>NC_080164.1:82920200-83292700 GCF_950295315.1 Erinaceus europaeus | reverse complement strand
AGGTCTGTGTGCCACTAGTCCTATGTGATTACTCCAACATAATATGAGCTGTCTTTCTAAATAAAGTTGGAAATAACTAGTGTCTCACTGGCATAGCAAATGAGAGAAATGGTGTTATCTAGTTGTTCAGTGGAGAATGTCCTAGGTAGCAGACACCAGGAATTTGGGTGTGGAAGCAATGCCTTTGCTGGCTTCATGGAAACTCTAGTCTTAGGGCAAGACCACCATGAATCAAATCTTATCCCGTGTCAGTGAAAGATGAGGGCAGGAAAGTGCTGTGAGGGGTCAGAGCCTGATATTCAAGAGCAGAAGATCACAGGATGTTAAGTGTGTTGTGTGGCAATAAGTGGTGGTGCAGAACAAGAAGTTCATTGTGGTTGGGGGAACGAAGTGGCTGTGTGTGTGTGTCTGCGTGTATGTGCTCGAGAGAGTACATGCTTGTGCACATGTGTATGCCCCAGAAAGTAGAGTTGCCGAGGCAGGAAGTACCATATTAAGAATTTATCTTTCTTGGCTCACTTAATGGTGGCCTTTTTGATCAATAACAGGCCATCTCATCTGGAGCCCTCCTCATGGAATCCTTGGATTCCCACATAGACTTGATGGACCTTGACCTTTAATAGACCCCTCTCTCCATCATCACTGGTCACTTCCACTAGGAACAGCATCATAAACTCTCTTGTGGGCTTCTCTAGGACCTTGTCCTCCCTATAAAGAGCAATGGTAGGGTCTGCCCCATTCTCTGAAGTGAGGCTCAGTCAACCTACTCAGCCACTCGAGGAAGACTGGTCCTGAAATTAGTGCAACCTAGAATGTTCCCAGCTGTGACCATGGCCTGTGAGCTCAGACTGACAGGGACTCAGAGGTTACACAGGTTCCTGTGCTAGATATGAATATATATGTGCCCTAGATTAGATTGATTGGGTAAACAGTTAATGTTATTTATATACTTTATTCAAGTTTGGGAGCTACTTTCTGACCTAATCCAGTTTTCCATTTCTACTTTCAACTCTGACATCATCTTCCCAGACAATATTTTTAGTCCACCTACATGTTAGTTATGAAGCCCAGGCAAAAATTACTGAAGTCATGGGCCCCATGGAACATACCTAAAATAGACTTCCTAGCTTCTTCCAATCCAAAGATCTTTAATTTCATCTGCTCTATTCCTCCCTTTAATTTCCTCTTTATTAAACAATTTATCCTGATTTTTATCTTATTACTTTTAAGCCACCCTAACGTGATCCCATCCTGATTCCCTGGGCAGACTATCTCACCAAAGTGTCCTGGAACCTCACCACTCTAGAAGCCTACCTTGTTGTATGCTTTACATTGGGTTGTTCTAGCTCTCTCCTGCCAAGAAAATTGGATCAGTCCTGCTAATTTCTCAGGCCCGCTTGGCCCCGCCCCAAGGAACCCCGGGAGGGTTCCAGAGTTCCAGAGTTGGAGAGTTGCAAAGTTAGAGAGTGCTCGGTGCCGTCGCGGGGGGAAAGAGGCAGCAGAGTTCTGTCTGGTGATTAGTTTGTCTTAGTTTATAAATCGTTCTGCTTAGTGTTTTCTCTTCTAATCTTGTTTTTCAATTTATGCCTGTGAATGAGATCATCCCATATTCATCCTTCTGTTTCTGACTTATTTCATTTAACATGATTTCTTCAAGCTCCATCCAAGATGGGCTGAAAATAGTGAAATCATAATTTTTACTCTGAAAATGTCCAATAGTTCTAGTTGATCTCTTCATTTAGTTCTTTCATTTTTTTATTGATTTTCTTCCTGGATGATCTGTTGAGAGAACAGGGTGCTTAAATCCCCTACCACTACTGTGCTGCTGTTGATATATTGCTGCAGCTCTTTCAGTAGATGTTTGATGTATTTAGATGGCCTCTCTTTGGGTGCATAGATGCTGATAATCATTAAGTCCTCTTCATTGATTGGTCCTCTGAGCACTAAGTAATGTACTTCCCTATCTTTAAAATTTTTATTTATTTTAAGGTCTATCATATCACATATGAGCATGTCTGCCCTTTTTTGTGGTCCATTGGCTTGTATGGTAGTTTTCCATCCTTTCACTTTGAATCTGTGCTTGTCTTGTTGAGTTAGGTGGGATTCCTGCAGACAACATATGGTTGTGTTATGTTTTCTGATCCACCTACCTACTCTGAGCTTTTTACTAGGTGAATTCAGGCCATTGACATTTATTGGTATTATAGAATGAAGATATTTTAATGCCACTATTCTAAAATTTTAGAGTTCTGATATATAGCATATTTATGGTGGTCTGACTATTTATAGAAGACCTTTCAGAATTTCTTTCAGGGCAGGCTTGATGATACTTGATTCCTTCAAATGTTGCTTGTTTGAGGTTTTTATGCTTCCAACTAGTCTGAATGACATTCTAGCAGGATACAGTAGTCTTGGTTGAAAGCTTTTCTTATTAAGCACTTGATAGATATCTTGCCATTCTTTTCTGGACTGTAGTGCTTGTGTGGAGAAGTATGCTGCTAATCTTATTGCTTTTCCCCTGTAAGTGACTTTTTGCTTTTCTCTTGCAGCTTCCAGGATACTTCTTTATGATTATTCCTTTTTCATTCTAAATATTATGTGTCTTGGTGTCTTTAAGACTGGGTTAATTCTGTTTGGGAACCTCTGGGCTTCTTCAACTTTTATGTCTTTTATGTTGTCTAGACTAGGGAAGTTCTCATTTATTATCTCCTATAGAATGCTTTTTTTTTTTTTTACCTTCCCTCTCTTTCTTCCTCTTGTAGGCATATAATGTGTATGTTATTTCTTTTGAAGTCATCCCATAGGCCTCTGTTGTTGTTTTCAGTATCTCTTACTTTCTTTTTGAGATCTCTTATTTCTTTCTTAGTTTTCTCTAATTCATCCCTAATCATGCTAATTCTGTTTTCTGCCTCATTTACTCTAATCTCTCTCCCCTTTGTTGTTTTCTGGAGTTCATCTATTTTGTTACCCTGTTCTGATACTGTATTAGCTTGATCAGCTAGTTGTGCTCTTAACCCAGCTATTTCAGCTGTCAGCTCTCTAATTACCTTGAGACAGCTAATGCTTTCTTTCAGACTCATTTGTTGTTTCTGCATTTCTGATGACAATTCTTTCAAACTGTTTCCGAACTCCTGTGACTAATTCCTTAGCTAGCATTTTATTTGGATGTTGATCTCATTCTTCTGTGCTTCTATGTTTTGGGGGATTTTAGTTGGACTTTTGTCCTGATTCATTTCTCCAACGTTCCTTCTTGGCTCAACCATTATTACAGTGTGTTATGAGGTCCTTCTCTCAGTACTTTTCAGTCCACTGATAACTCTTGCCTGAACTGACTTATGTCTAAGTAAGGTACTTAAAGAGTTCACAGTTGTGGGCATTAACAGTTGTTTCAATATTATTTCAATCCCTGAGTTGGAGCACAATGGCTTTAAAGCCTCTTTTGTTCTTTTTCTTCCCTGTAGGCTATGGTAGTCTGAGGGCTTTTTACCTCTAAGTATGTTTTTTAGTTTAATCACTCACTACTGACCAAGAGATAAATCAGGGTGGGGTAGAGATAACATAGAGATTATGCAAAGAGACTCCCACACTCCAAGGATCCAAATCTCCAGGCTCAATTCACTCTCTGCCAAGCCAGGTAGCATTGCTGGGCTCTGTGAATTTCTAAATAAGTCCTGTTTTTAGTCTGTGTTCTGAGGCAATTATTCGCCATGTTCTCATCAGGAGAACAATGTGGAAAGGCTCCCACTATACAGCCCCACTGCTAGCCCCTAGGAGTGTAGATTTCCTGAGTTTCCTGGTCATTTCTCTGACTGCCCCCACAGACAGGACCTCCCTTCCACTGCTCCAGCCTCTGAGGGCAGTAGCAGTGAAGTCTCACAGTTGTATTTTGTGAGTCTTAGGGGTGTCCTCACCTCCATTCAGCAGTCTTTTTCTTGGTAAAACATACTGGAGGTGGCTCCTCAGCTGGCAAACTGCCAGGCTGTCACCAGCCACTGGGAAGTACATATGTATGGGCTTTAGCCCCAGGATTCTATCCTTGGGCTCCTCTCTGTCCATGAGCCACATGTTTTTTTCACTTACTGGTGACTTGATGGGTTCCCAAAGCAATCCCAGTCTCATCTTGTTGCAGTCTCAGGTGATCTTTGATATTTCTTGTTCTTTATAGAAGTTTCTCAACTGGGTAGAGCTGGAAATCTGGGCAGAGTTGTGGACTTTGGATGCTCTGGTGATTTGGTAGGTTCCGAAAGTAATTCTAGTCTTGTCTTGTTGCTGTCCCAGGTGATCTCCTTTGATATTCCTAGTTGACTGAGGAGAGGAGAGAAATGCAGCTGCTGCTACTCTGTAGCTAAGCCTCCAGAAATCCTGAGGACTCTAGTTCTGTGTGACATAAAATCCAGCATGTTCATTATCAAATATTTTTTTTTAAAGAAAAGATTTTTTGTAGCCTGAGCCGTGGCAGAATAGATGAAAAGTTGGACTCTCAAGCCTGTACCAGTGTGATGCTCTTGTTTTCTCTCTTCTTCTTCTTTTTTAATCTTTTATTTATTTTCCCTTTTGTTGCCCTTGTTGGTTTTGTTGTTGTTGTAGTAGTTATTATTGCTGTTGTTATTGATGTTGTCATTTTTAGATAGGACAGATAGAAATGGAGAGAGGAGGGGAAGACAGAGATGGGGAGAGAAAGATAGACACCTGCCAAAAAAAAAATACCTGCAGATCTGCTTCACCATTTGTGAAGTGACTCCCTTGCACGTGGGTATCCAGGGGATTGAACTGGGATCCTTATGCCAGTCCTTATGCTTCTTGCCATGTGCACTTAATCCACTGTACTATTGCTTGACTCCCTTCTCTCTTCTATTTTTTATTAACAAATTAATTAATATACATTTTTTAAATGAGGGCCAATTGGCATGGCTTGGCTTGGCTTTATTATGCTCCCTGGAAGGTAAGGATTATGTAGTCTCTCAGCACTGACTTCTTGCTCAGAGTCTTCTCTCTCACTCTACCTTTAAAAAAAGTCTGTCCTCAATGTTTCTTCCACCTCGTCTCGTCCCCCACCTTCCACCTCCCACTTCACCTATGCAACCTTCCCCTCATCTTCTCTGTAGGAGGGGAATTCTTGGATCTTTTAATTTATATTAGTGATTTAATAATAATTAATAAGACTATGGGTACAATTCTATACAGTTCCCACCACCAGAGTTCCATACCCCATCCTCTCCATTGGAAGGTTCCTTATTCTATATCCCTCTGAGAATGTGGACCAAAATTCTTTAGGGGGTGCAGAAGGTGGGAGGTATAGCTTCTGTAATTGCTTCTCCACTGGACATGGGTGTTGGCAGGTTGATCTATACCTCCTGCCAGTTTCTATCTTTCCCTAGTGGGGTAGGGCCTGGAGAAATGGGGTTATGGGACACATTGGTGAGGTTATCTGCCCAGGGGATGTCATGATATTGCCTGCAACTTCATGGCTGAAAGTAGTAAGATATAAAGCAGGACAAATTATCTCACGTTCCTTTTTTTATTTTTAAGACTCAAATGGATGTTTACTCAATTTCAAATCTTTACTTTTCAAAGTATATATATTAGAATGGGGCCCTGTGCATTGACTTTTCATGACTCTTCACCTCTGCTCCTCTCATTTCACCCTTTGATGATTTCTGATGGCTTTGATTAACATTACCTCTCTCCTGTGAGTTAGACCCATATCTGGAAGTCAAACAACTGACCAGTCATCAGGTTTTGCTCTTTGAACTCCTCCTTAATGCAGTGTCTCTGACAGGGGCAAGCAAATAGTCAAGGATGACAGAAAAAGAGGAAAAAGTATGCACCAGGAAGTTATCTTTTTTCCCCTGTTTCTTCCCCTCTTTGTGCATTATAAAATTTATTATAATTAACAAATAGAAAAAAGAGATATAGATATAGGTAATTATAGAGTCAGCCCATATCAGTTACCTTGAGAGAACTATTGCAGTTCCCCATGGATGGGGTGGGGATACAGAACTCTAGTGGTGGGAACGGTATGGAATTATACCCCTATTATCTTACCATTTTGTAAATCAGTATTAAATTACTAATAAAAAAGAAATAAAAATAAAGCTTATTTTATTTGTTTATTTTTGCCACCAAGTTTAACACTGGGTCTCTGTGCTTACATAATGAGTCTGCTGATAGAGACTGAGAAACAGAAGAAAATAGAAAGGGAGAGACAGAGAGGAGAGACACCTGCAGCACTGCTCCACCACTTGTGAAATTCCCCCCTCCAGGGGAAAATTTCAGGTGGAAATGGGAGGGGCCTTGAGCCCCAGTCTATGTGCATTATAATTTGTATTCTCTACTGGGGGAGACACTACCAGGCCCCAGGAAGTTATCTATCTGAAATCACTGGTTAACTGTTTGTTCTTCTAATCTCACTAGAGTTCTGTAGGGTGGACACAAGATCGACCCTGCTCTCTGTAGTTGAAATGGCACAGTTCCCAGCACAGCTCAGGGATTGAGTAAGTACTTGCAGCATAAGTGAAGAAACAGATGTGCTTCATTTGATAGCCATTGCTTTTATCAAGCAGGATTATTTTCAGCTGCAAGTGGCAACATCTGTTTTTTAGCTTCAGCCTAACATGCAGCTGCTTTTTTCTCAGGGGCATCTATAGAGGGAGGGAAGTTGGTGGCAGGGGCTGGGTTGGACAGCTATTTATCAGGAAATTATTTGATCTTTTATCTCTCTCCTCCTTCTCCTCCTTCTCTGTCTCCTCTTTCTTGTCCTCCTCTTCTTTCTACGCCTCTTCCTTCTTTACATAGATACAAAGAGGCAGAGACAGAGAAAGAAAATACTACACTGAAATTTCCTTCAATGCAGCGCCTGCTGGGATTGAACCTAGGTCGTGCTCGTGGAAAAGTAATAACCTACCCAAGTGAGCTATTTGCTGGGGCCTTCTCTGATCTTTGTATGAGAAGGATGAACCCATGTGGGGATACAGTGGGTTGAGCCTGGTTGGAACCCTGGATACCTCTCCATGAGATGGAAGGCATTCACCTATAAGCCTCCCCACCCCTCCTTGACCTCTATCTTGTTAGACCCAGGGCTGCAACCATTTCCCCTCCACCTGGTCTAGATAAACCTTATTTGCTCAAAGGAATATGGATAAACCTGAAGATCCCCTTCCTCATTCTCAAGTCCCATGCCCCAAGTAAGGGGAAGTCAAGAGCTGGAGAAGGAAGATAGAGTCTAAAAATATCTGATTGGTTCTTGCTGTCGAACATTTGCCCCTATTCAGCTTGTTGTCCCAGAACTCTGTCCCAGCACCTGGCTTCTTTTTTTTTTTTTTCCTTCTTCTTCTTTTTTTATTCATTTAAGAAAGGAGACATTAACAAAACTGTAGGATAGAAGGGGTACAACTCCACACAATTCCTACCACCCAGTCTCCATATCCCATCCCCTCCCCTGATAGCTTTCCCATTGTCTATCCCTCTGGGAGCATGGACCCAGGGTCATTGTGGGTTGCAGAAGGTGGAAGGTCTGGCTTCTGTAATTGCTTCCCTGCTGAACATGGGTGTTGACTGGTCAATCCATACTCCCAGTCTGCCTCTCTCTTTCCCCAGAGCACCTGGCTTCTTTTTACCCCACATAAACCCTGCCTTTTTCTTCAATAAATGCACTATTCTGTGCCATAGTGTCCAGAGTTGTCAGTCTGCATGCTCACCCCCACTTCAGCCTGTTCTTCTCCTCCTCTGTGACACCTCTCTGGTGGCCGACAGAGTGGTGGGTGTGGGGTGGTCAAGGCAGGCCTTCCAGAGCTTGCCCTGCAAACCCACAGTTGCATGCATGTAAGCCACCTCCAGGCGTGATGAAGAGGAAGATAACTGGACCAAAAAAAATGAACCTGCACCATGTGCTTAGAAAAAAATCACAGTGTTTGCAGAAGATCTACTCTCTCATCAACAAACTAGGCCACATCCTTTGCAGTGAGGGTGGGGTGGAGGGTGTGGAGGGATGGGTTGTGCAAATAAGGTTTATGTAATCTGAGCCTGTCACCTGAATTTGCTTGGTCTTCTCTGTAGGCTTCTAGGTGGTGATCATGCTGTATTTACATTTACCACCCTAAGTTTTTAGTGAAATAACAATAATGGCTTTGCATGATTTCCTAACAAAGAAGGATCTTGTAAACATAATTCTTAGCATGACAGTATCATTTTTTAAGACTTTTCATTTATAAAATGGAAACACTGACAAAACCATAGGATAAGAGGGGTATAATTCCACACAGTTCCTGCCACTGGAAGTCCATATCCCATCCCCTCCCCTGATAGCTTTCCTATTCTTTAGCCCTCTGGGAGTATGGACCCAGGGTCATTGTGGGATGCAGAACGTGGAAAGTGTGGTTTCTGTAATTGCTTCCCTGTTGAACATGGGCATTTTTTAAATGCTTGGATCTTTCATCAGGATTATTGCTGAGGCTGGGTACCTACATGACTCCAGTGCTACTGCTGAACATTTATCTTTCTTTCCTCTAGATAGAAGGTGAGAGACAGAGAGATATACAGGAGAGAAAGAAAGAGGGAGAGAGAAGGAAAGAGAGAGGAGAGAGACTACAAGACTGCTGCTTGGTTTCTTGTGCATGATAACATGTGCATTTTACTGGGTGAGCCACCTGCCACTCACTCCCCCACCCCCACCCCCAATCCCAGCTTGTCATTGTAAGCAGTTTCTTCTTAGAGAGAACATCTGAAATTCCTTTTAGTAAAAGAAAAGGCTTGAAAGTAGTTTTGACAATGTCTTTCACAAAACCTTATTGTAGCAACGCACAGGAGAGCAATCAAAAGTGATTGCATGTGATCAGTCGTTTAGAATTTAGATTAAGCATGAGTGGAACTCAAAGATAAATGACCCCTTTCAGAAACCACTCAGTGAGCCACACACTTACTTATCTCAACAATGCCTTTTCACAGATTTGAAGGACGATTTGATTCATCCAGTTATTATCCGAGCAACCATTGGGCACCTACTGGCTCCAGGTGCCTCTCATGCACGAGGGCAGCATTTGAGAGTCTTTATGGAGTGCTGTTGCAGCAGGGCTCTGTGCAATCTCCAAGGTCACAGCTCTCTCCAAACTTGCCTTCAGAAAGCATGGGGCAGAAAGCAATCAAACCGACAGTGAGATGAATCATACCTTTTAACCAGGAGTCAGTGTTGGGGGAATATTAATGATGTCATGGGTAGACCAGGGGTTGGGTGGTGGGGAGCAGCTCAGAGCTCCAAGAGGAGAGACCAGCTTTCCCCACCCCACTACTGAATTGGTAGAATATAAATTTTTAAAAATACTTTACTTATTGTTATGTGCAAAACTGAAAAAAATGTTATGCATATACAAACTATTGTGTTTACTGTCGACTGTAAAACATTAATCCCCCAATAAATATATTAAAAAAAAAACTTTACTAGGGAATTGGGAGGTAGTGCAGTGGGTTAAGCACAGGTAGCTCGAAGCACAAGGGCCGGTATAAGGATCCCGGTTCGAGCCCCTGGCTTTCCACCTGTAGGGGAGTCAATTTACAAGCAGTGAAGAAGGTCAGCAGATGTCTATCTTTCTCTCCCCCTCTCTGTCTTCCTCTCTTCTTTCCATTTCTCTCTGTCCTATCCAACAACAGTGACATCAATAACAACAATAATCACTACAGTAATAAACAAGGGCAACAAAAGGGAATAAATAAATATTTTTAAAAAAGAATGTCAAAAAATACTTTACTAGTTTTATTAACTATGCAGGAAATGGGGGGCTGGGTGGTGGTGCAACTGGTTGAGCTCACACATTACAGTGCACAAGGACTCGGGTTCAAGCCCCTGATCCCCACCTGCAGGGGGAAAGCTTCACGAGTGGTGAAGCAGGCCTGCGGGTGTCTCTCTGTGTCTTTCCCTCTCTATCTCCCCATTTCCTATAAATTTCTGCTGTCTCTATCAAGTAAATAAAGTTAATAATAAAAAAAGACAGTGTTTCCTGGAATGTTCCTAGACATGACCATAGAATGCCAGTTCAGCCCTACAGGAATGCAGAGGTTACATAGGCTCCTGTGCTAAATATGGGCCCCAATCAAATCGATGGGGTTTAAAGTTAACAATATTTATATACTTTCCTCATATTTGGGAGCTACTCTCTTTCTTGATCCAGCTTTCTAGTCCTTTTCCAACTATGACACCATCTCCCCAGATAATAACTAAGGTCGCCTGCATATTAGATGTCAAGCTCAGGCAAAAATTAGTTCGGTCATGGGCCCCTTGGAATATACCTAAAATAGACCTACTAGCTTTTTCCAAAACAGAAACTCAAATCTTCACCTGCAATATTCTTGTCTTTAGATTCATGATTAGTCAACAATTTGTTATGCTTTATATATTAACTCTTTTTCGGCCACCAGGTTACGGATGTTATCTTGATGCCAACCTGACTTCCCTGGACAGATGACCCCACCAATGTGTCCTAGAGCTTTGATTCCCCAGAACCCCGCCCCACTAGGGAAAGAGAGAGTCAGGCTGGGGGTATAGATCGACCTGTCAACACCCATGTTCAGCAGGAAAGCAACTATAGAAGCCAGACTTTCCACCTTCTAACATCCCATAATGATCCTGGGTCCATACTCCCAGAGGGATAAAGAATAGGAAAGTTATCAAAGGAGGGGATGGGATACAGAGTTTCTGGTGGTGGGAAATGTATGGAATTATACCCCTCTTATCCTATGGTCTTGTCAATATTTCCATTTTATAAATAAAAATTTAAAAAAAGTGTTAAAAAAGTATTCAGGAAATGCTAAACTAGTTGTCTGAAGTTTTTAGATGTTCATAATAATTCCTAAGGAGTGTCCCCTCTTTTTTAATTAGTAATTTAATAATGATTAACAAATTTATAAGATAACAGAGGTATAATTTCATACAGTACCCCAACCCACCAGAATTCAATGTCCCATTCTTTCCACTGGAAGCGTCCCTATTTTTTTTTTTTTTTAGTGTAGCAAAAATTTAATAATGACCCAGTCTCCCTTTGAACTGATTCTACCATTTGTGGATGCTCTTTTCTGTCTGTGCTATGGCAAGTCTGCTTTGTGTTATTTTTGCTACAAAGGTGGACTTGGTGACTGCCAGATGACTGGACTTGGTGTCTGCCAGACTCCACCATTCCTGGCAGCCACTTTGTTTCCTTTCTTTTTCTTTCTTTCTTTCTTTCTTTCTTTCTTTCTTTCTTTCTTTCTTTCTTTCTTTCTTTCTTTCTTTCTTTTTCTTTTTTTTTTAATCTTTTGATAGGCAGGTGGGGACGCAGAAGATGTACGCCCTCTGCTGGATGAGCAACCACCAGGCCCCCTACCCCTACTTTGTTCCTTTTGTTCATGTTGGAGATGCTGTGTCGCCTCACCATCTCTCAGTCCTCATGCCAGCCCTGTTCTCACCTTCTCCCACCTGCCTTTTCTGAGAAGCTTTGGGAGGCTCTTACTATGAATAGCTAGGGCAACGAGCTGTCCCATCAGCACCCCACACAGCCCTCAGATCAAGGTGGGTGTCAATTTTTATCACAGCCTGTGAGCCAGAGGGTGTTTGCATACATCATCCTCACCAGCTACTCAGTGCCCTGTGCCAACATTTGGACTGGCCCTGACTTTGGTTTGGAACCCCACAGTATTCATTGGACTCTATTTTCCTCTCTCTGCTACTTACTCATAAAGGCGGAGATTGATTCTCTTCTCCCCACTGCAGAGTCTTAGATCTGAGCACAAAGGCAGGAATCTGATTTTTATAGCTTTTCATCTCCCCCAAGCCTTCCATCCTGCCTGCCTCTTCCTTGCTCTTCTCTCAATTGCATGTAGAGAATTGAGAATCCACAGCTTCTCTGAGCTGCCTGACAATTCATGTCATTTCTCCTGAAATCATATTCCAGCCCTTGTCCAGAAAAATTGGTCCGTCTTTCTGATTAACATGCTTTCCCACCCTATTGGAAACATCCCAACCGTGGTTCTGAACTCTAGAAAAGAAAAATGACCCCTGGCTTTCATGCTATGAAATCGTCACCCCAAAAGGCACACGAACTATTACTGGTTATACATTCTTGTTAATACTCATGGAATGAGTTGCAGCCAAGAATTGAGATTAAGTAAGAGTAAATGGAATATATATATCTACTAGCATTAGACGTGAATGGCAATTTGCGAGATTTTATCCAAAGCTTTGTATGAAAGGTGAGGTTATAAGGAAACTGCAGAGGAAAAGGTTGCAAAACACCCAGGAGAGGTAGTTTAACTGACAATGAGCACTTGACCTTGGCACTTGCTCCTGTTGCCATCCAGTTATAATCTGACTTCTGCCCATGTCTTTTATTCTTTGTTGTATTATCAATGGCTTTGGTTAGCATAGGGTTGGGCTCACCAGGATGAACTAACTCAGCATCCAGGCAAGGAGGAAGGCTGCAATCCAGAGACTGGCACTTGCTGAAGTCCAAGTTCATTATCTTTTCCTTTTTTAAGTTATTTATTTATTTACTTATTTATTTCAGGGTTATCACTGGGGCTCGGTGCCTGCACTATGAATCTACTACTCCTGGAGGCCATTGTTTTCTTTCCATTTTATTGGATATGACAGAGAGAAATTGAGAGGAGGGAGAGATAGAGAGGGAAAGAGAAAGGTAGACACCTGCACACATGCTTCACCAGTCGTGAATATGTATACTCCACTGGGTAAACCAAACACCTGAACCCCAGAATAAGGAGTTCTAAACTACAGTCTGCGAGTGTATTCAGAAGAACATTGGAACCACGTTGCCTTTTCTATTTCTGAATGCGCAGCTGGCAAAGTCATTAAATCTCAGTCTAAGACTATAGGGAGTTGTAATTGTCAGTTTTTGTGCTCTGTGTAAAATCTTGTCAAACCATAGGCTTCTATAATTGTATTTGAGATACTTTCCAGACCCACACAAATAATTACCAGTATCAAGGTGCTGGGAGATACCACTTCTGAGTGTTTTAGGAGCAACCATAAGGTTGATTTGACCCTCCAGCAAAGTAATGAAATGAATTAATTTCTGGATGATTAGCTTCCTGTTATGGTGGGTATACTGACTAAAGAATGACAAGAAGCCATATGTGTATGTGCTTCTGTGTGGAGATAGATTAAGGAAATGGAGGTAAGCAAATTCTTCACTATGAGATTGCAGTATTGGATTTCTATTGATTTCACTCTACTCTAGAAGAGACGATGGTTTGAATAACTCTCCTAATCAGCTCAGGTGATAAATGTTGTGACTACCTTCTTACATTTCATTATTCCAAATAAGAAATAGTAGTACTTCACAGTGTTCTAATTATCCACAAGAACCCAAGAATCTGAAAAATAAATGAATCAAATAAAAACACAATTTTCTCTTTTCAGCCAATGTTTGGGAAAGCTTGTGAGGCAATTTATTTTTGCTCAAATTTTCTAGAGACCTAGACATTTCACTGATGCTTGACAAGCCCCATTGTTATCAGATCATGCACCCTTCAGATATGTTGCTATCTTATTGTTTATTGCTAACAACTTTATTGTATATTTCCATGCTTTACTGTATCCTTTTTCTTTTTTTTAAATATATATATATATATGGAAGAGAGATACAGAGAGAAAGATAGAGGCCAAACCCTTAATCAACTCTGACTTATGGTGGTACTGGGGCTTGAATGTGGGACCTCAGAGCCTCAGGCATGAAAGTCTTTTTTTATAACTATTATGCTGTCTCCTCAGCCCTTTAAAAATTAATTAGTAACCTCTGAGACTACAAAATTAAAAGGTGTCTCTGGTGTCATATTTTCTTGTTTGTTTTGTGTGTGTGTGTGTGTGTGTGTGAGACCTCCAGAGATGCCAGTAATTATTTGTGCAAGGATACAGACTTTACAATAAGTAGACAAATAGGTCTTCTTATACATCCTGCTCTTCAGGAATTTTATGAATGAAATACTATCTCTAGTTTATTTTTAGTCTTTTCCAAAACATTCTTAATTTGACATTTATTTTGTGAGATAGACACTCGAAAGAAAAAAACAACTTAGTTGATTCTCAACACAGATGCTGATTTCTGTTAACAGAGGGGTTTTTATTACTTCTTTATTCTTCAATCCTTTTCTTAGGGATGGTTCTGAGGGACAGAAGGCCTGCAGCCCCAAATAACTGGGGTATGGTCACTTTGTCTTATGTCACTACATGTTCCCCATGAACTTAAAGGTGACACTAGGAAATGGTAGTAGGACAGTTTTTGGAAGCACCTTATCCTCTGTGGGAGGACTCTTTGAACAGTAACTAACTACACCTGAAAGCTGTAACTCAGTAAGAAAGACATGTGATCTCAGTGGAC
Source organism: Erinaceus europaeus (assembly GCF_950295315.1). NCBI lineage: Eukaryota > Metazoa > Chordata > Mammalia > Eulipotyphla > Erinaceidae > Erinaceus > Erinaceus europaeus. The sequence continues at coordinate 83,278,343 of NC_080164.1, read as the reverse complement.
CACTGGGAAGTTAGCTCAGGTGTGATGCTGATCCGGGATTTCAGGGAAGCAGAAGTGCACAGATGAAACTTTTCTTTCCATGGATCTGTCCCCACAAGCTTTCTTTTGCACCTCAATATTCTTTCTGCATGACTTTTACCTCTTTATAATAAAAAGCTTATATGTTACCTACCTGAACAAGGAGTCTTCTGTAATTCTTTTTAAAAATATTTATTTATTTATTCCCTTTTGTTGCCCTTGTTGTTTTTATTGTTGTAGTTATTATTGTTGTTGTCGTTGTTGGATAGGACAGAGAGAAATGGAGAGAGGAGGGGAAGACAGAGAGGAGGAGAGAAAGATAGACACCTGCAGACCTGCTTCACCGCCTGTGAAGCGACTCCCCTGCAGGTGGGGATCTTCTGTAATTCTTTCCAAGAAGGCACCAAGGTTCTTTCCAGGGATCTAACCAGTTGCCTGCTTAACTCTTTCCTCCTCCTTCCCCTCACTTTCCTTCTCTTCACTTTTCCTCTCTCTTCTCTACCCCCCCTTCCTGGGCTGAGCCCAGGGCAAAGGAGCACACTACCCAAATGAGCTGCCTTGTTATTTCAATGAAGACTCTACTTGTAATAAAGCTCTAGTGAAAGAATGTCCTTCCAGTGCAAAATGAATGAGTGGGCATTGTGAAGCCTGCTTGGCTGGGGATAGGTGAGCAAATATTGAATTATGTACATCTGCTTATTCTGATAGTAGAGGACATATTTATTTACTCATTGCTTTTTTGTTTTTAAACCTGTGGTGTTTTCCTGGCTTCATGATTCCATTGCTTCTGGTGGACTCTCCCTTCCTTCCTTCCTTCCTTCCTTTCTTTTTTTAATGTTTTATTTATTTATTATTGTATAGAGACAGAGAGAAATTGAGAGGAGGAGGAGGAGGAGGAGGAGGAGAGAGAGAGAGAGAGAGAGACCTGTAGCCCTGCTTCACCACTCGTGAAGCTTTCCCTCTGCAGGTGGGGGCCAGGGGCTTGAACCTGGATCCTTGCGCACTGTAATGTATGCTCTTAACCAAGTGCGCCACAGCCTAGTCCTCCTTTTCTTTCTTTCTTTCTTTCTTTCTTTCTTTCTTTCTTTCTTTCTTTCTTTCTTCCTTCCTTCCTTCCTTCCTTCCTTCCTTCCTTCCTTCCTTCCTTCCTTCCTTTCTTTCTTTCTTTCTTTCTTTCTTTCTTTCTTTCTCTTCCTTCCTTCCTTCCTTCCTTCCTTTCTTTCTTTCTTTCTTTCTTTCTCCCTTTCTTTCTCTCTCTCTCTCTTTTTCTTTCTCTCTTCTTAAATAGTGAACTAGAGACACGGAGACAAAGCAAGTAAGAAGAGACAATACAGCACTGTACCATCACTCATAAAGTCCCCCGCCCCACTCAGGAGCTTTCACTTGCTGGCTGTGGGTTGGATCCTTGTTCATGGAAAAGTGTATACTCTATTGGATGAACAATCTTCAGGCTCTGAAGATTTATTTTATTTTGTCACTAGGGCTGTCACTGGGGCTCAGTGGCTGCACAAGTCAATCACTTCCAGCAGCCTTTAAAAAAAAAAAACTTAAAAAAATTATTATTTTCCCCGTTTTTGTTGCCCTTGTTGTTTTTGTTGTTGCTGATGTCATTGTTGGATAGAACAGAGAGAAATGGAGAGAGGAGGGGAAGACAGAGGGGGGAGAGAAAGAGAGACACCAGCAGACCGGCTTCACTGCTTGTGAAGCGATGCCTCTGCAGGCGGGGAGCGGGGGCCTCAAACCCGGATCCTTAGGCTGGTCCTTGAGCTTCATGCCACTTGCGCTTAACCCGCTGTGCTACCACCCGACTCCCTTTTTTCTTCATTTTCTTAGGTAGAGTGTGAGAGACAGAGATAGAGTGAGAGAAAGAGAGAGCCTCAGTACTCTTCCACTGTACATGGAACTACCATGTAGTTGTTTCCCATGTGGTGACTGGAATTTGAACTGGGTCCTTGTGAAGATTTATTTTTTATTAGTTAACTTCCTGCTAGATCTCTTTATAGCTTATTAAATTAATACTTTTTTGGTGAACAATGTTGATCTGTGGCTTGATTTGAAAGCCCAGAGGCTTATTTACTCTTTTCTACTTGGAGGGAGAAGTATATACATTCAGGTCAAGAAATAAGACTCTGGGCTGGCAAAACAGCTCACTTGGTTAGTGTACTGCTTTGCCATGTGCACAACTCAGCTTAGAGTCTGGCTCTGGCCTCAGCAGCATTGAAGGAATCTTCAGTGCTCTATTCCCCTTTCCCTCACCAGTACCTGTGCACTCTCTTCCTTCTTTGGTCTTCCATCTGTCCCTCTAATAGTTCATTCAATTATTGTGTACCAATGAATTCCATAATTCACACAAACACTGTAGATTCTAGCAAAGTTAACATACATGCATTGTGGTGTACTGAAGGTACTATGCTGTTATACCCTCAGACTTATACTGAGTATTGAATAATACTTTGTGTCACTATCAGTCTGTTTGCTTTTTTTTGCTACAAAGTTACTTCTGGGACACTGGATGCCTGCCCTACTCCACTGTTTCTGGTGGTTATATTTTTCCTTTTTCTTTCTTTTTCATAAAGGGTAAGAGACAGAAAGGAAGGGAGAGGCAGAGAGGAAGGGAGAGACAGAGAGGAGAGTCACCTATAGTGTTTGACAGATCCTTTGTCTTTCTCCCTATCACCTCCTTCCCTTTTAATTTATGGATTTCTAAATAAATAAAGATAATACAAAAAATTAAAAACAAAGAAAATAAATCCTAGACAATAATAACATATACATAACATATGTAATATATAACATTTAATATATATTTATCATATGTACCTATAACAATATCAAAACATTCTGAAAGGAGACAAGAAGGTGGGCCAGTTGGGGACAGTGCAATCTGGGAACAGCCAAGAACTTGGTGATGATGTCCTGTTTGACTTTTCAATGCTGAGCTCAATACTTTACCTCCTCATCTAGAAAGCTTCTCACCACTACTTCTCCTTCAGTTGAGTAGCACCTACTCCTGCATGCTTCCACTGTACTTGGATCAAGTTCACAACATAACTCAAGTCATTTAGCCCACTGCTTTGGCTTGGGTCTTTAATCATTATTATCAAGAGGAGACAATATTTTTCTTGACAGCTATGATCATATCTTTTATTCCTGCATCACACATTTATAGCATGCTGTGCACCATAGTAGGTGCTAAATTAGATTTGCTGACTAAATTTGAAGTGATGATGGTGACAAACCTGTGATCACAGGACATGTATTTTTCCCCCCAGATATTTTCATTTCAAAGATATTGATGGAATTTCTCTGGTATGAAAGTGATCACAGATTTGAACATTGCCTGTGTTTGAAATGTTATTTCTATTTATAGAGAAAACTGCCCATTGATTTGAACCACATGAAATTGTTGAGACTCACCTATTTGCATCAACAAAAATTACAGCTTATTTCATTATTAACTTCATATTATAGAACCTCATCTGTGGAATTCAAGTGTCATTTTTAATAAGTTGAATACGAGAAATAAATGTTATGTTAAAATGGGGCTATAGGATGAATATGGAATGATCTCACTCATAGAAGTTGAAAAAGAAGATCAGTAGGGGAAACACCAAGCAGGACTTGGACTAGAGTTGTTGTACTGCACCAAAGTAAAAGACTCTGGGGGCAGGGGGGAGGGTTCTGGTCCTGCAACATGATGGCAGGACCATGGGGTTGAATTGTTATGTAGAAAACTGGGAAATGTTACGCATGTACAAACTATTGTATTTTACTGTCAACTGTAAACCATTAATCCCACAATAAAGAAATTAAAAAAATGAGACTATATTTAATATGCTAAACCAAGACAGAATGAAATCAGTTTATGCTGGAGCTATTTGTCCAGAATACGTCTATTATTATTTTACCAGAGCACTGCTAAGCTCTGAATTATGTTGGTGTTGAGGACTGAACCTGCTAATTTTGTGCCTCAAAACCTTTTTTTGTTAAAAAATGGCAAGTCTGAAGAAGATGGCTTCCAGAATTCTTTGATTACATATTAAAAGACAATTCTGACATTTCCATTACATTCTGGACCAAGCTCACTGAAGGAACTTCTTCTTCTAGCGTTTGCCCTTCTTCCGTAGCCAGTCAACAGAGTCAGGTTGAGCCTGATGTAAAGTTTCAAGACCTCCTTTGAATCTGGAGATGTGGCAGTTGTTGACTATGTGGGTCATAGTCTGTCTGTAGCTGCAGGGGCAGTTCAGGTCGTCTCTGGCTCCCCAGCGATGGAACATAACGGCGCACTGGCCATGGCCTGTTCGATAGCGATTGAGGAGGACCCAATCATAACATGTTAGGTCAAAGCCGTGTTGACGCTTGCAGGGGTCTGTGATGAGGTGTTTGTTTAAAGACCTGTATACTGATCCAATTTTGGCTTTCAGGTTGTGAGATTTCAAGTAGAATGGTTGAACTGCTGAACTCTTTCATAGTGAAATGACATATCAATTTCTCTCTCTCTTTCCCTCCTTCTCTCTTTGCCATCTAGGTTGTCGTTGGGGTCCAATATCTGGCATGACTGTAACATTTCTGGAAAAAAAATTCTATTTCTTTTTAAGGCAGAGAGAGATCAAGAAGGAAAAAGAGAGACACCTGCAGCACTGCTCCATCTTTTGTGAATCTTCCCCTGTCCGTGGAGATGGGGATTGAGCCAGGATACTAGAACATGGCAACTTGTGTTCTCTACCAGGTGACACACCAGCTCACCATAGGAATTGCTCGTTAATAAAGGCTAACTGGAAAAGTTAAGAGAAAAATTAATTATCTGCCACTTTAACAAATATCTCAGTTTAAAGTAACTCAGTAGAGTGACCCAACAGACCCGGTTGACAGACCAAGGAGAAAGCACAGTTCTTGAACAGATTATACACTATAGATTTCTCAGCCTTTATTCCCAGTTATCAAAACAAATTATGGACTTTGAATTATATTACAGAAAGGAAACAAAGAACCCTGAGCTTTAAATTTTAAAGAACATTAAGAAACCACTTTAAAAATAACATGAGTCAATAACTGTACAATAAACTATTAACTCCCAATAAGGTAATAAAAAAGGAATCTGAGCCTTCAAATACAAGAAATGTTATATAAAGCACTTCCAGAGATGGGACTACAGAGCAGCAGCAGTTGTGTTTCTCTCCTCTCCTCTCCTCTCCTCTCCTCTCCTCTCCTCTCCTCTCCTCTCCTCTCCTCTCCTCTCCTCTCCTCTCCTCTCCTCTCCTCTCCTGGGTCAACAAGGAATACCAAAGGAGACCACCTGGGGCCAAAACAAGACAGGACTAGAATGACTTCAGGAACCCACCAAATCACTGGTGAGTGCAAACATGTGTGGCTTGTGGACAAAGAGGAGCCTAGGGAGAGATTAAGTGGCTGGTAACAGTCCGGCAGTTTACCAGTTGAGACTTCACCTCCAGTCTGTTTTACCAACAAAAAGATGGCTGAAGGGAGCAGAGGACTTCCTTAAGACTCACCAAGGGCAACTATGAGTCTCCATTGCTACTGCCCTCAGAATCTGGAGCAGTGTGTGTGTGTGTGTGTGTGTGTGTGTGTGTGTGTGTGTGTGTGTGCCCTGTGCTGACACAAGGGGACAGAGAACTAACAAGGAAACTCAGGTGAATCTATAACTCCTTGGCCTAGTGTTGAGAGTCTCTTTGCATAACCACTGGATTATCTCTGCCCCACCCTGCTTTATCTCTTGGTTAAGAGTCAGTGATTAAGCTAAGAGAGCTAAGAAGCCTGCTTATAGTTTAAAAGCCCTCAGGCTTCCATAGCCTACAGGGAAGAAAAACACAAGAGAGGCTTTTAAGCCACTGTACTCTAACTCAGGGATTAAAATAGTATTGAGGGAAGTCAGGCGGTAGCACAGTGGGTTAAGTGCAAATGGCACAAAGCACAAGGACCAGCATAAGGATCCCAGTTCAAGCCCCTGGCTCCCCACCTGCAGGGGAGTCGCTGGATTCCTTAGGTTTTTCTATGTATATTATCATGTCATCTGCAAATAGGGAGAGTTTGATTTCTTCTCTTCCAATCTGTATCCCCTTAATTCCTTGCACCTGCCTGATTGCTATGGCAAGAACTTCCAACACTATGTTGAATAGTAATGGTGATAGTGGGCATCCCTGTTAGTACCTGATCTGAGGGGAAATGCTTCTTCACCATTGAGTATGATGTTGGCTGTAGGTTTGTTATATATAGACTCCAATATCTTGAGGAATTTTCCATCTATTTCCATTTTTGTAGTGTTTTGATCATAAAAGGATGCTGTATTTTGTCAAAGGCTTTCTCTGCATCTATTGATATGACCATGTAGTTTTTGGTCTTGCTTTTGTGGTAGATCACATTGATTGATTTACATATATTGAACCAACATTGAATGCTGGGATAAACCCCACTTGGTCAGGATGAACAACCTTTATAATATACTGCTGTATCTGATTAGCTAGAATTTTATTCAATATTTTAGCATCTGTGTTCATCAGAGATATTGGTCAGTAGTTTTCTTTTTTGACTAAGTCCCTGTCTGCTTTTGGTATCAAAGTGATGTTGGCTTCATAGAAGCTGGATGGGAGTATTCCAGTGTCTTCAATCTTCTGGAAGACTTTTAAAAGTAGAGGTATTAGTTCTTCTTTGAATGTTTTGTAGAATTCATTTGTAAAACCATCTGGTCCAGGACTTTTATTTTTGGGAAGATTTTTGATAACTGTTTCAATTTCATTAGCTGTGGTGGGCCTATTCATGTTATCTAGTTCCTCTTTACTTAATTTTGGAAGTTGGTAGGTATCTAGGAAATTGTCCATTTCTTCCAGGTTCTCTAGCTTGGTGGCATATAGTTGTTCATAGAAGCCTCGCATGATATGCTGAATTTCTGTGGTGTCTGTTGTGATATCTCCTCTTTCATTTAGTATCCAATTTATTTGGGTCTTCTCCCTTTTTTGTTTTGTGAGTCTGGCTAAAGGTTTGTCGATTTTGTTCACTCTTTCGAAGAACCAACATTTACTTTCGTTGATCTTTTGTATGGTTTTCTTATTTTCAATGTTATTGATTTCTGACCTAACTTCAGTTATTTCTGCCCTTCTGGTTGCTTTAGGCTTCCTTTGCTCTTCTTCTTCTAGGTCTTTAAGCTGTGGAATCAGGCTGTTTATTTGTTCTTTTTCTTGTTTCCTGATGTGTGCTTGTATGGCTATGAACTTCCCTCTCAGTACTGCCTTAGCTGTGTCCCAAATATTTTGATAGCTTGTGTCTTCATTTTCATTGAACTGTTGAAACATTTTGATTTATTCCTTTATTTGCTCTTGGAGCCAGTCGTTCTTAAGTTGTGTACTGTTGAGCTTCCACACTTTGGGACTATTACTAATCTTTTTTTGATTGTGAAGTGTTAGTTTAATACCACTGTGGTCTAAGAATGTACTTGGGATGATTTCAATGCTCTTGAATTTGATAATACTGTCTTTGTGGCCTAACATATGGTCTATCCTTGAGAATTACCCATGTGGACTTGAGTAAAATGTGTATTCCAGTTTCTTGGGATGAATGACTCTGAAAATGTCCAATAGTTCTAGTTTATCTATCTCCTCATTTAGCTCCATCATGTCTTTAGTGATTTTCTGCCTGGATGATCTGTCAAGTTGAGAGAGTGGAGTGTTGAAGTCCCCTACTATGACTGTGTTGCTGTTCATTTATTTCTGTAGCTCTTTCAGTAGATGTTGGATGTATTTAGATGAGTTCTCATTGGGTGCATAGATGTTAATAATTGTTAAGTCCTCTTGATTGACTGATCCTCTGAGCATTAAATAGTGTCCATCTCTATGTTTTTTTAAAATTTTATTTATTTTGAAATCTATCATGTCAGATACAAATGAAGTTTTTCCTGCCATTTTTTGTGGGCCCTTTGCTTGTATGATAGTTTTCTATCCTTTCACTTTGAGTCTGTGTTTGTCTTGTTGAGTTATGTGGGTTTCCTGTAGACAGCATATTGTTGGGTTGTGTTTTCTGATCCATCTTCCTACTCTATGCCTTTTAATAGGTTAATTCAGGCCTTCGACATTTACTGATATCAAACATTGAAGATATTTTAACTACATTCTTGTAGATTTTTAGAGTGTTCTGATATATGGCATATTTATGATGGTCTGACTCTTTATAGAAGACCTTTCAGAACTTCTTTCAGGGCAGGTGTGGTGATAGCTGATTCCTTCAACTGTTGCTTATCTGAGAAGGTTTTTATTCTTCCATCTAGTCTGAATGACAGTCTAGCAGGATACAGTATTCTTGGTTAAAAGCCTTTCTCATTGAGCACTTCATAGTTATCTTGCCATTCTCTTCTGGCTTTTAGTGTTTGTGTGGAGAAGTCTGCTGCTAATCTTATGGGTTTTCCTCTGTAGGTGACTCTGTTTTTCTCTTGCAGCCTTCAGGATCCTTTGTTTATCCTTATTCCTTTCCATTCTAAATATGATGTGTCTTTAAGTCTGGATTAATTCTGTTTGGGACCCTCAGGGCTTCTTGAATCTTTATGTCTTTGATGTTGTCTAGACTAGAGAAGTTCTCAGCTATTATGTCATGAAGAATGCTTTTTTTCCTTCCCTCTCTTTCTTCCTCTGGTAAGCCAATAATGCATATATTGTTTCTTTTGAAGTCATCCCGTAGGTCTCTGTTGTTGTTTTCAGTATCTCTTAATCTCTTTTTGAGATTTCTTCTTTTTTAGTTTTCTCTAATTTGTCCTCTCTCTTACTAATTATCTCTCCAGCCTCATTGAATCTATTCTTTCTCCCCTCCACTGTTTTCTGGAGTTCATCTATTTTGTTACCCTGTTCTGATACTGTTTTAGGTTGTTCAGCTAGTTGTGTTTTTAGCTCAGCTATTTCAACTTTCAGCTCTCTAGTAACTTTGAGATAATTAGTGTTTTCTTCCAGAGTCTCATTTGTTGTTTCTGCATTTCTGATGACAATTCTTTCAACCTTTTACTCAGTCCTGTGATTATTTCATTAACTAGTGTTTGGATGTTGACCTCATTATTTTGCGCTTCACCCTTTGGGGTTTTTTTTTTTAGCTGTACTCTTGTCCTGGTTTATTTCTCCAATATTTCTTCTTGATGGTTTAACCATTTTACTTATTATGTTATGATGTCCGTCTCTCAGTACTTTTCAAATTACTCATCACTGTTGCTTGGATTGACTTGTGTCTAAGTAAGGTAATTAAAGGGTTCACTGTTGTGGAAGTTAATAGCTGTTTCAATAATATTTTAATCCCTGAGTTGGAGCTCAGTGGCTTAAAAGCCTCTTTTGTGCTTTTTCTTCCCTGTAGGTTATGGGAGCCTGAGGGCTTTTAAACTATAAGTAGGCTTTTTAGCTTAATCTTGACACCTGACACAGTGATAAAGCAGGGTGGGGCAGAGATAATCCAGTGGTTATGCAAAGAGACTTTCACAGCCCCACAGCTATGCCACTGAGGTATAGGTCTTCTCCTGAATTTTCTGGTTAGTTCTCTGTCCCCTGGTGTCAGCACAGGGCCTCTCTGATGCTGCTCCAGATTCTGAGGGCAGTAGCAATGGAGACTCATAGTTGCCCTTGGTGAGTCTCATGGGAATCCTCTCCTCCCTTCAACCATCCCCTTGTTGGTGGAACAGACTGGAGGTAGTGTCTCAACTGATAAACTGCTGGGCTGTTACCAGCCACTTAATCTCTCCCTAGGCTCCTCTCTGTCCACCAGCCACATGTGTTTGCACTCACCAGTGATTTGATGGGTTCCTGAAGTCATTCTAGTCCTGTCTTGTTTCAGTCCCAGGTGGTCTCCTTTGGTATTCCTAGTTTATCTGAAAGAGGATTGGAGAGAAACAAGTCTGCTGTTGCTTGTAGCCCCACCTCCAGAAATGCTCTAATTCTTATTCTTTTATTTAGTCCATCTTTTCTTCTTCTTCTTTTAATAGTACACATATATTGAAATCACACAGTATTTGTTTTCCTCGTTTGCCTTTTTTCTTCCTTTCTTCAATTAGCACAACACATTTAGGGCACACATTTAACCCAGTAGAATCCCAAGTCATTCTTTATAAAATAGTAATCCATTTCAAAAGGGTTACGTGGAATTAATATTATGCAATGTACATTGGGGATCTACGCACTTATGAAGTACTTAATAAATGCCATTTATTGATGGGATATGCAACATTATGGTATTCAACTTTCAATGGCTATCAGAAGTTTATCCATCATTTATTAAGTCAGTGCTCTTCAAATCTGAAATTAAGATGTTTGTAAATGAAATGTTCAGATTTGGCCACTTCCGGCTGTCAGGAGACACACTGATTTGGACAGCATATTACTTCTTATGTTATTGGCTTTCAGTTTACTGTAAGGATCAAAGATGTGGTGAGGACATTACTCCCTGTGAAACACAGGCCTCAAGAGCAAGACTGACATCAGTAGCAGTGATGAAGTGGGAAAATCTGTGGATTCTTCTTTCCCACAAATGCTGTGAGAAGTGGCAGAATCTGTCAGAATCAATTATCAGTTGTCTTAACTCTGAAAGACAATCAAAGGTTTAAGGCAACCATGATTATGCTTGCTTATCAAGAAAAAGACAATAACGCACCACAGGAAAACTTTGTGATTGTTTGATTTATTTTCTGAATGTCTTCTTAGCTTGGCAGTGGTCTTAAAAAGATGGAAGCCCCCTGGATTGAAGACCCTACCAATATGTCCTGGAGCTCAGCTTCCCCAGAGACCCACCCTACTAGGGAAAGAGAGAGGCAGACTGGGAGTATGGACCGACCAGTCAACGCCCATGTTCAGCGGGGAAGCAATTACAGAAGCCAGACCTTCTACCTTCTGCAACCCACAATGACCCTGGGTCCATGCTCCCAGAGGGATAGAGAATGGGAAAGCTATCGGGGGAGGGGTGGGATATGGAGATTGGGCGGTGGGAATTGTGTGGAGTTGTACCCCTCCTACCCTATGGTTTTGTTAATTAATCCTTTCTTAAATAAATAAAAAAAAAGAATCTGGTGTATGTTGCAGAATAAACTTTTGTAAAACACACACACACACACACAAAAGATGGAAGCCCATGTTCCCAGTATGAGTTGCTGCTCCACTGAAAGAAGGGGGGATGTTGCTTTCAAAGAATTGTGTCTGTTTCACCTGTTGGGAGATTCTTTAAATGACTACTGCAAAGGAACTAAATTTGGATCTTGTCAGAGTAAAGAAGTAGGTGCAAGAATATGGCTCTTGGACAAAAAGACTCATGTCATACCTGAGGCTCTGGGGCCCCAGGTTCAATTCCCAGTACCACAGGAGCTGAGAAGTGTTTTGGTGTGGCCCCCCTCCCTCTGGCTTATGGTGAGAGAATGAGCTGTACAAAAATAACATTTGGAGGCAAAAATAGATACACTGAAAGTCCAGGAGATAGAGTTGAGGCTTTCTGGATGTGCTTGAAGTCCTTAAGGATGTCAAGGTCTCAGTAGCCTTAGAGAAACTATATTACTTGGATCGATCAAGTTGGCCCAATCTACTTTGGGTCAATGTGTTGTTTCTGTGTGTTTACATGACCCAACTTAAAATGATCATTTCTCCTGAGATGATGTGCCTTTTCATGGGTTAAATGATAAGATCATGACTTCTGTCATTGTAGGAGCAGATTTGATGAAACTATCCACTTAAACTAAGTTAAAGTATTTGAGAAATGGAACAAAATGTTTAATAATCAGGGACCACCAGAATTAGAGACAATGAGAATAGAGATCCTAGGGTGGAAAGAATCTAGGAAGTCTATTTTAGGTATGATTGTAGGATCTCAGGTCTTTAGTAACCTTTGCTTGAACTTAATAGCTAACAAGAAAGCAGATGAGTTGGATTATCTGGGAGGATGGTGTCAGAGTGGAGAATGGAACTAGAAAGCTGGGCTAGGGGGAGAGTGACTACCATACCTGTATAATTTCTAAGTCTGGTTCCCTGTTAGTTGAACTCACAGTCCATAGTCAGCTGAGGACTTTATAAGCTGTACACATTGCAGGGCCTGTCCCGTAGAGTTGCAGAGTAGGATGACCCAATCTCCCTTTGGAAAGTCAGGCAGTGCTTACTACCATTAGCCTGTAGTGGGATTAAGGTCCTACAAAAGGGCTAATGAGGACAGTCCTGATGGAAGTGACCAGTGATGATAGTGTAGTGTCCCCTGTGTTAGCAAAGATCTCACCAGGCAAATAAAAGGTAGGAGGTTGGCGTTTCTGGGTTGGCATCTCAGGAGATAATCTGCAGCAAAAAGTAGCGGCATGACTTGGTGTGGTGGTGTTGGTAGAGTTAATATTGTTGATACCAATAGAGGCATTCTAATGGGCTAAGAGATCAGGAAGAGAGATATCAAGACATGAAAACAAAGTTCTAGAGATTCCAGGATAAGAAGAAAGGAATCTTAGTGGTCCGGGAGGTGGGACAGTGGATAAAGCACTGGATTCTCCACCATGAGGTTCTGAATTTGATCCCTGTCAACACATGTACCAGAGCGATATCTAGTTCTTTCTCTCCTTCTACTATTCTCATGAATAAATAAATATATTAAGAAAAAGAAAGAATCTTAAAGGGGGGAAAGTTCCTTAGAGTCTTATAAGGAGCTGAAAATGATAATAGTTTGTTATTCTTATGACCAAGTTAGTTAGTAGCTTAATTATTGTTGATAACCCAATGGTTAGAATAAACTGTAACATACTTGACTTTAGTAAGCTTTATGCAGCTTTATGAATCTATTAATAATATGTCTGAGAAAATGACAGGACCAAAGGAATTTGATCTATCAGACCTGAGATTGTACATAACTGAAGTATTATATCTTTTTGAGAACTGCTTAGACAATTTAAAAAATAGCTAAGAATTTAGCAGTATGACAGTGTTAAAAATCACTATACGACTTTGATGTGTAATTTTTAGACTAAACAAATCATACTAAGTGTTAAAATATAGGCATTTTAAAGCTTGAAGTATTTTCTTCCAACATAGTTTTAATAGTTGTTTACATATAAGATATTAGGGCTCTAGAGTAGGGCACCAAAGCAAAAACCCTGTGGTGAGGGGGAGGGTGGACATCCGGCTTCCCGGGGTGGTGGGGTGTGGGGATGGGTGGGTGGGTTGGGACACAGTCTTTTGGTGGTGGGAATGGTGTTTATGTACACTTCTATTATTGTAGTCAGATAAATCACTATTTAATTAATATGAGAAGGGAAAATTGATTGTATGCTGGAAAATGAGCCATGCCCCAGATGCTGGGAGACATACAGATTTTATAGAGAATGGGGAAGGTTTTTGCTGTCTTAGGGTTTAAGAAGGCAATAGATAGTTATTACTGTAACCAAATTATTTGGAAATTTGGTTTATTTTGAAAATCCCATTGTTAATATTATCCATATCATGCAAGACTTCACCATGATTTATGTCATTTAGTGCTATTTATATATAGCTATATCTTATATAGTAACATAATCAGTTGCTTCTGGTCTCCTTGGTGTAAAATTATAGGTGATTTGATGTTTCAAAGAAAAAGTCATTATTGGATGGCGACTTGGAAACAACACCTGGCATGAACTCCAAAAATAAAAAAATGACTTACAACCTGGGATTCTCTGGAGGGGGTAGGATAACTGGCATGTCCATGAAAGGGTGAATAGGGGGGGTGGCCAGTGTGACACCAAAAAAGGGTCCTATAAACCACTATTGGGGCTGGCAAACAGAGGTCAAATGGACAAAGAAAGGAAAATCTTTGGCTTCACTATTTCTGAACTCATCATTTCCCACCCTGCCACCCCAAAAGGGTTGGCCAGCTGCTCCTAGCAGGCTTCCTGTGGAGCTATTTTCTTTACCAAGATTCCTGGCGCAGCAGGGGTGTCATTCCAAACCCTTTCTTTCTTTCTTTCTTTTTTTTTTTTTAGGTGACTAGAGCCCTATTTGAGTGACAAAATACATGACCAATCAGAGTCTCAGCCCTGTCTGGGAAAGATTACATGGATATATATATATATATTTCTTATAATTGGTTGTCTTTGCTTAGGCTGCATGCAGCCAATCTGGAGTGGTCCAAGTTGCAGACTGACTATTAGGGTTTTTTACTCTATTTTATTTTATTATTACTATTATTAATACATATATGTGTCACTTTTCCCTCCTCTTCAGGATGACCAAAATTAACTGCTGTTGCCTGAGTGTCCTATCCATTGTGGGAGGAACTTGTTTCTCTCTCCCTCTTCCCTTCACCTTCCTTTATCTCTCTTCCTAGCTAATTAAAAAAAAAAAACCCTCTTTTATTTCACTGCTCTTCCTCCCCTTCTTTCTTCTTTTCTTCATTTTTTTGCTTTTGAATTCACTGACACTTGTTTGTGAATTATTTTGGGGAAGAAATCTGACTCAGAGTGAACTCTCTGTGTGTATCTCTTTTCTACTTTCCTTTCTCCTCTTGATATCCCTAGAACTCATAGTGGACAGTAGATATGCATAATTGTCTACTCTTGCTTCCCCCTTTTTCCTTTCTCTTTCTTTTCTTTTGGTTTTGATTGTTAATTTTTCTTGTTCTGGAGGTGTTGTTTGGCTAAGCGGTATTGGTTGAACTGCATCAACCCTTACTTCAGTTGCTATTGTTGTAATTTCTGAGGTTTGTGACTGCATTTGTGAAAAGTATTTAGTATAGTCTGGCTAGTACTCAAAACACAACAACTGAAGAATGACAGAACAGAAGAATACAAACCACATCAATAAAAAAAAAATGGTTAAATCAAGAGTAAATAAAACTGCTACCACAATGAATCAGGACAGGAGCCCAGAAGAAACTCCAGATCAGTCAGAAGTAACCATAGATAAGAAAAGTATGTAAGAAATAATAAACTTAATAATCACAGAAATGGCAACTATGGAGGAAAGGGCTATCAGAATTAGGGAAACAACAGATGAGACCCTCAAGGAAAATACTAGCTACCTACAGGTAATTATAGAACTGAATAGACCCTCAAGGAAAATACCAGCTACCTACAGGTAGTTAGAGAACTGAATAGTTGAGCTAAAAGGTCAATAGCAGAACAAGCTAATACTATAACTGACTGAAGAAGGAAGCTGAGGAGAGGGAAAGCAGATTAACAGAAGTAGAAAACAGAATTAGCCAGACAGAGGATGAGGTAGAGAAAACTATGAAGGGGGTAAAAGCTAAAAAAGAGATTGAGAGACACTGATAATAACAACAGAGATATATAGGATGATCTCAAAAGAATTAATATTTGTATAATTGGCCTTCCAGAGGAAGAAAGAGAGGAAGGGGAAGTAAACATTCTAGAGGAAATAATAGATAAAAACTTCCAGACCTAAAAAAAAGAAAAGACATTAAGATCCAAGAGGCCCAGAGGGTCCCAAACAGAATCAGCCCAGACCTGAAGACACCAAGACACATCATAGTTATAATGAAAAGAAGTAAGGATAAATAAAGAACCCTAAAGGCTGCAAGAGAAAAATGTCTCATATAGGGGAAAACCCATAAGACTATCAGCGATTTCTCCACTCAAACTCTAAAAGCCAGAAGAGAATGACAAGATATCTACTGAGCCCTGAATGAAAAAGGGTTTCAACCAAGGATAATATATCCTGTTAGACTTTCATTCAAACTAGATGGAGGCATCAAAAGCTTCTCAGATAGGCAACAGTTAAAGGAGGCAACCATCACCAAGCCTGCCCTAAAAGAAGTACTAAAAGACCTCTTGTAAACAAGAACATCACCGTAATACTTGCCATATATCGGAGCAAATAAAAAATTGTTGAATAATGGCACTACAATACATTAAATCCATAATATCAATAAATGACAATGGCTTAAACTCACCCATTAAAAGCCACAGAGTGGGAGGATGGATCAAAAAACACAATCCAACCATATGTTGTGTGCAAGAATCCCACCTGACCCAACAAGACAAACAGAATTAAAGTGGAAAGATGGAAAACTATCCTACAGGGTAATGGACCACACACAAAAAAGGCAGGAACAACCATTTTCATCTCTGACACAATAGATTTTAATTAAATAAAGTAATAAAAGATGGGCAAGGCCATTACATAATGATTAGAGGATCAATCAAGAAGATTTAACAATTATTAACATCTATGCATCCAGTGAGGGACCATCTAAATACATCAAACACCTACTGAAAGAACTAAAAAATACATCAATAGTAATACAATAATAGTGGGAGACATCAATATGCTACTCTCACACTTTAGACAGATCAACAAAGCAGAGAATCAACAAAGCAACAAAAGAATTAAATGAAGAGATGGACAGATTAGACCTCCTGGACATTTTCAGAGTTCTTCACCCCCAAAAACTGGAATACATATTGTTTATTTATTTATTTTTATTTAAGAAAGGAGACATTAATAAAGTCATAGGATGGGGGGTACAACCCCACACAATTCCCACCACCCAATCTCCATATCCTATCCCATCCCCAGTAGTTTTCCCATTCTCTATCCCTCTGGGAGCATGGACCCAGGGTCATTGTGGGTTGCAGAAGGTGGAAGGTCTGGCTTCTGTAATTGCTTCCCTGCTGAACATGGGTGTTGACTGGTTGATCCATACTCCCAGTATGCCTCTCTCTTTCCCTTGTAGGGTGGGTCTCTGGGGAAGCAGAGCTCCAGGACACATTGGTGGGGTCTTCAATCCAGGGAAGCCTGGCCAGCATCCTGATGGCATTTGGAACCTGGTGGCTGAAAGGGGAGTTAACATACAAAGCCAAACAAATTGTTGAGCAATCATAGACCCAAAGGTTGGAATAGTGGAGATGAAGGGAATACATATTCTTTTCAAAGCCACACAGCATATACTCAAGGATATACCACATGTTAGGTCACAAAGACAGTATCAACAAATTCAAGAGCATCGAAATCATCCCAAGTATCTTCTCTGACCACAGTGGAGTAAAACTAACATTCAACAACAAACAGAAAATTACTAAAAGTCACAGAATTTGAAACCTCAACAACATGCTGCTTAATAACCGCTGGGTCAGAGAGGCACTCAAGCAAGAAATTCAAATGTTTCTGGTAACAAATGAAAATGAAGACATAAGCTATCAAAATATTTGGGACACATCTAAAGCAGTACTGAGAGGGAAACTCATAGCCATACAATCAAACATTAGAGAGCAAGAAAAAGCACAATGACCTTACTGCATGAATTAAGGACATAGAGTGAGAGGAACAAAGGAACCTTAAAGCAACCAGAAGGATGGAAATCACTAAAATTAGAGCAGAAATAAACAACAGTGAAAATAAGAGAACCATACAGAAGATCAATGAATTCAAATGTTGGTTCTTTGAAAATTAAACAAGATTGAAAAACAGGAAAACTCCCTTCTACCTTTTATGAAGCCAACATCACCCTGATACTAAAAGCATAGGGACACTACAAAAAAGGAAAACTACAGACCAATATCTCTGATGAACATAGATGCCAAAATATTGAACAAGATCCTGGCCAACCGAATATAGCAGTATATCAAAAGATTGTTCATCATGACCAAGTGCTGTTTATCCTAGGAATGCAAGGCTGGTTCAAAATACATATGTCAATCAATGCCATTCACCACATCAATAAAAGCAAAACCAAAAACCACATGATTATCTCAATAGATGCAGAGAAAGCCTTTGACAAAATCCAACACCCATTCATGCTCAAAACACTGCAAAAAATGGGAATAGATGGGAAATTCATCAAGATAGTAGAGTCCATATATAGCAAACCTACAGCCAACATCATACTCAATGGACAGAAGCTGAAAGCATTTCCCCTCAGATTGGGGACTAGACAGGGCTGTTTATTATCACCATTACTCTTCAACATAGTATTGAAAGTTCTTGCCATAGCAATCAGGCAAGAGAAAGAAATCAAAGGAATACAGACTGAAAAGGAAGAAGGCAAGCTCTCACAATTTGCAGATGATATGATAGTATACATAGAAAAACCTAAAGAATGCAGCAGAAAACTACTGGAAGTTATTAGGCAATATGGCAAGGTGTCAGGCTACAAAATCAATGTACAAAAATCAGTGCATTTCTTTATGTGAACACTAAATTTGAAAAAGAGGTTATCCAGAAATCACTCCTATTCACTGTTGCAGCAAAATCAATAAAACACCTAGGAATAAAGCTGACCAAATAAGTGAAAGATTTGTATATTTAAAACTATGAATCACTCTTTAAGGAAATAGAAACTGATACCAAGAAATGAAAAGACATCCCATGCTCATGGATTGGAAGAATTAATATTATCAAAATGAATATTCTTCCCAGAGCCATATACAAATTTAACATGATACCCATCAAAGTTCCACCAAACTTATTTAAGAGAATAGAACAAAAATTACAATAATCTATCTGGAACCAGAAAACACCTAGAATTGCCAAAACATCTGGAGGAAAAGAAACAGAAATGGAGGCATCACAGTCCCAAATCTCAAACTATATTATAAGGCCGTCATTATCAAAACAGCCTGGTATTGGAACAAAAATAGGCACACAGACCATTGGAACAGAATTGAAAGCCCAGAACTAAAACCCCACAACTATGAACATCTAATCTTTGATAAGGGGGCTTAAAGTATTAAATGGATAATGGAGGCTCTCTTCAATAAGTTGTGCTGGGGAAATTGGGTTGAAACATGCAGAAGAATGAAACGGAACCACTTTATATCATCAGAAACAAAAGTCAACTCCAAATAGATCAAGGACCTGGATGTGAGACCAAAACATATTAAATATTTAAAGGAAAACATTGCTGGAATACTTTCCCATCTAAACCTCAAGGGCATCTTTGATGATAGAAATCCAATAGCAAGGAAGACAAAATCAAAAAGAAATTAATGGGACTAAATCAAATTGAAAAGCTTTGGGGGTTTTGGTTGAATTGGGCTGTTGATTCTAGTGTGGCCAGGACCCAGATTCAGAATGGCCAGTCTTATCTTTGTCTATAAGCAAAACGGAGAACTAGACACCCCTTTGGCTGCCAAGGATGGAGTCTGGGCCTTCAGCCAGAGCTTTAGATGGGAGATCTCAGCTTTCAATATCACATGTTGTCAAGCTGCTTGATGCTATGCCAGCCTACCCAAAACTGAAAGAAAGGCTTTGGGAACTGTGAATAGAACCATAGGAAAGTCTGTACAGACTAAAGGACCCCTTAAACAGAAACAGAAAACTTTCTCTGCCCAAGAGTTAATGGAGAGGACTGTTAAAGCAAAGAGCACTACTCCTGTCTCAGATTACACCTATCCAGAAATAGAAAAGTTATTTCCATTTAATCCTCCAGATTTTGTGAGCTTCGACCTGCTTGAAGAACATCAGATTGCATAGCTGCCCTTGAGTGGCATGCCCCTCATGACTCTTGAGGAGGAGAGGAACTTGATAAACTGCTGAACCTGGGTCCCCCTTCCCCTGTGAAGATGCCCACCCCACTGTTGGTATGCTTCTGGTTCTGCTTCTGGGATCCTTTCTGTTACATTGCTTGACGTTGTGGTCTATTTACATGGTCATTCTGTTACATTGGTTTGGTCTCACTCCCCCTGCCTCCGGGAGATTTTGGTTTAGTCTTTGCTAGTTCTCACTTCTTCCTTCTCCCTGCCTCCTACATACTTCCTTGGTTCTGGACGCTGCGGCCAAAGGAGAGAGAGTCAGGACAGAATTGGGTTGTGATTAGATTAGATTAGTTTTTTGAACCATTCGCTCATGAATAAAGAAATACTGCTTCTCTGCTCAGCCATGTGTTTCTGGTTGTCTCTGTCTCCCCCGATGAAAACAGCCTGGAGAAAACAACACCCCACTGTGGGATTCTGATATGTTTCAGTCTCCTTCTAGCATTCTGTAAACCTTGGACATTGAATAGACACCTATTTGCTATGACTGACCTTTTTAAACTTAACACTTTGTGGTTTGTGTGTGTCTAACTTTGTATTAATAAAGTAGTTATTTATTAATACAATTATTTTTTTAGCAGACTAAAAAAAAGAAAATCTTCTGCACAGCAAAAGGAACCATCATCTAAACAAAGAGAGCCCCCCTCCCCACAGAATAGGAGAAGATCTTCACATACCATTTACCAGACAAAGTGTCTTTCTTATCCTGGATTTCTATGTGGAGTTTTTTTCCTGTGTGTCTTGTAAATCTGGTGAAATGACCTCTGAGATCTTGAATCTGTGTCTGTATATTATTGCTAGAGTTTTGAATTATCTCTACAGTAAACTTTCTGAATTCAAACTATGTGTGTGTTTGAAGTTTGGTAAACATTAACTTTAAGGTTAGAACTGTAACTTTAAGGCTACATTCTTACCAGGCAAAGTTAAATGAAAAAAGGCTTCAACATAATTCTCATAAAGGTAAAATTAACTTACATTTAAAGTCTGAGGTAAAAATTAGTTAAAAATCAATATATTTTAACTAATGTGGTCTAAAAAACCTGTGCATACCTAGGGTGTGTCTCCATCTTATACGGGTTTAACAAAAGGTAAGAAAGGATGTTATTGATATGTAAAGCTCTTAAATACCTTCTCAATTAGGAACTATAGGTTGCACAATAGTTATGCTAATGATTCTCCTGCCTGAGGCTTTAAACCATGGTTCTTCTGTTTACCTTTCCACATTTTATTGTTTAAACTGTTTAAGCAACCTTAAAAACATACTAGAAAGGACTTCCAGTTATAATGGAGTTATTTGTGGTAAACTTCTAAACTGCTACAAGTTTTGTTTCACAAGTAAGTGAATTACAGCTGTCAAGTTCTCTACAGAAATGTGGAATTCCAGTGGCTGACCTTCCTCATGCAACGTTTCACCCCCTGGCATTTCTTCCTGGACATCTGCTTTAGACTGGCCCTTCTATCAAACTCACTGGTACACCTCTTGGACACTTTGCATAACTCTGCAGCAGCTTCCCTTTGTGCTGCTGGGTTTCTCAAAGACTGACTGCAGCCAGCTGCCTTGGGATTCTATAGGCCATATCCCTCCTCGCTAGGTAATGCCCACAGAGGCAGGAAACGCCCGTCGAAGCAAGAAACGCTCCAGAGGCAAGAGAAGCCCACAGAGGCAAGAAATGTCCTTTAGCTTGATAAGTCTTGACTACAGAGGCAAGAAACGCCCCCCCTCAGGCCTTCCCTTGTCATCACACTGGTTCTTGTTGCTTGCTTACTTGTTCCTCCATGTTTGTGCCAGTTTTTTTTTTTTTGAAAATGCCTGTACCATATAGGTTTCTGTTCACCCCACACTTCTGATACTATGGTCAATTAGTTAAAAAGAAAAGGGGGAATTGTTGGTATGCTTCTAGTTCTGCTTCTGGGATCCCTTCTGTTACATTGCTTGACATTGTGGTCTATTTACATGGTCATTCTGTTACATTGGTTTGGTCTCACTTCCCCTGCTTCTGGGAGATTTTGGTTTAGTCTTTGCTAGTTTGTGCTTCTTCCTTCTCCCCACCCCCTATCCTAGTACTTCCTTGGTTCCGGATGCTGGGGCTGGAGGAGAGAGAGAATCAGGACAGAATTGGGTTGTGATTAGATTAGATTAGCTTTTTGAACCATTCGCTGGTGAATAAAGAATACTGCTTCTCCGCTCAGCTATGTGTTTCTGGTCATCTCTGTCTCCCACCCATGAAGCCAGCCCGGAGAAAACAACACCCCACTTTGGGATTCTGATATGTTCCAGTCTCCTTCTAGCATTCTGTCAGCCTTGGACGTTGAATAGACACCTATTTGCTATGACTGACCTTTTTAAACTTAACACTTTGTGGTTTGTGTGTGTCTAACTTTGTATTAATAAAGTAGTTATTTATTAATACAATTATTTTTTTAGCAGACTAAAAAAAAGAAAATCTTCTGCACAGCAAAAGGAACCATCATCTAAACAAAGAGAGCCCCCCTCCCCACAGAATAGGAGAAGATCTTCACATACCATTTACCAGACAAAGTGTCTTTCTTATCCTGGATTTCTATGTGGAGTTTTTTTCCTGTGTGTCTTGTAAATCTGGTGAAATGATCTCTGAGATCTTGAATCTTTGTCTGTGTATTATTGCTAGAGTTCTGAATTATCTCTACAGTAAACTTTCTGAATTCAAACTCAGACTTTCTTTTCAAAATCTTTGAGAGGTTTGAACAGTGAATTTTCCTTTTGGTTAAGTGTGGTTTTTGCAGTTCAGCCAGCAGGTGGCACTGCAGCTACATTGCTTATATGCCATTGCATGAAATGGAGGGTCTTCTGTATAATCTTGAGTAGGTGTAGACAGAATAAGTTCTTGTTTCAGACTGGACTCAGGCCCCTGAAAGTCCTCTGCTGCAGTCTGAATAGGCTGCACATTTTTAGTTTCTAACCAGGTTTTTCCTTGCCTTTTCTGGCCACACCTGTATTGTGCTGTGTGTCTGTACCAAGTGGTGCTAGCTGCTGACTGTTGGCTGCTGATGCCCATTTTCACAAGTTTTTCCTGTGCCCTGTTTTACTGTGTATGCCTGTACCCACCTCTGCCTCAGTGAGTTCCTTCAAACATTGTGAGTTTCCATCCTTCCCCTCCCCCGTTGCTTTAGCTAGCTGTTCATGGGTGTGATCTTTCAGTTGCTGCTTCTCTATGGCCATGCCCTCTGTAAATTATTTTTAAATTTTATTGTTTATTTATTAATTAATTTTTTTATTACCACCAGGATTATTTCTGGGGTTCAATGCAGGCACTACTAAATTGAAAGAGGATGAGGGGGAGAGAGAGAGAGGAAGAGAGAGAGAGAGAGAAAAAGAGAGAGAGAGAGAGAAAGAGAGAGGGGGGGGGGGAGAGAGAGAGAGAGAGAGAAGGAGAGACCGAGACCTGCAGACCTGTTTAACAGCTCATGAAGCAGATGCCCTGCAGGTGGGGAGCAGGGGTTCAAACCCAGATCCTTTCTTAACAGGTGTGTTTCCTACCTATCCCTTCTGGAAATTCTTGATTTTAAAGGAATACAATATGAATATACTTTCTGGGTCAATGCCAAAAGTGAAATTTCCAAAGTGATGCCACTTAACTGATAATTCTCATAGTCCTTAAAATAAGTCCCAAAATATTTGGGACAAAGATTCGTGTGCCAGGAAAGCTGGCTAGGAATTGCACTTGATGCTTATGAGAGACTCAAGTACATACAGCTCTAGTTTGCAGGAAAAAGACTTTGCTCTAAGCTACACTTTATGAAATGATCTATAAGTCGTCAAGTGTTAACAGTTGTCTTGAATACCACTGTTCTCTCTCAAGTTGCCTTTTTAATCTGCATTTGTACAGCCACATCACCCATTGCGATTTGTTTATTGTTCTTCCAGGCTGGGAAATTACAGAGCCTCTTTTTTATTTGTTCAAAGTCAGCTTTGTCTTTGCAGTGTCAAAATTTGCATTTTAAAGAGACAGGCTGCCAGGAGTGAGAATATTAAAACCTGCTTCCCAGAGCCATTTTCCTTTCTTTCCTATGAATTTCACACTGAGAAGAATGCTGTGAAGTGACCCAGGAAGGGGTCCAGTGATGAAAGTGTTGAACTTTTAAGCCTGAGGCCCTAAGTTTGATTCCCAATACTGCATGTGTCAAAGTGAGTCTCTGATTCTCTCTTACAAGTAAGTAAACAAAACTGGGGGGGAGGAGGGGGCAGGAATGTTGTGATACTGTACCTTCTCCTTCCTGAAGATTTCAAGAGTGTGATCTTAATAATGTACTATTTCCCTTCCTCTGTTTCCTTACGTGATAGTGTCTAATGGTGGGGTAAATTATTTCATTCTGCAAAGTGCACTGCACATTCAGAATCAATGCCTGGATAAATGTTGCTGCACTTCTTAACAGAGAAATTAGCCACAGCTTGGACCATCAGAGTGACTATCACTGTCTGATGGTGCTGCCTTAAGTGATGCCATTCATACCACAGATGAACTCTATTTCCATTGTGAAATCAATAATTTTCAAGATGCTGGTGAGAATACATTAACCTAACAAAGTTACTACTATGTCGTGGAAAATGTCTGGTGGATGGAAGGAAGGAAAGTTGCTCATGGAAGGAGTGTTTGCTTTCTAATTACACAATGGACGGATGCTTCTCTGTAGCAACGTTAGACTGGCTTTAAGCAGAAGACTTCTGAAAAACAAAGTGCTCAGGTTTGAATTTTATCCATTATAACTGTGCAGTGGTAAAGACAAATGACAACTGAGCATATTCAAGTCAAAAGAAGGGTGGCTATATGGAACTGAAGATCAAGGTATTAAAGAACGGTGATAGACAAGATCCACCTAGGGTTGGAGCATAGAGTGATCAAAGAAGTTTAAGATCAGAAGAAAACTGGAGTGTAATATAGAGGAGCAGAAGAGAAATTAGAAAACAGACAAGGGAAGGGGAAAGGGAGAGAGGGAAGAAAGTTGCAGCCACTTTTTCTCAGGAATTCCAGGGTGAGAGTTTCAAGAAGAAAGGTGTGTTGTCAGTATAAAAGTTGTAAAAATATAGGTTGGATTGAGGAGTCATCATGAGAGTAAAAATATGATGGAAGGATATGTTAACATATCATTACATATTAGCTGAGTAGACACAGGCTTTCATCCCCAGGAATCTCTCTTTAGGCCCCTCTCTGTCCATGAGCCACATGTGTTTTCACTTAACACGTGACTTGGTGAATTCCCAAAGTATTCCGAGTCTTGTCTTGTTGTATTCTTAGGTGATCTTCTTTGTTATTCTTTAAAAATTTTTTTTTTTAAATTTATCATCCCTTTTGTTGCCCTTTTTTTTGTTGTTATTATTATTGTTGTTATTTATGTTGTTGTTAGACAGGACAGACAGAAATGGAGAGAGGAGGGGAAGACAGAGAGGGGAAGAGAAAGATAGACACCTGCAGACCTGCTTCACCATGAAGCAACTCCCCTGCAGGTGGGGTGCTGGGGGCTTGAACCAGGATCCTTAGCCGGTCCTTGCACTTTGTGCCACATGCGGTTAACCCACTGCACTACCACTAACTCCCTTCTTTGTTACTATTAGTTAACCAGGAGAGGAAAGAGATACAGCTGCTGCTACTCTGTAGCCCCACCTCTGAAAGGTCTCTTTTGTTTTTGATTTCTAATCTTACCACCTTATAGTAAGAAAAGACTTTTTATGAATTCAAAATTCATGTATTAAGTTTGTCTTTGTGTCCCAACACTTAGTTGATCCTTGAGAATGTACCATGTGTACTTGAAAAGAATGTATATTCATTTTATTTTTTGAGGATGAAAGACTCTGAATATATCTATTAGGTTTATTTCATCTATGACTTCATTTAAGGCCTCTATTTCCTTGTTGATTTTTTGCCCTCATCATCTGTCTCCTGCTGTGAGTTCTGTGTTGTAGTCTCCAGCTAATATTGGTTGCTGTCAATGTCTCCCTTAAGGTCATCAAATGTATATATGTGTGTGTGTGTGTGTGTGTGTATGTGTGTGCATATATGTATATATATGTGTGTGTGTGTGTATATATACATTGGCATTATTTCTTACTTAGTAGATAAAATAATACTCTCAATTCAAGTCCACTTGGAAGTAATGGTTATAACAACCTTATTCAAGGTCTAGGGTACTTTTAGTATTTTTTTTAAACATTTATCTAACTTATTTTTTTAAATATTTGATAGAACAGAGAGAAATCAGGAGGAAGGAAAGCTAGAGATAGAGAGAGATACAGAGAAACACCTGTAGATTTCCCTGTTTATATATCCTGGTGGGGCAGGGGAGATTATATCCTGTGTCACTAGGCTGTTTAGTGTCTTTAATGTTAGTATAGAGCCTCCCTGCTGTTGTTCTAAACTTGGATGAGGGGCTGGGGGGATGCTTACAGCCTTGGATAATTTCTTTCTCCTTAGTGTTCAAAGAGAAAGCAACATTTATGGCCACCAGAATTCTCTGCTTTCCTCCCTCTGGCCATATGCACCATTTTGTAAGTACCAAAATGGTGCTCACTGCCACTGAGTAGGGCTTATTAAGTTTCAAGACTTTTCCCCTCATTCCTGCCCACACTTGCCTGTACCCACTTGTGGCTAAGTGAGTTACTTAAGTCACAGTCATGGGGGAGGGGAGACTTTATCCTGTCATGAGGCTAGTTTAGTGTCTTTCATGTGAATATAGGATCTCCTTGCTGTTGTTCAAGCCTCTGTGGGGGCAAAGCACTGAAACTTATGAAGTCACAGTGGTAAACTGATGAGTTTTTAGGTGATTTTTTAAAAATCAGCTGTTGATTTAACTCTCACTTAAAGTGGTGTGCCTTAGCTGCCACCCTCCCAATTTGGTGCCAGCTGTCCCTGAGAATGGCTTTTTAGTCCTGGGAATCTCTCCCTCAGTCCCTTTCTGGACACAAGCCACACCTGTTTCTACACAGCTGTGACTTGGTGAGTTTCTGAAGAAGTCCTGGCCATATCTTGTTTTCAGGTAATTTTTATTGTTCTTTTTTTCTAGTTGACCAGCAAGCATAAAGTGATTCAGCTGTTACTCCATATCCACACCTCCAGAAGTCTCCTTACTATCCCAAGGGGCTGTTTTAATTTTGTGATGAAAAAGGCTTAAGTAAGCACTGGGAGACAGTGGTCCATGGGTTTCATTTCTACATATTTTGCAAGCAAAGACATTACTTAGAACTGTTAACCTCGGGAGACAGTATTTCCCTCTGAACATACAACAGGTTTGTGCACAGTAAAGTAAACAGATAATGTTTCTATCTAGGATAAAGCTCGGAAAGGTTTTGTGACCCTTATAAATGTTCTGATTTTTTTGTTTAAATCATGGTGTTCCTCTAGTGCAGTTCATTATAAGTACAGGTATTACTTGACCCTCTTCACATTGTCTTATGAATATCAGGGCAGGATCAAATGCAAATAAACTGATGATTATGCTTCTTGCTGTGCAGAGAGTAATAATAGCATTTGCTCTGACTTGGAGTTCTTTGTCTTTTCCATTATCTATGAAATTGTGAGAAGCTGCCTATTTTTTCTGCAAAATTGTTTGAATCTCAGATGTTCATACTTCTCTACAGTGAATATTGATGGTAAACATTCTATAGGGAAGCAGAAAAGCAGTGTAAAATATTTTTATTATTTATTTAATAGTGGTTTACAAGCTTATGAAATTATAGGGGAATATATGCACAATGCACCCTAAACCACAGTTCTGCATCCCCCTTTTCTTCCCATTCTCCAAGGGTAACCACCATAGTTTTCAAATGGTTTGACTATATTTTTTAACAAGTTCATGGGTTCCAGTTTATGTTGCATATATGAGTGAAACTACCCAGTAGTTGTCCTTCAGAGAATTGCAGGTCATTTGGTAACAGATATAAACTATAACAAGAGTCCATGAACATAAATACAAATCAGAGAACCTCAAGTACTAGATAGAAAATGTCATAATTTAAAAAGACACAGAAAACTATGCATTCAAATGTGTTATACATTGTCATTTTTGCACCGCGGAGAAGAGAGAGAGGAGGTCCGGAGCGAAGAGGGAACACAAATCTTTATTTGCGCTGGCACCTCAGAGATTGGTGCTAGAGAAGCAGGTTGGGCCATGTGGAGGTAGCGAAAATGGCCGCCTCACGCAGTAACCTTTCCTGCGTCTGAACACCGGAGTGAAGTGCTGGCAAGAGAGCGTGGTGCAGGAGGAAAAAGGGCTTTTATAGGAGTAGCTTTCCCGAGAATGGGAAGGGGGAGGAGTAACCATAGCACTCCAGGATAGGATAATAACTCTCGTGAGAATGGGAGGGGGGAGGAATAACCAAAGCACTCCAAATATCGCGGGGAAATAGACAATGCCCTGAGGGCACAACATGGCATAACAGCCACTCCGAGAATGTCCCAACTCTCGAGGGAACTAGCAGTAGCCTGAGGGGGCAACATGGCAGTTGTGACTGCATCTGCACAATTTACCAGCAATACATATATATAATTTACATGTGAATGTATATACATATAAGAGTCTTTCCAAAACTGTCTTTATTTTACCATTCTTTGCTTGACCATCCTCTATTCACTTCTTCTTCCCCTTTCAGGCTTTAAAGTTGTCACATATTTCTTTTTTAAAATTTATTCCCTTTTGTTGCCCTTGTTGTTTTATGGTTGTAGTTATTATTGTCGTTGTTATTTATGTTGTTGTTGTTGGATAGGACAGAGAGAAATGGAGAGAGGAGGGGAAGACAGAGGGGGAGAGAAAGACAGACACCTGCAGACCTGCTTCACTGCCTGTGAAGCGACTCCCCTGCAGGCGGGGAGCTTGGGGCTCTAACTGGAATCCTTATGCTGGTCCTTGTGCTTTGCGCCACCTGAGCTTAACCCACTGTGATACCTCTTGACTCCCTGTTGTCACATATTTTTATGGCTTATGTTTCTGGGTTTGTTTTTACTATATGACACCTTGTTGAGATTTAAATATTTCTTGTTTCTTTCTCTGTGCCACTCCTTTTGATAATTCTTGCAAGGCACATCTGATTTTCAAGGTAAACAAATTCCTTTATTTTTTTCCATGTCTGGCATTGTTTTGATTTCTCATTCATATTTGAATGATAGTATTGCAGGGCAAAGCATGTCTGGTGGGCAGTTGTGATCTTTTTATATTTTTATTTGTTTTAGTTTAATGAGGGATAAAGAAAGATAGATGATAGACAGGCTAGAACACTACTCAGCTCTGGATTATGATGAACTTAGAATCTTAGATCCTTGAGCATAAAAGTCTTTCACAGAGCCATTATGCTATCTCCCTAGCACAGTTTTTGACTTTTAGAACCTTAAATGTATCAATCCACTCTCTCCTGGACTTCCTTGTGCCCGCAGAAAAATCTAATGCAAGTCTGATTACATTGGCTGTATAAGTTCTGACACCTGCAGCATTGCTTCACCATTTGTGAAGCTTCTTCCTTTAAGTAGGGACTGGGGGGCTTGAACCCAGAACCTTGCAAATTGTAACAAGCACATTCTACTGGATTTACCACCACACGGCTTTGAATAATTTATTTTAAAAGAATTGGTAAGTCAGAATAAAATAGGAGTTGTATCATCTCTTCTTTCTGCCAGCTTGACAGATTTTTTTTCTTTGTCATTGACTTTTGATAATTTAGCAGTGATGTGTCTTGGTGTAGTTCTATTAGAATTTGGGAATTTGGGAGGTCTCTCTCTCATTCTTGAACATCTGTAGATATTCATATCTCTTGAATATGGTTCTACTTTCTTCTTTCTCTTGTATTCTGCTGAGACCCCCATCATTCTGACATTTGCTTTTCTGATGAGGTCTTTGAAGAACTGCCTCCTTTTTGTTTAAACCATTTTTCTCCTTTTACTTTGAAGTCAAAGTGTGTTGTCATTTTTGAAGCTAGCAACACAATGTTGTGTTTCTGTTTCAGTCTATCTCTCCTTCCCCTCTAGCTCTTGCTGTCCACACATAATCACCAGATATGTTATGCTCCTTTATTTACCAGAAATTCCAGCTGTTCTCTAATGAAATGCATTAAGATATTTTGCTGTAAAATTTGTTTTCTGTGGGAAAGTCAACTCTCAAAACTAGGTGACCATTTATGATGTTTTCTCCTCTAGATGGCTAACTCTAAATCCTTTATTTGGTATTTGAGACTGTTATGCTTTCAACTCTGTAGCTTGTTTTCAAGTTATCCATTTTCCTAGCAAGTGAGTCTGAAAACATGGATTTCTTTTCTTTCTTCCCCTCTTTCTTTCTTCCTTTCTTTCTCTCTCTCCCCTCCTTTGTCTTTCCCTCTCTCTTTCTCTCCTTTTTACTTTATATTTGACCCCCCCCCCTTTTGAGAGAACTGCTCAGTTCTGATTTATGGTGGTTTGAGAAACTGGGACCTCAAAGCTTTAGACATGAGTATGTTTGCATAACCATTATGCTGTCTCCCCTACCCTGAAGTCATAGATTTATTTTTTAATCTATTTCCCCATATTAAATTGAGAGATTTGTAGTTTTTCAAATTTTCTGGCAATGTATTTTCTAATTTCTTTCTCTGGTAGCTCTTCTGAATCTACATAAAAAATATCTGGTTAACACAATTTTGTAGAACCTGTATTTTCTTAGGTGTTGGTCAGCAGGTAGTGCTGGATTCTTCTTTGTATGTGAGTTTTGAAGAAATGAAGTAGTATTAATGTGCCTGATGTCCATTAAACAGAACCCTCATTTTTCAGGAAAGTGGTGGTGGTGGAGAGGAGCACACACCTCCTTTTGCTCTTCCCAGACTATTTCCTGAAACTGGGAACTTCGCTATATGGTTAAAGTCACTGTTCATGCCTGCAGGGCAGTCTGATCTTACCCATCAGGGTCTCTGTGGCTACCAGGGCATTTTAGAATGTGGTTGGACTCCCTACTCCTACAAAGTTACAAAGTAATTCCCCTAGTTTCACCAATGCTCGTGGAGTGTGTAAGAGTCCGTGATTTCTTTCTCTTTTTGCCTCCAGGGTTATCTCTGGGGCCTGGTACCTGCACTACACTACAAATCCACTGCTCCTAGAGGCTATTTTTTCCTTTTTGTTGCTTTTGTTGTTTATTGTTGTTTTTGTTATTATTGTTGCTATTTCTGTCATTGTTGTTGAATAGGACAGAGAGAAATTGAGGGAGGAGGTGAAGATAGAGAGGAGGAGAGAAAGATAAATACCCACAGACCTGCTTCAATGCTTGTGAAATGATGCCCTGCAGATGGGGAGCTGGGATCCTTGTGCTGGTCCTTGTGCTTTGCTTCAAGTGAGCTCAACCCACTGTGCTACTGCCCAGTTGTGAGCCTGTGATTTCTATAGGTCTAAAAAGCAGTATTAAGCTCCTTTAAGTCACTCCTGAGTGGTTTCATGTGGACCCTTAAGTTTGCAGCAAATACATTGCCAGAAAATGCTGCACCTCCACTTGTGTTTTTCTCTTCTTCCCTTCTTGTTTTCACTGTTCATGTGCCATCACCAACCTTCAGAAAATGATGCTTTTCCTTCTACCAGCTGTGATCTGATGAAATTCATTGAAATATCTACCTTTTTTTGAAAAAAAAGTGTAAGAAACCTATTTATTATCCACAAAATAAGATTTCCTGGGGAAAGAAAGATGGACTCTCAAACAACTCCAAAATTATTTGAAAGAGTTGGAAAGAGACTGCCTTGGATGTCTATAATAGTTAAGATATGAGATTTCATTGAAGATTTCCTTTGTGAAAACTGGATTTATGTGCTCTAAACTTCCCTTGAGTGCAAAAGGAATAAATACTCAGGCTTCCTTATCAGTTCATCTGTGGTCCTACATTCCATCAAAAACAAGATCATAAATGCACCACTATTTTATTCTATTGCATTTCTAAAAGTCTTTTCAAGCATATCAATTGATTTTTCTTGCTACTGTCACATGGGTACATCTCCATTTCCTTAAGATAGGGGTCAAGACTTTTCACTCTCAACCAAACAATCTTTTATTTCTAATATATGCTAGTTGTTTTAAGAAGTAGAAACTAGAAATGTGACTATCTGTTGGAACTGCAAATAGCATAATCTTTTTAGACAAGACCCCTAATGTGAGCTCAGATCTATATGGATGCAGAGGTAACATAGGCTCCTAAGCTGATTATGGGCCCCAGATCACATCAAATCCATGGGGTTTATAGTCAACAATATCTATACACCTTTCCCATATTTGGGAGCTACTCTCTTCCCTGATCCAGCTTTCTGGTCCTTTTTCCAGCCATGACATCATCTCCCCAGACAATAACTTGGATCCACCTGCATATCAGATTTCAGGCTCAGGGAAAAAAAAAAAAACTAGTATAGCCACAGACCCTTTCGAATATAACTAAAATATGCCTACTAGCTATCTACAAAACGGAGTCCCCCCCCAACTCTTCATCTGTACTATTCAAGCTTTAGTTTCATGATTAGTTAGCGATTTGTTTGGCTTTATATGTTAACTCTCTTTTCAGCCACCAGGTTCCAAATGCTAGCATGATGACAAGTAGACTTCCCTGGACAGACAACTACACCAATGTGTCCTGGAGCTCTGATTCCCCAGAGCCCCGCCGCACTAGGGAGAGATAGAGGCAGGCTGGGAGTATGGATTGACCAGTCAATGCCCATGTTTATTGGGGAAGCAATTATATAAGCCAGACCTTCCACCTTCTGCATCCCACAATGACCTTGGGTCCATACTCCCAGAGGGTTGAAGAATAGGAAGGCTATCAGGGGAGGGGATGAGATATGGAGTTTTGGTGGTGGGAATTGTATAGAGTTGTATACCCTTCTTTCCTATGGTTTTGTCAATGTTTCCTTTTTATAAATAATAAAAAAATTATATCTTAGGACCACAATTAGTTAAAAATAAGTATGTTGCCTGAATTGCTTTCTAGTAAGAAATAACTACTTTTAATATTTGTTTTCTAAGGGAGAGCAAATTTCAGAGACTATAACTCCACTCTGGAAGTCTCAAGAGAAGCTATCTTATAGTCATGTTTTCTAAGATGAAGGCCATGAGATCTAGCATACAGCTGGAGTTTTAATGAATTCACTCTAAAAATTTAGAAGATATCCTATACTTCAAAATGTTTCTACCTCATTTCCCTTTGCTTTGTTCATATTATATTACTTTTCTCACAGAAAATGCCATGCTTATCATTTTAGCATGTTCCATGGTTACTAGAAAAGAAAACTCAGATATGCACTTATGCCATAAAATTATGTGCTTCTCACATTTACAATGTGCTTCTTGAGAACTCATTTATGGTGTTTGCCATTTACTGATATTTCATGAAAAGAATCTTTTCCTCAGAATCTTATGTTGGCATGTGTACTTTCATTTTTCTGTCAATTTGCTTTCTTTCATACACTGCAGGATTTAATTTGAAGTAGCTTTTCAGAAAAAGGGAACATTCCTAAATACATCCTATGAGGCTAACATGAATATAAAACTCAAACAGGAAAGGAATCCACAAAAAAAGAAAACTAAATTAGGTCAAAATAAATACCTGAAAACAAAAGTGCACAATAGTCTGTAGTGAGTCAGTAAATGCAGCAAGCAAGTAGAAGGACCAAAAAAAAAAAAAAAAACAAAAAAAAAACACACACACACACCATAAAGTTCTTAATGAAAGATGCTAACATGATGCCAACAGGACTTCCATGGGCAGATGACTCCACCAATATGTCCTGGAGCCCTGTTTCCCCAGAGCCCTGCCCCACTAGGGAAAGAGAAAGGTAGGCTGGGAGTATGTATTAGCCTGTCAATGCCCATGTTCATCAGGGAAGCAATTACAGAAGCCAGACCTTCCACCTTCTGCACCCCATAATGACACTGGGTCCATACTCCCAGAGGGATAAAGCATAGGAAAGCTATCGAGGAAGGGGATGGGATATGGAGTTCTGGTGTTGGGAATTGTGTGGAGTTGTACCCCTTATCCTGTTTTTTGTCCGTGTTTCCTTTTTATAAATAAAAATTAAAAAAAGAAAACTATCAACCTACATCTCTGATGAACACTGATGCAAAGATCCTCAAAAAATCCTAGGTAATTGAATTCAATGACATATCAAGAGATTAATCCATGAAGACCAAGTGGGATTCATCCCTGGGAAACAGGGATGATTCAATATTTGCAAGTCAATGTAATCTACCATATCAACAAAAAGCAAAATAAAAAATACATGATTTTTAAATAAGATTTATGAGGCTATAAGTTAATAGGAGTGTATATCAATACCATATGATATCATGATTTTATCAACTGATGTAGAAAAAGTATTTGACAGGTTCCAACACCTGTTTATGACAGAGGCCCTCAAGAAATTGTGAGTGGAAGGAAACTTCTTGAATATAATATATGACAAACCCATGGCTAACATCATGCTCAATAGGAAAAAATTGATAGCTTTGCCCCTAAAATCAGGAACTCTACTCTCACCACTTCTACTTAGCAAGGATCTATATACTCTCACCACTTCTATTCACCAGAATTCTAGAAGTCCTTACCATTGCAACGAGGCAAGAAAGAGATATCAAAGGAATTCAAGTTGGAAAGGATGAAATCAAACTATCATTATTTGCAGATGATATGCTGTTACATTACAAAAAGTCTACCAAGAAACTATTGGAAATCATCAATAAATTCAGTAAAGTAGCAGGTTATAAAATCAATACCCACAAATCTGTGGCATTTTTCCATGCAAAAGATGGGCCAGAAGAAACAAAACTGAAGGAAGCAATCCCATTCACAATCAAGCCCAAAATGATAAAATTCCTAAAAATAAATCTAATAAAGGTGGTGAAGGGCCTTTTCAATGAAAACTATAAGACACTGTTAAAAGAAACAGAGGATGACACAAAGAAATGGAAGAAGGGGAGTCAGGCTGTAGCGCAGTGGGTTAAGCACAGGTGACGCAAAGCACAAGGACCGGCATAAGGATCCCGGTTCGAACCCCGGCTCCCCACCTGCAGGGGAGTTGCTTCACAGGCGGTGAAGCAGGTCTGCAGGTGTCTATCTTTTTCTCCTCCTCTCTGTCTTCCCCTCCTCTCTCCATTTCTCTCTGTCCTATCCAACAACGACAACAACAATAATAACTACAACAACAACAACAACAAAAAAACAAGGGCAACAAAAGGGAATAAATAAATAAAATAAAATATTAAAAAAAAGAAATGGAAGAAGATCCCTTATTCATGACTATAAAGAATGAATATCATTAAAATGTCAATCCTGCCAAAAGCAATCTATAGGTTCAAGGCAGTCCCTATTAAAAATCCCAAGGACATATTTCGAGAAAATTGAACAACTTATCCAAAAATTTATGTTGGAACTATAAAAACCCATGAATAGCAAAAGCTTTCCTAAGGAAAAAGAAAATGGAGGCATCACAACTCCTTACTTCGTTTATATTACAAAGTAATACTAGTTAAAATAATGTGGTATTGGGACACAAGTGAAGATTTGAACCCAGGTCCTAGTGCATGCCAAAATTCACACTCTACTGTGTTAGCTACTACCCAAACCCTAAATAATTTTTAAATTATTTATAAAAAGGAAACATTGACAAAACCATAGGATAAGAGGGGGTACAACTTCACAAAATTCCCACCACTAGAACTTTGTATCCCATCCCCTCCCCTGATAGCTTTCCTATTCTTTAACCCTCTGGAAGTATAAACCCAAGATCATTGTGGGATGTAGAAGGTTGAAAGTCTGGCTTCTGTAACTGCTTCCCCGCTGAACATGGGTGTTGACAGGCCGATCCATACTTCTAACCTGTCTCTTTCTTTCCCTAGTGGGGCAGGGCTCTGGGGAAGTGGAGCTTCAAGGCACATTGGTGATGTTGTCTGTCCAGGGAAGTCTGGTCACATCCTGATAGCATCTGGAACCTGGTGACTGAAAAGAGAGTTAACATATAAAGCCAAACAAATTGTTGAACAATCATGGACCTAAAGGCTGGAATAGTGCAGATAAAGTGTTGGGGGGTTGTCCATTTTGTAGATATCTAGTAGGCATATTTTAGTTATATTTCGAAGGGCCTGTAGCTATACTAGTGTTTTTTTTTTTTTTTTTTTTTTTTGTGTGTGTGTGTGTGTTTGCCTGAACCTGAAATCTGATATGCAGGTGAATCCTAATTATTGTCTGGGGAGATAATGTCATGGCTGGAAAAAGGACCACAAAGCTGGATCAGGGAAGAGAGTAGCTCCCTAATATGAGAAAGGGGTATAGATATTGTTGACTGTAAACTCCATTGATTTGATGTGATCTGGGGCCCATAATTAGCTTAGGAGCCTGTGTGACCATTGTATCCCTCTAGATATGAGCTCACATTCTGTGGTCATGAGTAGGAATATTCCATGCTGCCCCAATATTGACCCATCTTCCTCAAGTGTAGCATAGATTATGCTGTCCATCCTTCCTTCGGAGGATGGAACATTCTCTACCATTGTTGATTCAAGTTGAGGGCAAGGTCCTATGAGGGCCCACAAAGGGGTCTATTTTGTTGTTCCTGATAGAAATGACCAGTAACAATGGAGAGAGGAATTTATTTGAGTTCTAGGCCCATCACGTCTGTTTGGGAATCTCAGGGCTCCCCGATTAGGGTCCCAGCTAAT
The DNA here is from genome assembly GCF_950295315.1 of Erinaceus europaeus. Taxonomy (NCBI): domain Eukaryota; kingdom Metazoa; phylum Chordata; class Mammalia; order Eulipotyphla; family Erinaceidae; genus Erinaceus; species Erinaceus europaeus. The sequence continues at coordinate 83,242,207 of NC_080164.1, read as the reverse complement.
GGAATGGCCTGATAGTGACTAAAATGTCATTGTTAAAGTATGCCAGTCTCTTGCCCTTATTCAGCTTTTGCTGTCCTTGCTTTGATAAGGTTAGCTTTGGAGTGAGTGAGAGAACTGTAATAGGAAGTAGGTGAGGAGGGTATCTAAGTCTAAGTGGACACTATTTCATTATGAACTTGATACTGACTCACTATAGACTATTGTGTATTTTTGCTTTCAGGTACATATTTTACCCTAATTTATGGATACATGTGAACATATGCTCTATCTTACAGGATCTGGTTTATATTTAAGTTTTGGGACTTTGTTAGGAAGTGAAACCTCCTGGAATGGAATTAGAGAATACCATGAAAGGAAAGGTCTCACCTGAGTGATGAGGGTGAAAGGTTGGCATTCTATGCCTGACATCTCTGTACACAGTCTGAAGTGAAGCATGCTGAGATGGTGCTCATTGCAATAATTAAGTTGGAATCGGTGGATGCAATATCATTTGGTATAACTTGAGAGAAGCATGCAGGGAAGTGAGCCCCATCCCAGAGGTTCCAGGATTGGGAGAAATATAGACTCTATAGAGGAAGCGGAAGGTCCCTGTTATCTTAAGGTTTAAGAAGACAATAGATAGTTATTGCAGTAATAACATTGTTTAGCAATTGGGTTAACTTTGAAAAATCCCTTTGTTAGGATTTTCTGTATCATACACACCTTCATCATATTTTATGTCCTTTGACATTATTTGCATATAGCTACGCCACCAGTTGCTTTTGTACTCCCTGTGCCGGGATAGCCTGAGGGTACTTCTTCCTGAGCTAGTGCTCTCTGGGTTGGAGAAAACTCAACTGGAGCCGATCTAGGCTGCTGCGTGGGAGAGGGATCAGGAACTCGTGCCACACTAACTTCGCAGGAGATACACTCTGGAACTCTCGGAGCCGGAAAGCAATTTCCAAGTGTCTTTAATCAGAAGAGCAGCTGTTTTTATACTCTCCAAGTAGGGTGGAAACAGGATGTGATATAGAGAGGGTGGAGAGAAAAGTGACTGGTGAAAATCAGAGTGTGACAAGGAGGGGGCGGAGCAGGCAAGAATCCTATCACTGAACCACCAATGCCCTGGAGGGAGTGCTTTATGTAAAAGTGATTTATGTAAATAGACCAAAGCTTTGGATGGGATTAAATCTATCCCTATATAGGCATATGGTTAAGCAGAAGCCAGGGGGAGCTGGCATACTATCCAACATCTTCCCCTTTCTTTTTAACTATTTGCCATAGTATCAGGAGTGTGGGGCACTTTGTGAGGCAGGGAGACTGATAAGAGGCACACCTTTTTGGGGTTCTACTGTCTCTCCTTGCTCAACCTCTCCGTGGAGAGAGAGACTAACAGGATTGACACACCCCTCAGGCTCAAGCCCTTCCAAGCTCAACCATATCCTCACAATTCCCCAACATCTCCCTCTTACTTAATGGCCATATATAACTGGGTCAATGTCTGTAAAAGGCTTCATCTCTGTCAGGGGAATAGCAGTGTAGGGGTGAACAGAAACCTGTTGGGAAGAAAGCAGAATGATAGTGTGTAAGTGTCTTCAAAAAGAACTAGCACAAGACAGGGAGGGATAAGTAAGAGTAGCAAGAGACAGAGTGAACCTGATGGGTGGAGGAGTGGGGGCCTGATAAGCCGAGGGGCTAGAGGGGTGATCTGGCATTGCAAAATCCCAAGTCAGCTGGCGGAAAGTTCTATGAACTGCTATAGTCATTCTTCATGAAGTCCAGCAGTATAAAAGGAGTGTCCAGCAAGTTCTATAGAAGCATCAGTCCAATGTCAATGGCCAGGAAATAAATGCCACACATCTATCTTGATGGAGGAGGACGGCCACTGGAACTTTTCTTCTCTGTAGAGAGTGACCTGGAACCGCCAAAATATGATGGGCGAAACAGAAGCAGGAAGAGCAGACACCGATGGTTGAGAAAAGGGCAGTAGGAAAGTCTTGTCCTTTGGAGTCTGTGAATCAGGTTCTCCAGATCGTGTCAGGTCACATCATGGGTTTCGGGGGATGGCTGTAATTGTGGGTGATGTCAGAGGTCAGGGGTCCAAGATGGATTTCTGGGGATTCTATATAAGCAGATGCTTCTTTATCCGAAGGCTTGTCATAGCTGTAGTCAATTTCTTATGAAAAAACTTTGTAACAAATTAGAAGTTTACTACAATTGATAACTCAATGATTATAATTGGTTTAGGTATCTTTATAATTTCGTGTAAAGGTCATCTTATGTGACCTCATGTAGCAGTCTCTATATAGCAAAATTTTCATACCGAATTTAAGTCACATATATTGATTCTTAACTATTTTTACATTGGGTTTTTTAAGCAAACTCAGGTTACTAGAGTTAACACATTTTAGTGACATTTTTTTGGTACATTTACAATATCAGATTGATGCCAAATTTGTTGTGGATTAATTTCCACAAGATAGCTTACAGGACATTTTTGGGGGCCCTCCAGAAATGTCCTGTATAGAAGATTTGTATTTTAACTTAGGAGATGATGAATTGTCACATTGAATATTTAGAGTTTTACCTTAAACACTCAGTTACTTTAATGAATTGATTTTACCTCTTCTTGTAAGAATGTAGCTTTGAAGTTACAATTTAACCGTTAAGTTAATGTTTACCAAACTTGAAACATGCATATTAAACATATAGTTTATAACACACAGGAGAAGAAAAACTTGTAAATAAGACATATCATTTCAAATGCGAATTTAGATCTACTGTCATAGTTGAACCATCTTTACTCACACAGTTTAAGACTAAACATTTCATATTTATATTAAGACAAAAAAGAAATCAAAAAGAGGAATGAACAATTTTTGGACTGTTTCTGGACGTCTCCAGAAACCATGGCTGCGTCCAGCCGTTTTATATAACGTCAGTTAACTTTCAGAGTACTCTGAGCACAATGGGTCGTACAAAAATTTTGGTCACTCAACTCACTCAATTTTTTTTTCTTCACTCACTCACTCACTCACAAAACACAACTGGCCAGTCATAGCATAAGACATTCGGGGGCGGGGGGGAAGAGTTCTGTGAATCAGATTTTTTTTTTTGATTCTGCCATGCTGTATTCATGCTGTATTATGGATCCTGGGGTGCATCCTGCAGCCAGTCCTCTTGCAGCCAGTCTTCTTGCAGTGTTTCTTGTTCTTCAGGGATATCAGCGCCATCAAGTGGGTATTGCTGGACATGGCGGGCAGGAATCCAAACAGGCTTGAAGTAATTTTGTGGAAAAATGTATGCGAAACCCCTCCCCATAGTCAACAGGGGGTCAGGTCCTTTCCAAATTTTATCAAGTGGGTCTTTCCATTTGACTTTAATAGCTGGGAGGGTGGGTGGTGTTTGCCAATGAAGAATAATAGGAGGTTGGTCTGAGTTTTTGTAAATATTAAAGAGATTTAATGTAGTTAAGGCTTTTGCCAGCTGGATATTAGGGGGCTACATTTTCCCTTTTTCTTTATTTAATTGAGCCTTAAGAGTTTGATGGGCCCTCTCAACAATGCCTTGTCCCTGTGGATTATACGGAATGCCTGTAGTATGAGTAATGTTCCAGAGGGAACAAAAATCTTTAAATTGTTTGCTGGTAAAAGCAGGTCCATTATCCGTTTTAAGTTGAAGAGGTAAGCCCATTACAACAAAGCAGGAGAGCATATGGCTTATAAGCTTTTTTGAGTTTTCTCCAGTCTGAGCTGTAGCCCACATAAACTTAGAGAAGGTATCAACTGAGACGAACACATATTTTTGTTTGCCAAAGTTGGGTATGTGGGTAACATCAATTTGCCAAAGAGCGTGGGCTTTTAAACCTCTAGGATTAACCCCCAGAGTTTTAATAGCAGGTGTTTTGATTAGACCTGCACAGGAGGAACATGTAGCAAGAATACGTTTTAACTGTGGCAGAGGAATATCAGGAAATCGAGCTCGAAGACCTTTAAGATTAACATGGGTTAGGGAATGAAAGTCAGCAGGATTAGAGACAGAGGCTAGGAGAATTCCTGTGGAGGCAAGGTGGTCGGCTGCAGCATTCCCTTCGGACAGGGGACCAGGAAGAGGGCTGTGGGAATGTAGGTGCTAAACATACAGTGGTTGGGTTCGAGAACAGAGCATAGAGGCAATTTGAATTAAAAGAGGAGAAAGTGGGTTGTCATCAATTCTTACATAAGATCGAGCAAGCCATGGAAGTAAGTTAACAGTATACACAGTCAGAAAAAAGGTTGAAGGATTCTGGTACAGCTTTTAATGCAAGGAAAACAGCATAAAGTTCTTTGTACTGAGGGGAATTATCAGTAAGTCCAGTAAATAGAGGTTTGGGGGTACTGCTGGTCTGGATAATATATAAGGGCAGCAGCTCCCTTTTTCCACCATCAGTGAACACTGTAGGAGCAGAGGGGATGGGATCTCGAGAGAAAAGTTTAGGTACTAGTAGAGGCAACAGAGGTAAAGAAGCTATCAAATTATTAGAGGGAAAATGATTATCTAATTGTCCTGGAAAACCCATTAAACTTATGGCAAAACGAGAATGGTGGCGTATGAGTCATTCTGTATCTGTGAGAGAAAAGGGAAGAATGATTGAATCTGGTTCCCTTCCTAAGACCTGAACCAATCTGTTTCTTCCTTGGCGAACCATAAATGCTAAGGCATCAATCTCGGTAAGGAGTCTTGGAGCTCTGCCTACTGGTGTATGAAGCCATTCGAGAATGCCATGTTTCTGCCATAATGCCCCCACTACCTTGGGGGTGGAGTTAAAGATTAGAAGATTTACTGGAGAGGAGGGGGAGAACCGAATGAGGTGCATGTCCTGGAGAGCCTGGTTAACTTTCTCCAGTGCCAAGGAGGCTTCGGGGGTTAAGGAGTGCTGTTTGTTTCCTTTTAACAGATCGAACAGTGGTTGCAGGCAGCTCATAAGCAGATAAAGATACTGCCTAAGCCAATTCAAATTTCCAAGAAAACTTTGTAAAGAAGCAAGAGTGAGATTAGAAGGAAAAGTAACACAAGGTTTTAAAGGATGAATCTGCCTTAGGGAAATCTCTGAGCCTAAGAAAGATATTGGAGGTATTAGCTGTATCTTCTCAGGAGCTACATTAAGTCCACTTCTCTTTAAGGCAGGGATTAGAAAATCACATAGGGCGGAGAGATCTGTATCTAATTCTCCCCATATTAACATGTCATCCATATAATGAAAAACCTTAAGGCCCTTATGAATATATGGAAAAAGGGCAGATTTAACAGCCTCTTGACAAATAGTAGGACTATTAGCCATGCCCTGGGGCAGTACCACCCATTCAAATCTATCGGCAGGGCTGGCATTATTAATAGAAGGAACAGAGAAAGCAAAACGTTTACAATCTTGTGGGTGTAAGGGAATAGAGAAAAAACAATCCTGTATATCAATAGCTATGATTGGAATTCCTGTGGGAATCGCAGAAGCAAGAGGCAAACCCCTTTGGGGGGAGCCCCAAACCTGCATGGTTTTATTAACTGCATGAAGATCTTGGAGGAGGCGCCATTTTCCTGAGCGCTTTTTAATCATAAAGACTGGAGTATTCCATGGGCTCCGAGAATGACGAATGTGTCCCAAAGATAACTGCTCTTGGACGAGTTCTTTTAAAATTTCTAGCTTCTCCCTAGGCAAAGGCCACTGTTCCACCCAGACAGGCTCATTAGAAAGCCAATCTAAGTGGGGAGTTCTGTTACGAACAGTGGCAGTTAGTATTGGGGGTGCTGGTTGGGTCTAGCAGTCTCACAGGAGTGAATGTGGTGTCCTGCAGAGGTGTCTGAGGATATCAGTACATCTAAAGATTCCAGCAAGTCTCTTCCCAATAAATTGGTGCTTACATCAGCTATTAAAGGCTGAAAGCATCTGGTAGTCCCTTCTGGATCTTCCCACACAAGGGAATCTCGTGTGCGGAATGCCTGAGTCAATCCTCCAACACCATGTAAGTGTGGTCCTGGGAGGAGTTCCCAACTCTGGGGAACCTCTGCTTGTCTTAATATTGTCTTATCTGCTCCCGTGTCAATCAAACACTTAAAAGGAATATTACCAATCTTTACTGTCATAGTTGGGTGACTCCTTTCTAAAACAGGGGTGGTCCATAAAATCTCAGGCTCTGAATTCGAGCTGTTCTCTTGCTCCAGCCGGTTATTTCTATGCTGGAAGTTCCCACATACCGCGGGTTCCTCCTTCTGATCACCCTCTGTTATTGTTACTTGGCGTGGTGGGTGTAGCGACAGATTGGGTCCCAAGCTGGGCTTCTGTTTGTGGAAGAAGGGCACAGCACCAAGCGGGTGACCTGCTTCCTTCCCTCTTGGGGGCGGGGCTAAGGGAAGCCCACACCTAGTTTAAATCCCTGTTTACATTTGGCAGAGGTGTGCCTTTCCTATGGAATCTTGACCAACAATCTCTCCTCCAGTGAAATCCTTTCTGACATCTGGGACAAGGCATTCGTGGTCTCTGATTCCCTGTCTGGAGGCGGGGTTGCCCTGACTGGAGGCGGGGTTTCCCTGACTGGAGGCGCAGTCGCGGTCTATTTTCTGGACATTGGTTACGCCAATGCCCTTGGCGACCGCACTGAAAGCAAGCCCCTTTTTGCTTATGTAAGGTAGCTGCATAGGCCTGTAACATAGGTCCTTGAAAAGAGCTTGATCTGAGATCCTGTGTAGCTATAATCCAAGTATCTGCGTGTTCATTTTTAAGAGTGATACAGGCCTGTCGAAAATGCGGAAGCATTCCATCTCAGACTATGGATCGCAGGAGGAGAAAACGAGCATCAGGATTATAAATCTTCCTTTCCAAACTCGACTGGACCCTGGCAATGAATTTAGCGAGGGATTCATCAGGTTCTTGTTGAAGGGAGAGAATGGGGGCTGAGGCCGCTCCCATGGGTGGTGTTAATCGCTCCCATGCTTTTAATGCACACAGGTGTACCTGATCAAAATACCCTGGTGGAAACTTGGTTTCCGCCTGTTGAATCCCTGTTTCTAATTGGCCTGTTCCAAACAATGCATCAAAATTCCCCTCTGGCTGATTTTGAATATTTTTCTGCGATTGTTGTAAACATTCGCGAAAGAATGCCTCCCACTGCAGGAAGAGGGGGCCTGGGAGCATAGCATGAGTTACATCCCTCCAATCTTGGGGGGTATTAAGGTTCTGAAGCAGGCCTTGTAAAATGGACCTGGTCCATGGGGCTTGAATACCATCATCCTTGATAGCCTGGCGTAGTTCCTTCAGGTCTGTGGCGGAATATGGATACCAGGCCTGAGGTTTTTGTCTATTGGGGACAACATTGACTGGAAATGTGTGCTTGCTCTGATAAGTGTGTAGTGGTAGGAGGAGTCACCGAAGTGGAAGCTTCTGGACAAGCGGCCGAAGAAGTGGTTTTGGTGGCTACAGGAGAATTCGGACATGTGTCTGTCAAAACAGGGGTGGGTGAAGAAGCAGCCATGGAGGCAGCAGGAGGTTCTGGACACGTGTCTGCCAAAATGGGGGTGGCCAAAGAAGTGGCTGTGGAGTCCAAAGGAGAATTCGGACATGTGTCTGCCAAAATAGGGGCCTCAGGGCAAGATGCCAAAATAGGGGCCTCAGGGCAAGATGCAGAGGAATTAGGGTGGGTCAAGATCACGACAGGCCTTTGCTTCTTCTTGTTTTTAAGGTGCTGGTTAAGTTCTATGATCACTTCCTTTATCTCTTGGACCTCAGCCTCTAGGTCCTTAAGCCTTTTGAGAAGTTGCCCTATATATCCCTTAAAAGCTGCTATGATGGCCAACAGGATATAAGGTGCAGCCCCAAGAAAAATGTCACAGATATATAAAAATTGTATACTGGAAAAAGAATGCAGAATTTGGAAAAGATTTTCCATGGTGGAAAGATCTCAGGAAGACAATAAGAAAGAAAAAAAAATCACAGTGCCTTAACACAATATTGCAGATACCCAAAAGGTGTGTACTTATCTTAGGATGTCTTCTTGTAAATCTGCTGCTTACGTGTCCCTGTTCGGGCACCAGATGCCAGGATAGCCTGAGGGTACTTCTTCCTGAGCTAGTGCTCTCTGGGTTGGAGAAAACTCAACTGGAGCCGATCTAGGCTGCTGCGTGGGAGAGGGATCAGGAACTTGTGCCATACTAACTTCGCAGGAGATACACTCTGGAACTTTCGGAGCCGGAAAGCAATTTCCAAGTGTCTTTAATCAGAAGAGCAGCTGTTTTTATACTCTCCAAGTAGGGTGGAAACAGGATGTGATATAGAGAGGGTGGAGAGAAAAGTGACTGGTGAAAATCAGAGTGTGACAAGAAGGGGGTGGAGCAGGCGAGAATCCTATCACTGAACCACCAATGCCCTGGAGGGAGTGCTCTATGTAAAAGTGATTTATGTAAATAGACCAAAGCTTTGGATGGGATTAAATCTATCCCTATATAGGCATATGGTTAAGCAGAAGCCAGGGGGAGCTGGCATACTATCCAACATCCCTGGACTAAGCTTTTAAGAGAGTTAATATATCAAAGACTCAGCCTATGTATTAAAAAGACTGTCTGTGCTTTAAAATGTTTGAGACATTCAGTCAGTTTTTTCCCCTCTCATATTACTTTAACAGTGATTTATATGGCTACAAATTAATAGGAGTGTACATAAACATCATTCCCACCACCAAAAGACTGTGTCCCATCCCATCCTCTCCCCACCCCCCCATGAAGCTGAACATACCCCCTCACCTTCAACCCAAGGTTTTTACTTTGGTGCCCTGCTACAAGTTTAGTCAGATCCTGCTTTGAGTTTCCCTTTCTGTTACTTTTTCTCAACTTCTGTTTATGAGTGGGATCATCTCATACTCGTCTTTATCTTTCTGACTTAGCTCACTTAACATAATTCCTTCTAGCTCTGTCCAAGATGGGGCAGAGAAGGTGGGTTCATTGTTCTTAACAGCTGTGTATTATTCCATTGTGTATATATACACCACAGCTTTCTCAGCCACTCATCTGTTGTTGCGTATCTGGGTTGCTTCCAGGTTTTAGCTATTACAAATTGTGCTACTATGAATATAGGCATACACATATCTTTTTGTTTGGGTGTTATGGAGTCCTTAGGGTATATCTCCAGGGGAGGAATTACTGGGTCATATAGAAGATCCATGTCTAGCCTTGTGAGAGTTCTCCAGACTGCTCTCCATAGAGGCTGGACCAATATACATTCCCATCAGCAGTGCAGAAGAGTTCCTCTGTCCCCACAGCCTCTCCAGCATTTGTTGCTGCAGTTCTTTTTGATGTATGCCATTCTCACAGGAGTGAGGTGGTATCTCAATGTTGTCTTTATTTGCATTTCTCTGACAATCAGCGACCTGGAGCAGTTTTTCATATGTTTGTTAGTCTTTTGGATCTCCTCTGTAGTGAATGTTTTATTCATATCCTCTGCCCATTTTTGGATGGGGTCATTTGCTTTTTTGTTGCTAAGTTTGCTGAGCTCTGTGTAAATTTTGTTTATTAGTCTCTTGTCTAATGTATGGCATGTGAAGATCTTATCCCATTCTGTGAGGGGTCTCTTTGTTTGTATGATAGTTGCTTTGGCTGTGCAGAAGGTTTTCAATTTGTTGGAGTTGGTTTGTTCTGCTTTAGTATTCCTTGCAATTAGGTTTGTTTCATCAAAGAAGTCCTTGAAGTTTAGGTCCCTAAATAAAATCTTAAGCATATCTTATCCTAGAAGAAATATAATCAGTTTTCTAATTTTCAGTTTGGAATCAAAATAAAATCTTAAATATATTAATTGAGATGAAATAACTTATAAAGCAAAATACATTTTCAATATATAATATGTAAGACAATGGCATGATTATATTTATGTAAACATCATTATCCTCCTTGGCTGATGCTTCAGTGTACTCCCTTAAAGTTTATTTCTGTAATTATAAAGCTTGCTCTAATTGAGCATGTTGAAATATGGTGAGATTGTGTGCGTGTCTAATACAATAAACCAAGCAGTCTTCCTCTTTTCCATTATAATCTCAGTAGCACATTAGATTTAAAATTTTTTTTCTTTTTATTTATTTTCCATTTTCTTGCCCTTGTTTTTTTAATTGTTGTTGTAGTTATTGATGTTGTCGTTGTTAGGACAGAGAGAAATGGAAAGAGGAGGGGAAAACAGAGAGGGGGGAGAGAAAGATAGACACCTGAGTACCTGTGAAGCTAATCCCCTGCATGTGGGGAGCCAGGCGCTTGAACTGGGATCCTTAAACCGGTCCTTGTACTTTGTGCCATATGCGCTTAACCCACTGTGCTACCGCCCGACTCCCAGCACATTAGATTTTAAATGAACCTTGTGAGATTCTACTTTTTTTTTTTTAGTATCTCCTTGTCTTTTTTTTTAAAGTTTTTATTTAAGAAAGGATTAATGAACAAAACCATAAGGTAGGAGGGGTACAACTCCACATAGTTCCCACCACCCAATCTCCATATCCTACCCCCTCCCCTGATAGCTTTCCCACTCTCTATCCCTCTGGGAGCATGGACCCAGGGTCATTGAGGGTTGCAGAAGGTAGAAGGTCTGGCTTCTGTAATTGCTTCCCCGCTGAACATGGGCGTTGACTGGTCAGTCCATACTCCCAGTCTGCCTCTCTCTTTCCCTAGTAGGGTGTATCTCTGGGGAAGCTGAGCTCCAGGACACATTGGTGGGGTCTTCAATCCAGGGAAGCCTGGCCAGCATCCTGGTGGTATCTGGAACCTGGTGATTGAAAAGAGAGTTAACATACGAAGCCAAACAAATTGTTGAGCAATCATGGATCCAAAGCTTGGAATAGTGGAGAGGAAGTGTTAGGGAGGTACTCATTGTAAACTCTAGTGTACTTCTGCTTTCAGGTATATATTTTGCAGTAGTTTATGGATACGTGTGAACATAAGCTCTCTCTCACAGAAACTGGTGTATATCTAGGTTATGGGACTTTGTTAGAAAGTGAACCACCTGAGATGAAATTAGAGTGTACTATAAAAGGAAAGGTCTCACCCGAGTGATGAAGCTGAAGGGTTGTCATTCCACACGTGAAGTCTCTGGACACAGTCTGAGGTGAAGCATGTTGAGGTGGCAGTCATTGCGTTGGTTAGGTTGTGATCGGCGGATGCAATATTATTTGGTATGGATTGGGAGACGCATACGGGAAAGTGGGCCCTATCCAAGGGTTCCAGGACTGGGGGAAGTAGGGGCTCTATAGTGGAGATGTGAGGTTCCTGCTGTCTTAGGGTTCAAAAAGACAATTGATAGTTAATATTATCATCACATTATTTGGTAATTGGGTTAACTTTGAAAAGATACCACCTCACTCCTGTAAGAATGTCATACATCAAAAAGGACAGCAGCAACTAATGCTGGAGAGAATGTGGGGACAGAGGAACCCTTTTACATTGCTGGTGGGAATGTAAATTGGTCCAGCCTCTGTGGAGAGCAGTCTGGAAAACTCTCACAAGGCTAGACATGGACCTTCCATATGATCCAGTAATTCCTCTCCTGGAGTTATACCCCAAGGACTCCATAACACCGAAGCAAAAAGAGGTGTGTACTCTTATGCTCATAGCAGCACAATTCATAATAGCTAAAACCTGGAAGCAACCCAGGTGCCCAACAACAGATGAGTGGGTGAGAAAGCTGTGGTATATATACACAATGGAATACTATACAGCTATCAAGAACAATGAACCCACCTTCTCTGACCCATCTTGGACAGAGCCAGAAGGAATTATGTTAAGTGAACTAAGTCAGAAAGATAAAGATGAGTATGGGATGATCCCACTCATCAACAGAAGTTGACTAAGAAGATCTGAAAGGGAAACTAAAAGCAGGACCTGACCAAATTGTAAGTAGGGCACCAAAGTAAAAACCCTGTGGTGAGGGGTAGACATGCAGCTTCCTGGGCCAGTGGGGGGTGGGAGTGGGTGGGAGGGATGGTTCACAGTCTTTTGGTGGTGGGAATGGTGTTTATGTACACTCCTAGCAAAATGTAGACATATAAGTCAGTAGTTAATTAATATGAGGGGGGAAAATCAGTATGTCTCAAAGTTTCTCAAAACACAAACTGAATCTTTTTAATATATAGGCTGTGTATTTGATATGCGGACTCTCTCAAAAGTCTAGACCAAGTAGATTAGAAGCATCCAATAGCACAGCTATATACAAGATACTGGATACTGTACAGCAAACCCTAACAAGAGATTCTACTTTTTAAAGGCAGTTTGAAATGAAAAAGACTCACACTTATTTATATGTGTTTTTTAAAAATTTTAAAAATTATTTAATTTATTTATTCCCTTTTGTTGCCCTTGTTTTTTATTGTTGTAGTTGTTATTGTTGTTGTCGCTGTTGGATAGGACAGAGAGAAATGAAGAGAGGAGGGGAAGACAGAGAGGGGGAGACAAAAGTAGACACCTGCAGACCTGCTTCACTGCCTGTGAAGCGATTTCCCTGCAGGTGGGGAGCCAGGGACTTGAACCGGGATCCTGTTGCCATTCCTTGTGCTTTGCACTTTGTGTGCTTAACCCGCTGCACTACAGCCCGACTCCCATGTGTTTTTATTTTATGAGAAACATTTTCATACTAAAAATTGAGTTCATATCCCTCCTTAAAAATGCACATGCAGATTGTTAGTGTGCTGAAAAAGAAAAAAAAAACACACATGATGTCTTATGTGGAAAGAGATGTTAGCTGTTAGAAGGTTACATGGTCATTTCTTTTTCAGTTACCTGCTACAGTGGCAATTCTGTCAATTACAGCAACTTTGAAGCAGTGAGGACCACAAGTGATACTGCAAGATAATGTCAACAGCTGTCCAATGGTATCACTAGCTCTATAGTGGTTCATTGCTGCATAAATAACCAGAGAAGATATTTATCTTTGGCTATCATTAGGGAAAATAAAGACATGTTATTCCCACCTGTGGTAGGCAGAATCCCAGCTCTCCAAAATTATCCATCTTCTAATCCCCAGAACCTGTGAATAGGCTGCCTTTCCTGAAAATAGGAATTGACTGATGTATAAGCCAAAGGTCCCGAGATGGGGAGGTTACTCCAGACCCAGTGCCACACGATCTTTGTGATCTTTGTGAAAGTGATGCAAAATTATCAGAGTCAGAGAAGTTAGTGTGATGGTAGAAGAAGATGGAGAGATGCAACCAAGAGTCAAAGAATGCTTGCCCTCTCTGAATGCTTCCAGCTTGTGCCCAGTTTTTCACACTGGGTGGCAGCATAATCTCTGTCCTTAAGAAGCCACATGGGTGATGGAGGAGACAGATGCTGGAAGTCCAAGCACAGTCCATTTGGTGAGAAACTCCCCTTGCAATGCACTGGGAGTCCTGAGGCTACTGAGTTGCTTCTCTGAGGTAAGGACAGGAGAGGTCTGGGGAGAGAGGCTAAATGCCACCCTCCTCTCCAGCCAACCAGTGGCTCAGGGCTATCTCCATAAATAAAAAATAGAGGCCTAGTATTAAAGATGAGTACCTAGTGGAGGATAAACTGCAGGGACTCAGTCCTGCATGCCATCCTCACTGATGTGCCAACTGTGATGAGAAAGGCAGGTAGGTTTTTGGAGAAGCTCTATTCCACCTGTGTCCTCCCCTAGATGTGCAGCAGGCTAGTAAAAGCCAGCCTGAGAAATGCACTCAGTGCCCACACTTGCCACTTTACTTTATGAATCCAGCAGGTGAATGTCTCCCTTAAATAGGTCAGATTCTTCTCACACAGCTCTGTAGGGCTTATCGATTTTTCTGTGGTACAGAATTCTGCGGCACAACTCAAAATCCATTTCCAATTTATAAGAGCTGGGGATAGAACAGCTGTTATTTAGCCTTCTTTTATTGAGCTATGAAGTGGGAGGGGGAAAAATCCAGAAAGCGGAGAAGCGGAGGAAATTATATAAATTCTTCAAACCATAACCCCTATAAATTTCTTCCACACTCGAGCTCAGACTGACAGGGATGCAGAGGTTACACAGGCTACTGTGCAAAATATGAACAGACATGGGACCTAAGTCAGATCGATGGGGCTTACAATTAACAGTATTTATATACTTTCCTCATATTTGGGATCTTTTCTCTGCCCTTATCCTGCTTTCTAGTCCTATTCCCAGCTCTCACAACATCTCCCTATACAATACTCCTAGCCCAGTTTCAGGTTAGCTATCAGGTTCAGGCAAAAAATTAGTAAAGTTATGGGCCCCCTTGGAATAAACCTAAAATAGACTTCCTAGCTTCTTCCTACATGAAGACCCCAAACCTCATCTGCTGTAGTTTTACTTCTAGGTTCCTGATTATTAAACAATTTGTTCTGCTTTATGATCTCACTCATAGGCAGAAGTTAAAAAAAACAAGATCAGAAGAGAAAACACTAAGCAGAACTTGGACTGGAGTTTGGTGTATTGCACCAAAGTAAAAGACTGGGGTGAGGGTGGGGGGTTCAGGTACAGGAGCATGATGGCAGAGAAGGACCTAGTGAGGGTTGAATTGATATGCGGAAAACTGGAAAAATGTTATGCATGTAAAAACTACTGTATTTTACTGTCGACTGTAAACCACTAATCTTCCAATAAAAAAACTGAAAAAAAAAGTGAGAAGGGCAGATAATCTGTGCCAGATGACTCTGCTTCTAGACACTTCTACTCACATTAGACAGGTGTGCATCCTTTCCACCCAAGGCTAGGTAGTTTGTAGTTTGAGGGGTGCATATCACTTCTCTCCAGTAAAATGAGAGATACTTTGGCAAGATACATATAGGGAAAGACAAGGGGAAGCTAGTGGGAAGTCTTGGACACAAGGAACTCCCAGACTCAAAAGCAGAAAAAAAAAACAAACAAACCAAAAAATCATGATCCCAAGTCCTTTACTTCTACAAGTATGGTTATCAGAGGGAAGAAGGTAAACAAATAAGACACTGGATTGCAATGAAAAGGTTTTGATAAGGTCAAAAACTCATTTCTGTAACTGACCCTTCTTCATAACTTCTGGAGAAATGATAGATAAGAAATAATTTTCTATTTCTCAGATCTACCTGGAAATTTTCACTCTAGGTGAAAGAATGCCAACTTTATAGCCCCCCCTCTTTTTTCCACCCACCAAGTTTCTGTGATAAAGTTATAATTGTGTTACAATAGTTTCCAATGGTTTTTTGATGCAACTCTACTTCTCTTAGCAATATATGGGAATGTGCTGTCTAAAATATCCTCATTATGCTGAAGTCAAGATGGTGACACTAGCTGACTTTTATTTCAGGCAGCAATAAATAATTTAGGCATAGTAGTTTTACTTACCTTAGTTTTTAAGACGATTACTCATACTTGCAAATTGTCTTTTTAGTCCTCATGTAAAATTAAGGTTTTTTTTTAAATTTTAGAAAGAGCTTTTTTTTTTCTGAACCAAAATTCTCTTTTTATACTAATTTTACTAAATCCATCTGGGATTTGAAGCTAGTTTTCTGTGATAATTCACATCTTTGAGAAATAGCATTGACTTTTGTAAGTTATTAGTCTACAAAACAATCCCACCAATGTGTCCTAGAGCTCCACTTTCCAAGAGCCCCACCCTACTAGGGAAAGAGAGAGGCAGGCTGAGAGTATGCATCGACCTGTCAATTGCTTCCATGTTCAGCATGGAAGCAATTTCAGAAGCCAGACCTTCCACCTTATACATCCCACAATGACCTTGGGTTCATACTCCCAGAGGGTTAAAGAATAGGAAAGCTATCAGGGGAGGGGATGGGATATGGAGTTCTGGTGGTGGGAATTGTGTGGAGTTGTACCCCCTCTCATCCTATGGTTTTGTCAATGTTTCCTTTTTATAAATAAAATTAATCAATAAAGTTATTTGTCCACAGCTTTATCTCTAATAATTCTCTTCCCCTCCCCCACTCCTTACTGGACACTAAAAACTTGGTTTATATCATCTGTTGTTTTGAAACTCTGCCTAAATGTGAGACTGTCAAATCTGGAGGAAAATTAGAAGGAAAAGAAGGAGTACTTTTCTATGGTCTTATTGGAAAAGAACCCTTTCTCAACTAAGGAATTCAGTTCTCTGTCATGGAGTGACTTAATTGTCTCAAGAACCCCAGACACTTTCCTGTCACCTTGTATCAGATCCACTCAGCCTACTTTTCTTGCTAAGCTCTTATTAGAATAACTGTCTGTTGAGATAGATCTTAGATAGGTTTGTCTTTTCTGCTGGTGCTTTATGAAGGTGTTAAACTGCCACTTTAAAAAAGACCTCTGACAAATTGCTTAGTGGAATTCTGTATGGCAGACACCCATGAATGCTTCACACCTATTACAGTTGCCCTGCAAAGTGCCATCACCCTCACTGATTACTTATTAGGTATTTGCAGTGTTTATCCAACATAAGGTAGTACTGCTATGTGACCTATTTGGCCATCCTCCCAATACACACACACACACACACAGACACACACAGACACAGACACACACACACACACACACACACACACACACACACACACCTACCTCACACCAAACATCAGTTCTGTTGGTATTCTTCGTGTTGGTTTGGCCCTCTTCCCTCTACCTCTGAGAGAAATGGTTTGGCCCTTTCTAGTTTCGCACCCCTCTTTCTCCCCGCCCTGTATGCTAAGGATGTCCAGAGTCCCAGCAGCACCGGCAGAAGGAGAAACATGGGGAAGCACATGGTGTGGTGATTTGCCCATTCGTGAATAAAGGTATACAGCTTCTCAGCCCAGCCGTGTGTCCTCGAGTCTGTCTCTGCCTACCACTGCGATGCTAGCCTGGCTGGCTGGAGCCTCCAAACTTTAACAACAAATGGTGCCCACATGGACCTGACCTGCGCATCTCTCAGATAAGTGAAGACAATTTGGCTACCTATGCACTATGGCCTTCTCTTCTGCATGTGAAGAGATCTCCAAAGGCCTCTGTCCTTTCTTCATGATACTGTTTTGCTGTTTCTGGAACATTTATCTCTGGACCACTCTGTGGTTTCTGCCCAACGCCAACTCTCAGGAGCCCAATGCTAGCCTGCATGAGCCGGCTTTCCACCGCGTGGCGCAGGGCATTGGGCGTGGGCTCCCTCCACACTGCTCGGCTGTTGGGAGAAGGGCAGCAGACATGGCAGGGCCATGGGGCAGGGCTGCGGCAGCCTATTCTGGCCGCCACCCTAGGGCACCTCGGCCCGCGCCTTCTGCACGACTGGCCCGCCTGCCCTCCTGCTATGAAGTCTGGACAGATCCCAGACCACCCAGAGACCGTGGGCTCCCTGCTGAAACTGGGCCCCCTGGCCGAGATCTCCAGCTTGGGTCTGAAGGCAAACAAGCTAGAACACGCAGAGATTCATCCAGAGATCACAACCTACAATTCCTAGAAGTGGAACTGCATGGGAAGCCACCTCCGGATGGTGATGCCCCCCAACAACTAAGACAGTACAGATCTAAATTCGTGTTTAAAATGACATGTCTTCGCAACAAAGGTTTCTCTCCTTGTGTATTAAAGACCATGTTTATGTGTGTGTTTAAAGTTTGGTAACATTAACTTTAAGGTTAAAAATATAACTTTAAGGCTATATTCTTACCAGACAAAGTTAAAGGAAAAAGGTTTTAAACGTAATTTTCATAAAGATAAAATTAACTTACATTTAAAGTCTGAGGTAAAAAATTAGTTAAAAATCAATATATTTTAACCAAGTTGGTCTAAACAAAACCTGCGCACACCTAGGGTGTGTCTCCATCTTGAATGGGTGTAACAAAAGGTTAAATAGACTTGTTGATATGTAAAACTCTCGATTACCTTCTCTAGAAATAGTAGATTACACAATGGCTATGCTAATGATTCTCATGCCTGAGGTTTTCTTTCCTTGATTCTTATGTCTACCTTTTCACATTCTATTGTTTAAACTTTAAACAACCTTAAAATCATTCTAAAAAAGACTTCTAATTGTAATAGAGTTATCAATTGTGATAAACTTCTAACCTACTACAAGTTTGTTTCATAGTAAGTAAATTGCAGCTGTCAAGTTCTCTACAGAAAAGCAGAATTCCGATGGCTGACATTCCCCATTGAGAAGACGTACAACAATTCACCCCCTGGCAATTCTTCGGTGGACATCTGCTTTGGACTTCTATCAGACTCACTGGTACACCTCGGACACTTTGCACAAAACTAGCAGCTTCCCTTATGCTGCTGGGTTTCTCAAAGACTGACTGCAGCCATGCCTTTTGACTCTAGGCCTCACCCTCCCCCCATGCTAGAAAATGCCCGTCGAGGCAAGTACGCCCCCCAGAGGCAGGAAAAAAATTTTTTTAAGCTGATAAAGTTTTGCCCAGAGGCAAAAAATGGCCCCCTCAGACCTTCCCTTGGCAGCACACTGGTTCTTGTTACTCGCTTACAAGTTTCTCCATGTTTGTGTCAGTTTCTTTTTTGAAAATGCCTGTATGATATAGGTTTCTATTCACCCCACACCCCTGATACTGTGGTCATTTAGTTAAAAAGAAAAGGGGGAATATGTTGGTATTCTTTGTGTTGGTTTGGCCCCCTTCCCCCTACCTCTGAGAGAAATGGTTTAGCCCTTTCTAGTTTTGTGCCCCTATTTCTCCCCGCCCCATATGCTAAGGATGTCCAGAGTCCCAGCAGAACCAGCGGAAGGAGAAACATGGGGAAGCACATGGTGTGGTGATTTACCCATTCATGAATAAAGATATACAGCTTCTCAGCCCAGCCGTGTGTCCCCGAGTCTGTCTCTGTCTACCACCGCGACGCTAGCCTGGCCGGCTGGAGCCTCTGAACATTAACAACACAGTTCATGGAATATGATCATAATCTAGACCATTTGAAGTATGGTTATGCACAAGCTAGTTTCTTACCCTCCACTTCCATGTGTTTTGACAGGGAATCTTAACTTTATGTAAACAATGAAGAACATACTCTCCATTCAGGACAGAAATGCTGGATTAATATAGAATGACTGCTTTCTGGTCATTCTATTTTATGTATAGAGGCATTACATCTTGTTGGGAGGAAATAGAGTATTTGAGAGCAAAGCCCTAAAGATGAGGGTTGAATAAGTGATGTCTCAGTATATGATGACATAATGGTCTTTTAATTATTTTTAAATTTGTTTCTTATTATTATAGTAATAGAAATAGTGAGGGAAAGAAACAAAGATGTCTGCGGCATGGAGACTGGCAGTTTTTCTTTTCCTTTATTGTTCTCTCACTTTCTCTATCTTTCTTTCTTTTCTTTCTCTTTTTTATTGCTTCCAGGGGTATTACTAGGGTTCCCTGTCAGAAGTATGAATCCAGCTCACGTAGTAGCCATTTTTAAAACTTTTTTTCCTCTTTATTTCATTTGCTAGGACAGTGAGAAATTGATAGGTTAAGGGAGAGAGGGAGAGAGAGAGAGAGAAAGAGAGAGGAGCTAAACCTGAAGACTTGTTTCACTGCCTAAAAAGCTCCCTATCTGCAGGTGAGGAGCAGGGTTCAAACGTAAGTCCTTCCTAAATATCTTCACCTGCACTATTCCAGCCTTTAGGTTCATGATTAGTCAACAACTTGTTCAGCTTTATATGTTAACTCTTTTTTTTTAGCCACCAGGTTCCAGATGCTACCATGATGTGAACCAGACTTCCCTGGGCGGATGACCCCACCACGTGTCCTGGATCTCCACTCCCCCAGAGCTCTGCCCTTCTAGGGAAAGAGAGAGACAGTTTGGGAGTATAGATCAACCTGTCAACGTCCATGTTCAGTGGAGAAGCAATTACAGAAGCCAGACCTTCCACCTTCTGCATCCCACAATGACCTTGGGTCCATACTCCCAGGGGGTTAAAGAATAGGAAAGATATAGGGGGAGGGGATCAGATACAGGGTTCTGGTGGTGGGAATTGTGTGGAACTGTACCCCTCTTATCCTATGGTCTTGTCAGTGTTTCCATTTTATGAATAAAAAATAAAAAAAAATAAAATAACTTGGTGCTGGGAATGGTGTGGAAGTATACTCCTGTTACTTTATAGTTTTGTAAATCAATATTAAGTCACTAATAAAATTGTTTAAAAAGATAAAGTGATAGAAAAAAAAACCTAGGTCCTTGAACACAGTAAGGTGTGTACTCAGTCAGGTGCACCACTGTCTGGCCGTGAAACTGGCTTTTTTCTATGAGCACATGGGAGCATAGATATTTCAATAGTGTTGCAACTTTACTAAGAACTTTTAGGTTGTGATTGGATAAGTTGGTCTTATCATTAACCCTCATCCCAAGAAAAAAGTTATATATATATTCACCAGGATTATTGGTGGGGCACAGCATCTGTGTAGCTACACCATTCCCAAAAGCTACTTAAATTTATTTATTTATTTTATTTCATAGAGAGTGATATACAGATAGAGGAGAGACACATATAGTAATACTCCACTGCTCATGAAACCCTCCTCCCTGACCACACTCCAGGATAATTTATAGGATAAATGACAGCTTTCTGGGATAACTAAAAATTTATCAGTACATTCTGCATCTCAAAAACTTTTTACTAAGGGGAGGGGTAGATAGCACAATGCTTATGAAATGAGACTCATGCCTGAGGTTCCAAATTCCCAGGTTCAATCTCCAGCATCACCATAAGCCAGATCTGAGCAGGGCTCTAAAAGGAAGCAAACAATCAATCAACACACACACACACACACACACACACACACACACACACACACACACACACACACACACTTCCCAAAGTTTATTTAATGGAATGGGTACAGTTGTATGATATCTGCATTGATTCTAACTGCTGCTTTTCTTTTTTCAATTGAGGTGGGATCCACATAACAGAATATTGACCATTTGAAGTGTACAAAATTGTGGTTTTCAATACATTCACAGTATGGTGAAACCACTGCCACTATCAAGTTACAAAACATTTTCATCACTCCTGGAGAAAACTCTGTTGAGCATTTTTTTTCCCATTTCCACTCCCCCTAAGTCTCATCCATGTGCTCTCATGTCTTTATGGTTGTATCCATTCTGGAATTGTTTTTATCAGTCTTTTGTATCTTGTTTCTTTTATTTAACATTATGCTTGTGAAATCCTTATGTGCTACAACATATACTGGGGCTTCATTTATTTTAAAAGATAAATAACAATCTACTTGTATATATATTAAAATTTGCCTTATCTATCCATTTGTTTATTGATCAGGGGCTATTTCTACCTTTTGGGTATTATAAAGAGCATTGCTATAAGTATTGTGTACAGGTATGCCTTTGGATACAAGTTTTAACTTCCTTTGATTATAAACCAGGAAGTGAAGTTGCTGGGCCATTTATTATTTCTAAGTATAATATTTTGGAGAATTTCCTAACCATAGTAGCTGTGTCATTTTAAATTCACACCAGCAATAGATGGAGGTTCTAATTCAGTTACTTAACATCACTGACATCGTGCATCATTTTCTCCTCTTTTGTATTCTCTTTATAGATATGTGACTATTATTATTGATGTTGTCATTCTATTATGCAGAAATGGCATCTTCTGCATTTCTCTAATAACAAATCAGATTGTCTTTTCTTTTTTTTCTTTTTTTATTATTGAGGGGGCTAATGCTTTACAGTGCAATCATTGAACACCTTCATACAATTTCATTACATAATAGGTCCCTAAAATTTTCTTCCCATTACTCCTCCCCCACCTTCCTTCCTTTGCTTTGGTGCAATACACCATGTCTAGTTCATGTTTCACTGTTTAAAATATTTATTTACTTACTAGACAGAGACAGCCAGAGATTGGGAGGAAGGGGGAGATAGAGAGGGAGAGACACCTGCAGCCCTGCTTTACCACTCATGAAGTTTCCCCCCACCAGTGATGACCAGGAGTTTGAACCTGTGTCCTTGCACACTGTAATGTGTGCAGTCTACCAGGTACACCAAAACCTGGCCCCTCCACGTTTCACTTTGTGTTCTCCCTCCCTAAAGTCCTTTGCTTTGGTGTAATGCACCATGTCTAGTCCATGTTTCACTTTGTGTTGTTCCTCCCTGCTCCTGTTTTATTAAGTCCTGCTAATTAATGAGATCATTTGATATTCTATTTTTGACTTGTCTCACTTAGCATGATGTCTTTGAGTTTCATCCAAGAGGACACAAAGGCGACAACCTCAGAGATTGTCTTTTCATGTTCTCAATGGTCATTTGTGCTTCTTTGGAAATGTATCTAGATTATTTTATCTCATTCTATGTTGGGCATTAAGCCAGCCTCCCTTGCCCCATGCAGCATTGCTGATACTATGGCCTATTTACATAATCATTGTTTTGCTTGAAAGATCCCCACCCATCCCATTTATCTATCTTCTTTCTACCTCGAGACCCACCCTGCCTACAGGGTAACATTAATCCCACTGGTTAAAACCCTCACAACAGTTGCTAAGGAAGCTTCTACCTATACTGGTATGCTTTTGCCTTTCTCCACCCCCTTTCCTAGCCATTTCCATTTCCCGACTTGCCACTTCTGGTTCTATCCTATAAAAGCATTGGCTCTTTGATCAATAGATCCTTTTGCATTACCACACTGCCACGAGTTCCTGAGTCATCTATCTCCCACATCGCTGAGTGAGTAGCAGCCCAGGCTGAATCCAGTCGTGCTCTCTCCAACCAAGAGAGCATGCACCTGGGAAAGAGGCACCCCCACGCTAACCTGGCATTTCTCTCTCTTTCTTTCTTTATGTTTTCTTTCTCTGATATGTGCTCCTTAGAGATAGAAAAGTATACAATCATCAGATATTAGTAAATATTTTTTCTCACTCTTTGAGATAGCTTTTTTTGTTTGATAATATTACTGATACACAAAAGCTTAATTCTGATAAAGCTTGACTGATGTGTTATCCTGTGACTGATGATTTTGGAGTTATATCTAAGACTCCACTGGCAAACCCAAGAAGACTATATTTTGCCCCTATATTTTTTCTAAGAGTTTTATAATGTTAACTTTTATATTTAGTCACTGATTTTCTTTGAGTGCATTTTCATGGTAACTTGTCTTGTGTGACTGACTGTAATAAATGACATGTGCCACTTACTTCCTCAGGGACAGGGAGGGTGGGGTCACCTTAGTATTGGGATGGACAGTTCCTGTTTCCTACTTGGTAGTTATAGAAATGTGTATGGAGCAGAGTAGTTGAACACTTGAAGGATAAGGACAAGAACGTTGTTTTCGTTTCTCCGAACTGATTTGGTTTGTCCAAGGCCTATGTGCCTTTAGGTGGGACCTGCAGTTTTCCCTCTGAAACTCTATTTTGATGTCTGAATTATTGGATTAGTTGAGTTTTAAATTTCATATTGCTGTAAATATAGAGCCACACCG
Source organism: Erinaceus europaeus (assembly GCF_950295315.1). NCBI lineage: Eukaryota > Metazoa > Chordata > Mammalia > Eulipotyphla > Erinaceidae > Erinaceus > Erinaceus europaeus. The sequence goes on along the minus strand of NC_080164.1, from coordinate 83,218,859 downwards.
TTGAAAAATCTTTACCACTGTCAATAAATCAAGCACACATAGTAAGCTCCATAAAACTGTTGCCAGCATAAGTTACATGGGGAATTCAATTCAGCTCTGTCAAAGCCTCCCAATAGAAGCTGGAAATGACTAAAGGCATCTGTATATAAAAATGCTCATTACAGAAGTTTTCATACATCAGAAATTAAAATGGGCAGTTAGAATTTTATTAAAGTTAGCACTAAAATGTAAGTTATAGTTTGTTTCAAAGTTTCAGAGTAGGATGATGTAAAGTTAAATTTGCAAGAATGTTGTGAAATAAGAAATGGATTAAATATAATTTACATCCATACACAGGGGTACAAATGTGTACGTGCATTTTCCTCTCAAACATACATTTCTTTTACTTTCTCCCAAACCTAGGTTTATTATCTGCTTATTATAATTTTAGCTTATTCCATTTGATTAACATCCATGACATCTTGGTAAATAATTTCTCAAGTTTCTTCTCTCCATGTGAATATTCCTGAAAGGCATCCTTTGAGCTTTGGGGAATGACAGATTCTCCACTTGTAATTATGAGCTGAATAATCAAAGGGCTACTGTGAGTGGAATACACGGGCACTGTGTTTTCTCTGGGGTAGCTATTTATAGCTCTCTGGATGCATAGAAGGAAGTCTTGTGTGTGTCACAGATGTTTGCCTCTATACAGTCACCTACTATTTTAAATTCTTAGTTTTAATTTTAAATTATTTTAATAGATATGGAATTCTAGTCAGTAAAGGTCTAGGCAACATTGTTTATGAGGCTGTGCTAAACCTTCTTTTCTGTCACTTTGCCTACAGCCCAAGGTCGTGTCAAGCAAGTAGTGTGGCTAGGAAGATTGTTGAGCAGTATCCAGAGACCAGGACATCTCATGAGAAAGCACCTGGGGCAGAGATCCTCTGCATTGTTTGAAAAAGATGATTTCAATCTTTTTAAAAAATGTTTTTATGGCTACGGTTGTCACTGGGGTTCAGTGCCTCCATGATTCCACTGCTCCTGGTGGTCACTTTTTTCCTTTTAGATTGAGAGTGAAAGACAGAGAGGGAAAGACAATAAGAAGCAAAGAGGAGGAGAGACATGGCGGTATTACTCCAACTCTCCTGGAGCTTTTCCTCTGCAGTTTGTTTCATATGGCAGTCCAGGACTTGAACCCAGGGCACAGTGACAAAATGTGTACTCTGCCAGAGAGTCACTTGCTGGTTCCCTAACCCAAATTTGCCTATCAAAATATTTTATCTGATGTTCTCCTATTCTCCTTTTTCTAAATGCCTGGTTATTTTGTAAGAGTATTAATCAGTAGTTCTTTGGCCCCTCATTTCATGTAAAGAGGTGGATAAAACAGACAGCTGGAACTTGGGTTCATTGAGGGCTGGTTCTCTTCAGCTGACTGGTCCTGTGATTCTGGGCTGGCACCACAATGCTGCAGGAGCTCTCTGTTCCCTCAGAAACAGCTGTTAATTAGAAATCTTCCTGCAGAAGTGAAGGGAAAGGAAAAATGGACACAGAGAAAGGATAGCACAGTCAGAATAGTGGGTTCTTCAGGAACAAAACTTATGCAAGGTGCACCTTTTAGTCCTCAGGTAATCACGAATAGCTCAGGCCACATAGCTCTGCTAGGAAATTAAATTTAAAGCAACACAGAGTCAGTTGCTGACTGGAGGCAGGGGGGACATAAGCACCTTTGTATCTCCTATGGAGGAAGGAGGCAATTGTTGGCTTCAGACAATTTTTTTTTTGGTGTTACGATGACCTATTTATCCAGAATGAAAGACAGAATGCCTTCATTCCAGACACCCACATACCAAGCAGGGGGATGGAGAGATGGAGAAAGGTCAGTGCAGCAGCCCCTGTTATCAAAAAAGGAAATTGTTTTACTAATTTCCCCCAAATTACTTGTCTTTTGGTTTATTTTACCATAACAGTGACATGTTAGCTATAGTCCCCACCATCAGCTGCAAAGGCAGTGGAGAATTACATGGTGCAGCTTTTCCGGAGAGAGAGAGAGAGAGAGAGAGAGAGAGAGAGAGAGAGAGAGAGAGAGAGACAGGAGAGAGGTTGGGTCCCGGAACTAGCTGGGCCTTCTGCACCTAGCTTCTACTGCACTTGGTGTTGACAGTCAGCTGATTCAGCTCCCTTGAGGGCTTCATAACAAACTGAGAGCTGTTTCTTAGAAAGAAAGAAGTAATTACCAGTGATAAGGATGCTGAGCTGCTCATACTCTACTGGGAGCCACATTAGACTTCAGACAGGCCCTACCCAAGGCAGGTGCTTCTCCCTTCACTGCCTCTGCCCATTTGCAGAAACATCTTGGCCAGCTGTGTACACTGAGGCTAATTTCTTGAAACTCTTTTTCCCTCTGGGCACAACTCAAAGTTGGGAGTGGTTTGAATACATAGCCAATGGGTCAGAGCAGGCCACTCAAATGTTAGGGGCTGCCTCCAATGTCCAGATACATCTTGGTGGAAAGCATCTCAGAATACTGTACCACTCCAGAATCTGATACTCTACCAGGTTAACAATGGGCCCTCTAGGCTTTCAGCCCTACCCCAACCCATTGAGAATATCCGACTTTCTGTTTGGCAGGGCAAAACAAGATTTCATTACTACTCCAGGGTCATGGGCTTCTAACTCTCCTCTAAGTCTCAGTGGATTCAGGATCCACTGCAGGAATCATTTCAGACACTGAGAATAACATTTCACATCTACATGTTCTCCTGAGCTAGAGGGACACTTGATATGAGAGACTATGACAATTGCAAGAGACACTAAGTTCTTGACTATTTGTACAGAATTTTCATAATGCTCCCCTCCCCACTCTTAATAACCACAGCACTCCTGTTTTAAGGGCCCTTGGATCTGATCATTTTCATCACAACTTCACTGAGACACAGTTTACACATCACATAGTATGCCAGTTTCAAGTGTACTATTCAAAAATAGCTGAGTAGATTCTCCTGTTTATGTGGCCATCACCATAAATAAATTATATGATCTCTTGATTACTCCAGTGAGAATTCTTTTGCACATGGGTAAGAAAGATCTTAGTGGAGTAATACAAATATCATTAAGTAGACACTGAAGGAATTAAAGAAAATGCATGAATGTCCTATCTTATTGGTGATCAACAATAACTCATCTCACTATGCTTACTTAGTATTTTGTGATCATATATACATAATGATATAAAGAGCATTCCAGTTTGTAAATTTTCTATTATCTTTCTTTATTGGATAGAGACAGCCAGGAATTAAGAGGGTAGAGGAAGATAGAGAATAGAAAGAAAGAGACACAACTGTAGCACTGCTTCACCACTCACAAAACTTTCCCCCTGCAGGTGGGGACTGAGGGTTCAAACCCTGGGTCCTTGTACCTTGTGGTACAGTTGTGCTCAATCAGGTGCATCACCACTGGGCCCCTGAGTATTCCAGTTGTATACACATGTTTTTCTAATATGCACTTAGAATCAAAATAATTTTTAAAATATTTTATTTTTATGAGAGGGAGTGAGAGACCAGAGCACTGCTTAGCTCTGGCTTATGGTGATGTCAGGACTTGAACCTGAGACCTTGGAACCACAAGCATGAAGTCTTTTGCATAACCATTATGCTATTCCTTTGGCCATAGCATCAAGTTTTAAGAGTGGAATTAACAGTCATTCGTGCTTTTAAGCAAGGGACATTTAGACACTACAAAAATAGGACAACTCTGAATGAAGAATAATGGAAAGGACTTCTTTTAAATTTATTTTTTATTTAAGAAAGGATAAATTAACAAAACCATAGGATAGGAGGGGTACAACTCCACACAATTCCTACCACCCAATCTCCATATCTCATCCCCTCCCCTGATAGCTTTCCCATTCTCTATCCCTCTGGGAGGATGGACCCAGGGTCGTTGTGCATAAGGTGGAAGGTCTGGCTTCTGTAACTGCTTCCCCGCTGAACATGGACATTGAATGGTCAGTCAACACTCATAATCTGCCTCTCTCTTTTCCTAGTAGGGTGGGTCTCTGGGGAAGCTGAGCTCCAGGACACATTGGTGGGGTCGTCAGTTCAGGGAAGCCTGGCCAGCATCCTGATGACATCTGGAACCTGGTGACTGAAAAGAGAGTTAACATACGAAGCCAAACAAATTGTTGAGCAATCATGGACCCAAAGGTTGGAATAGTAGAGAGGAAGTGTTAGGGGGGGTACTCACTGCAAACTCTAGTGTACTTCTGCTTTCAGGTGTATATTTTGCACTAGTTTATGGATACTTGTGAACATATCCTCTCTCTCACAGAACCTGGTCTATATCTAGGTATTGGGACTTTGTTAGAAAGTGAGCCACCTGGGATGGAATTAGAGAATACTATGAAAGGAAAGGTCTCACCCGAGTAATGAAGCTGAAGGGTTGTCATTCCACAGGTGAAGTCTCTGGACACAGTCTGAGCTGAAGCATGTTGAGGTGGCAATCGTTGTATTGATTAGGTTGTGGTCGGCAGATGCAATCTTATTTCATATGGATTGGGAGAGGCATGTGGGAAAGTGGGCCCTATCCTAAGGTTCCAGGACTGGGGGAAATATAGGCTCTCTAGTGGAGATGTGAGGTTCCTGCTGTCTTAGGGTTCAAAAGACAATGGATAGTTAATGTTATCATCACATTATTTGGTAATTGGGTTAACTTTGAAAAGTTCTTTTGTTAGGGTTTGCTGTATAGTACCCAGTATCTTGTATATAGCTGTGCCACTGGTTGCTTCTGATCTACTTGGTCTAGGTTTTTTGAGAGAGTCTGCATATCAAATACAAAGCCTATATATATAAAAGACTCAGTCTGTGTTTTAAAAACGTCGAGACATACAATTAATTTCCCCCCTCTCATATTAATTAACTAGTGATTTATATGACTACACTTTATTAGGAGTGTACATACACACCATTCCCACCACCAAAAGACTGTGTCCCATCCCACTAACCCACCGCCACCCCCCACCGGCCCAGGAAGGTGCATGTCTACCCCGCACCACAGGGTTTTTACTTTGGTGCTCTACTTTCAATTTAGTCAGATCCTGCTTTTAGTTTCCCTTTCAGATCTTCTTTCTCAACTTCTGTTGATGAGTGGGACCATCCCATACTCATCTTTATCTTTCTGACTTAGCTCACTTAACATAATTCCTTCTAGCTCTGTCCAAGATGGGTCAGAGAAGGTGGATTAGTTGTTCTTGATAGCTGTATAGTATTCCATTGTGTATATATACCACAGCTTTCTCAGCCACTCATCTGTTGTTTTGCACCTGGGTTGCTTCCAGGTTTTAACTATTATGAATTGTGCTGCTATGAACATAGGTATAAACATATCTTTTTGTTTGGGTATTATGGAGTCCTTGGGGTATATCCCCAGGAGAGGAATTACTGGATCATATGGAAGGTCCATGTCTAGCCTTGTGAGAGTTCTCCAGACTGCTCTCCACAGAGGTTGGACCAATTTACATTCCCACCAGCAATTTAAAATGCTTCCTCTGTCCCCACATCCTCTCCAGCATTTGTTGCTGCTGTCCAGAAAGGAGTTCTTTAAATGCAGCTGGCAAAAATGTTAGAACAGTTACTTTTGGAGAGAGCTGACACTCCATAGGATAAAGCAAGTGTGGTCTTGTTCCCAGAATTCCCATCCTGCTCCCACAGGTGGTTCTGGAAGCTTCCCTCTGTGCCTATATATGAGAAATATGAGTCTTTAGAACATGTCTATTAAAATGTAAAACCTACTTGCTCCTAAAATGTTGAAGAAAAACACATATAAGCAATCTAGAGTGTGGGCCAAAATGGGCAGCTGGAGTTTCTTTCCTTCACCTTTTGTTTGTGTCTAGTGTTCTATTGACAAGGCTTTGGGGACTATAACCAGAGCTGCTATGAGGATACCCAGACCAGACCTGGGATAACAGATGTGAGTGTGTAGGTGAGCATTCACCACCTGCCAGAGATCTTAGGTTGTTTAATAAAGTGGAGAAAGCCTGCTACAGCTTCTAGCTGTAATTCATGGGAAGACCACAGCTTCAACAACATTTACTAAGACTTGAAAAAAAATTTACAGAGATTAATGGCATGCGGAGGTGCCACTAAGTTTTGAGATTTATGCTGAGATGGACATATAATATATATATATATCTCATAAAACACATGGAAAATATTATAAGAAACATAACAGGATATTTATGTTTACCTCAGTGTGGTGATATTAAGGATGGTTTATTGAATCTTAATATCTTCTGCCTTTTCCACTTTTCTGTAATAAACATATATAAGAAAAAAACTAGCTCTTTAAAATATGGACAGTGTAAGCACTGTGTATTTCATACTACGAGCCTTTTTTTTCTTTTTGATCAATAGTGTTATTGATGGAATTCTGTTTCTTAGTAGACGTTTCTTTGTTAGCCCTTCCGCATCCCACAATGACCTTGGGTCCATACTCTCAGAGGGTTAAAGAACAGGAAAGCTATCAGGGGAGGGGATGGGATACAGAGTTCTTGTAGTGGGAATTGTGTGAAGTTGTACCCCTCTTAACCTATGGTTTAGTCAATGTTTCCTTTTTATAAATAAAAAAAAAGAGAACAAAAAAAAAGAGAGTGAGAAGAGAGACGTTTGTAGAAGTGCTTCACCACTTTTGGGGATCTTGCAGATGGGGACTAGGGGTTTGAGCCTGCATCTTGTAGATAGTAATGTGTGTACTCTATGAGATGTGTCACCACCTGACTCCATACCACACATTTCTTATCCACTCTTGTAATTGAACATTTGCATTGTTTCCAAATCTTGGATATTATACGTATTGCTATAATGGACACAGGTGTACATTATTCTCTCTGGTAAGTGTTTTCATGTTCTATGGATAGATACCTAGAAAAGGAATTGCCAGGCTATGGATCTAGTCTTCATATTTTGAAGCATCTATAGACTGTTTTCCACAAGAACTGGTTGTGTTCACCTTTTATTTCCTACCATGTACTTTCCAGTACTTGTTTCTCTCATTTTCAATGTATGACATTCTTACAGGTATCTCATTATTTACTTGATGTGCATTTCTTTGATAGTGACAATGAGCGTTCCTTTTTTTAAAATTTCTTTATTGGGTAATTAATGTTTTACATTCAACAGTAAATACAATAGTAAATACATGCATAACATTTTCCAGTTTTCCATATAACAATAAAAACCCCACTAGGTTCTCTGTTGTCCTTTTTGGACCTATATTCTCCCCTTGCCCCATCACCCTAGAGTCTTACTTTGGTGCAATATGCAAATTGCAGTTCAGGTTGTACTTGTGTTTTCTCTTCTCATCTTATTTTTCAAATTCTGCCTGAGAGTGAGATCATCCCATATTCATCCTTTTGCTTCTGACTTATTTCACTCAACATGAATTTTTCAAGGCCCATCCAAGATTGGCTGAAAAAGGTGAAATCACCATTTATTATAGCTGAGTAGTATTCCATTGTGTATATATACACAACTTGCTCAGCCACTCTCTATTGTTGGACACTGGGGTTGCTTCCAGGTTTTGGCTATTACAAATTATGCTGTTAAGAACATATGTGTACACAGATCTATTTGTATGGGTGTTTTGGGTTCCTTAGGATATATCCCCAGGAGAGGAATTGCAGGATCATAGGGCAGGTGCATTTCTAGCCTTCAGTGTTCTCCAGACTGTTCTCTACAGAGGCTAAACCAATTTACATTCCCACCAGCAGCACAGGAGGGTGACTTTGACCCCACACCCTCTCCAGCATTTGCTGCTGTTACCTTTTCTGATGTATGACATTCTCACAGGAGTGAAATGGTATTTCACTGTTGTCATCATTTGCATTTCTCTGACAATCAGAGACTTAGAGCATTTTTTAATGTGTTTATTGGCCTTCTAGATCTCTTCTGTGGTGAATATTCTGTCCATGTCCTCCCCCCATTTTTGGATGGGGTTATTTGTTGTCTTGTTGAGTTTGGCAAGCTCTTTATATATTTTGGTTATTAAACTCTTGTCTGATGTATGGCATGGAAAGATCTTCTCCTATTCTGTGAGGGGTCTCGTGGTTTGGGTAGTGGTTTCTTTAGCTGTGCAGAAGCTTTTTAATTTGATGTAGTCCCATAGGTTTATGCTTGCCTTTATACTTGTCTTTAAAATTTATGTGGAAAGAAGTTGTGCCAATATTTTCCTCTAAGTATCTGATAGTTTCTGGTCTAACATCCAAGTCCTTGATCCACTTGGAATTTACTTTTATATTTGGTAAAATGTAGTGGTTCAGTTTCATTCTTCTGCATTTTTCAACCAATTTTTTCCAACACCATTTGTTGAAGAGGCTCTGCTTTCCCCATTTAATAGTCTGGGCACCTTTGTCAAAGATTAGATGTCCATAGGTGTGGGGGCTTACTTCTGGGGTCTCAGTTATATTCCACTGATCAGAATGTCTATTCATGTTCCAGTACCAAGCAGTTTTGATGACAATGGCCCTATAATACAATTTGAAATCTGGGAGTATAGTGCCTCCAGTTATGTTCTTTCTTCTCAAGATTGTTTTGGTAATTTTAGGTCTTTTCTGGTTCCAGATAAACATTTGTAGTATTTGTTCTATTCTCCTAAAAATGTAGTTGGTGTTGTTGTTGTGACCAGGTGTCGGGCTGCACCTTGGAGAAGAGAGAGGAAGTCCGGAGCAAGGGGTACACAAACCTTTATTACAGGATGGGGGGGGGGTGGCTCAGGCCACATGGAGTCAGCCGACAATGGTCATCCCCACTACCTGACTATGGGGCGAGAGAAGGGAGAGAGATCTGTGAGAGGGGGAGCCAAGAGCCCAGAGAGAGAGGGGGGTGAGGGGGCTTTTTATTGGGCAACAACCAGGGGTGACGTGTGGGGCCAGGATTGGTTGAAGGGGGCACTGCTAGGATTTCGAGGGGCATGGTAAAACCTGGGGGCAGAGACTGCATCAGAATAATTCCTCAGCATCATCTCCTCCTTTCCCTTTATATCTAAATGGACACAATAAAGAAAAATGGAATGGAGCAGGCTTAAATGTTATTAAAGAGTGCCATGCTCAGGTGGGAAGATGTAGGGCTTTCTGTGGAGGAGGGAAGGCTTAAATGGCTGCCAACCTTGTGAGATTTATGTGTCCTCCTGTGCTCAACCCCTCTTTAGAGAGAGAGACTTACCTGGAGGGACTCATCTCATAGGTTTAAGTGCAGTCTGCTCAACCATCTCTTCACAATATCTCTACATCTTTTCTATCTTTCTATCTAGTAATAGCATAAGATGGTTCAAAGTCTGTAAAAGACTGTCATGGAGCAGAAACATTTTGGGCATAAACCTAAATGATATAACAAAACAGGAAGGGACAAGTAAGGGAGTAGTAAAAGCCAGTGTGAAGTGAAGGGAAGGATTGGTGTGTAAAGGGATGTTTCCTGCTTGGGGGGGGAAGGGTACATAATGAGGGGGAGGCGGGAGGGAATAACCCACCAAACAGAGGGGCTATTTGGCATTGTATAGTCCTCAAGGCAATAGTCTGTAAAGTCTATGAATTACTCAGGATCAGTCTATAAAAAATCAGCAGTGTGAAGGGAAATAAGCTGCTTTAAGTTCATTTCCCACGTCTACGCTCGACCGGACCTGCCAATATACGCGGATATCTTCGCCCACCCTGTCCAACGCTTGATGTCTCATCACCCAATCTGGTCCCCTATGCCTACACTGAACTTCTCTGTTCCAGACTCTTGGAAATAGAGTTGGCAGTCAGCTGAGGTAAAGAGCAAACACCTCATCACAGACCCCTGCAAGCGTCAACCCGGCTTTGACCTAGTACATTATGATTGGGCCCTCCTCAATCGCTATCGAGCAGTCCATGGCCAGTGCGCTGCTATGTTCCATTGCTGGGGAGCCAGAGATGACCCGAACTGCCCCTGCGGCTACAGACAGACTATGACCCACATAGTCAATGACTGCCACCTCTCCAGATTCAACGGAGGTCTCGAACCTTTACATCAGGCTCAACCTGACGCTGTTGACTGTCTACGGAAGAAGGGCAAACGCTAGAAGAAGAAAAGCTGCTTTAAAATTGTGTAAAATGTCTGTAGGGTATGCCAGAAAGTCCGATACAAGTCTCAGTCCAAAATAGATGGCTAGGGGAAGAATTGGCAGGGGATGAGATGCTGCATGAGGGAGGTCAGCCACTGGAATTCTGCTTTTCTGTAGATATCCAGCTGGAACTGCCAACACATGACAGGCAAATCAGAAGCAGGAACGGCAAGCAGGCATTAAGAAAGTTCTGTCCTTGGAGTCTGTGTATCAGGTTCTTCAGATCGCAATAAGTGACATTTAGGGTTTTGGGAGGTGTGCCACTGTAGTCGTGCTGTCTAGTGGGTGATGTCTTGGTGTGCAGGGGTTCAGATGGTTTTTCTGGGATTCCTGTGAAAGAAACACAAACAATCTGCTTCTCGTGGTTAATTTGAACTTGTAACAAGTTATAGGTTTGTTATAGTTGATACCTTGATGATTATAATTGGTTTAAAATCTCTTTATGATTTTATTTAAAGGTCATCTAATGTGAATTCCTGTAGCAGTCTCTACCGCAGGATCTTGAGACCAATTTTAGTTAAATATGTATTTTAAACAGACTCAAATTGCTTAGAGAGTTAACACATTTTCGTGATAATGATTTTAACATTTACAGTGTCATATTGATGCCAGATCTGTTGTGGATTAATTTCCACAAGATAGTTTACAGGGCACCTTTGGGGGCCCTTCAAAGGTGTACTGTATATAAAATTTATATATTTTAGTTTGGGGAATGTATAGTCATGTTAAACATTTAGACTTTTACCTAAATAGTTAGTTACCTTAACAAATTAATATTTACCTTTTCTGGTAATAGTGTGGCTGTAGGGTTACACTTTTGACTGTTAAGTTAGTGTTACCAAACTTGAGACATACCCATAAACATTTGGTTATAACACACTGGAGGTAAAAGAACTTTTGTTATAAAAACATATTATTTTTAAAAACAAATTTATATCCGTCATTAGTCACACAGTTTAAGACTAAACACTTACATATATACCAAAACTATATATAAAAATCAAAAGAGGGAGAAAAACAAAAATTTTGGAATGTTTCTGGACGTCTCCAGAAACTTTGGCTGTGTCCAGAATTTTTATATAAAGCCAATTACCTTTTAGAGTACTCCAAGCAGATGGGTCATGCAAAAAATTTTTTTTTTGTCATTCAACACACTCACTTACAAAGACAACTGGCCAGTTATAACATAAGACATTCAGGGAAAGGGTAGGAGAGAGGTCTCTGTGAGCCAGATTTTGTAGGTACTGCCATGTCGTATTATGGGTCCTGGGATGTATCCTTCATCTGGTCCTCTTGTAGTATTTCTTGTTCTTCAGGGATAACAGCGCCATCCTGCGGGTATTGTTGGACATGGTGGGCAGGAACCCAGACAGGTTTAGAGAAATTTTGAGGGAAAACACATGCGAAACCCCTTCCCATGGTCAATAGTGGGTCAGGTCCTTTCCAAATTTTATTGAGTGGGTCTCTCCATTTGACCTTAATAGATGGGCGGGTAGATGGTGTTTGCCAGTGAAGAATGATAGGAGGTAGGTCCGAGTTATTGTAAATATTAAAGAGATTTAACGTAGTTAAGGCTTTTGCTAGCTGGATATTCGGGGGGTACATTCCTCCTTTAATTTTATTTAGTTGAGCCTTAAGGGTTTGATGGGCCCTCTCGACAATGCCTTGTCCCTGTGGATTATAGGGAATGCCTGTGGTATGAGTAATGTTCCAGAGGGAACAAAAATCTAAATTGTTTGCTGGTAAATGCCAGTCCACGGTCAGTTTTTAGTTGAAGAGGTAAACCCATCACAGCAAAACAGGAGAGCATATGGCTTTTAAGCTTTTTAGCACTTTCTCCTTTCTGAGCTGTAGCCCACATAAATTTAGAAAAGGTATCAATTGAGACAAACACATATTTTTATTTGCTAAAGTTTGGTATGTGGGTGACATCAATTTGCCAAATAGCATTAGCTTTTAAACCTCGGGTGTTAACCCCAAGGGTCTGGATAGCAGGAGTCTTTATGAGACTTGCACAAGAAGAGCATGTAGCGAGGATATGTTTTGACTGTGGTACAGGAACATCAGGAAATTGAGCTCAAAGGCCATTAAGATTAACATGGGTTAGAGAATGAAAATTAGCAGGATCAGAGACAGAGACTGGGAAAGTTCCTGTGGAGGCAAGGCGGTCAACTGCAGCATTCCCTTCGGACAGGGAACCAGGAAGAGGTCTGTGGGAACGAAGGTGTTGAATATACAGTGGTTGGGTTCAAGAACAGAGCATAGAGGCGATTTGAATCAAGAGAGGGGAAAGTGGGTTGTCATCAATTTTCACACAAGAACGAGCAAGCCATGGAAGTAAGTTAACAGTGTACACACTGTCAGAAAAAATGGTTGAAGGATTCTGGTACAGCTTTTAATGCAAGGAAAACAGCATAAAGTTCTTTGTACTGAGGGGAATTCTCAGGAAGCTCAGTAAAGAGAGGTTTAGGAGATTGTTTGTCTGGGTAATATATAAGGGCAGCAGCTCCCTTTTTTCCGCCATCAGTAAAGATTGTAGGAGCAGAGGGAATGGGATCCCTAGAGAAAAGTTTAGGTGCTAGTAGAGGCAGAAGAGGTAAAGAAGCTATCAATTTATTAGAAGGAAAATGGTTATCTATTAGTCCTGGAAACCCCACGAAGCTTATGGCAAAGTGGGAATGATGGCGTATAAGCCACTCTGTATCTGTGAGAGAAAAGGGCAGAATAATTAAATCTGGTTCTTTCCCTAAGACCTGCACAGACCTTTTTCTCCCTTGGCGAACCATGAATGCTAATGCGTCTATCTCTGTGAGGAGTCTTGGGGCTCCTCCTACTGGCGTGTGAAGCCACTCGAGAACCCCATGGTCTTGCCACAATGTCCCTACTACTGTGGGGGTGGAGTTGAAGATTAGAAGGTTTACCGGAGAGGAGGGGGAGAATCGAACAAGGTGCATGTCCTGCAGGGCCTGGTTAACCCTCTCCAATGCCGAGGAGGCCTCGAGAGTTACGTTTTGAAGAGGGCTCTTTGTTTCCTTTCAACAGGTCAAACAGTGGTTGGAGGCAGCTTGTAGGCAGATAGAGATACTGCCTAAGCCAATTTAAATTTCCTAGAAAACTTTGTAAAGAAGCAAGAGTAAGGTTAGAAGGGAAGGTGAGATTAGGTTTTTTTTTTTTTAATTTTTTTATTTAAGAAAGAATTAATGAACAAAAACATAAGGTAGGAGGGGTACAACTCCACACAATTCCCACCACCCAATCCCCATAACCCACCCCCTCTCATGATAGCTTTCCCATTCTCTAGCCCTCTGGGAGCATGGACCCAGGGTCGTTGAGGGTTGCAGAAGGTAGAAGGTCTGGCTTCTGTAATTGCTTCCCCGCTGAACATGAGTGTTGACTGGTCGGTCCATACTCCCAGTTTGCCTCTCTCTTTCCCTAGTGAGGTGTGTCTCTGGGGAAGCTGAGCTCCAGGACACATTGGTGGGGTCTTCAATCCAGGGAAGCCTGGCCAGCATCCTGGTGGCATCTGGAACCTGGTTATTGAAAAGAGAGTTAACATATGAAGCCAAACAATTTGTTGAGTAAGACATTAGGTTTTAAGGGAAAATTTTCATTAGAGAAATCTCTGAACCTAGGAAGGATATTGGAGGGATTAGCTGTATCTTCTCAGGGGCTACTTTAAGGCCGCTTTTCTTTAATGCAGGAATGAGAAAATCACGTAAGGCATAGAGATCTGTATCTGATTTTCCCCATATTAAAATATCATCTGTATAATGAAAAACATGAAGGCCCTTATGAATATATGGGAAAAGGGCAGATTTAACAGCCTCCTGACAAATTGTAGGACTATTGGCCATACCCTGGGTTAGCACCACCCGTTCAAATCTATCAGCAGGGCTGGCGTTATTAATAGAAGGAACAGAGAAGGCAAAACATTTACAATCTTGTGGATGCAAGGGAATAGAGAAAAAACAATCTTGCATATCAATAGCTATGATTGGAATTCCCGTGGGAATTGCAGAAGCAAGAGGCAAACCTCTTTGGGGGGAGCCCCAGACCTGCATGGTTTTATTTACTGCATGGAGATCTTGAAGGAGGCACCATTTTCCCGAGAGCTTTTTAATCACAAAGACAGGAGTATTCCATGGGCTTTGAGAATGACGAATGTATCCCAATGACAACTGCTCTCGGACGAGCTCTTTTAAAATTTCTAGTTTATCCCTAGGTAAAGGCCACTGTTCCACCCAGACAGGCTCATTAGAAAGCCAGCTTAAGCGGGGTGTTTGGCTATGAACAGTGGCATTTAGTATTGGGGGTGCTGATTAGACCTGGTATCGCAGGAGTGAGTGTTACGCTCTGCAGAAGCGTCTGTGGATATCCTAATATCAAGACATTCCAGAAGATCCCTGCCCAGTAGGTTGGTGCTAATATTAGCTACCAAAGGACAGAAGTGTCTGGTAGAGCCTTCTGGGTGTTCCCACATGAGCAAATCTCGTGTGCGAAATGATGGGGTCATCCCTCCTACTCCATGTATACTGGGTCCAGGAAGGAGTTCCCAATCTTGGGGAACCTCTTCTTGCCTTAAAATCGTCTTTTCTGCCCCCGTGTCAATCAAAAATTTAAAAGGAATATTGCCAATCTTTACTGTCATAGAAGGGTGACCCCGTTCTAAAACAGGAGTGGTCTATAAAATCTTAGGCCCCGAATTTGTACCATTCAGGAGCGAACCATCTTTATGAAATTGGGACCAACAATCTCTTCCAATGAAATCCCTTACGACATTTTGGACAAACAGTACGTGGCCTCTGGCTCCCTGACTGAAAGCGGGGTTGCTCTGACTGGAGGCGTGGCTTCCCTGACTGGAGGCGTGGTCACAGCTTATCAGGACACTGGTTACACCAATGTCCTTGGCGACCGCACTGAAAGCAGGCCCCGTTTTGATTACGTGGGGTAACTGCATAAACCTGTGTCATAGCAGGTGCCCCATAATTGCCTGATGTAAGTTCCTGTGTCGCTAAAATCCAATTATCTGGGTGTAGGTGTTTAAGATTAAGGCATGCCTGACAGAATTGTGTTGTCATGCCTTCCCAGACAATAGAGCACAGGAGTAGTGAGCGGATGTCAGGATTATAAACCTTTCTCTCTAAGCTTGTCTTCACCCTTGAGATGAAGCTTGCCAATGATTCATCAGTGCCTTGGCGCAGAGAGTTAATGGGAACTGACGAATCTACATCGGGTGGGGTCACCCTTTCCCATGCTTGTGTTGCGCAGATGCATACCTGTTCAAAATAACTGGTTGGAAACCTGGCTTCTGCCTGCTGAGCTCCAGATTCATAAGCTCCTGCTCCAAACAAAGCATCAGAATTCCATTCTACCTGTTTGTTACTATTTTCCTGCGACTGTCTAGAGCACTCATCGTGGAAGCTTGCCTTCCACTGTAGGTAGAGGGGGACTGGGAGTGGAGAATGAGCCAGGTATTTCCAATCTGGGGCGTGTTAAGATGCTGGTAAAAACTCCTTAAAATGGACTTGGTTCATGGAGCGTGAATTTCGTCCTCCCTGACCGCTTGTCTAAGTTGTCAGAGATCTTTAGAGGTGTATGGCTGCCACGGCTGAGGGTTTTGTTTAGAAGGGGCCACGTTTACTGGGAAGGTGTGGATTTGGTCTGATGGTGTGGGAGAGGGAGCTACAGAAGTGGAAGTTGCCGTGGAAACTGCTGTAGTGGCCGCAGGGGAAACTGAACGCATATCAATGGGGATGGAGCTCTCGGGGCAGACTGCTCATGGTTTAAAGTCCTTAAATGCTGAAAAAATATCCTTTAACTCTTGTATCTCAGCCACAAGGTCCCTTAATGATAATGTATCAGCAGGGGGCGGGGTCAGAGCCTCAGGAGAAGCTGAACCCGGGGCAGCAGGGGGCGGGGTCAGAGGAGGAGCGTCCGAACACATGTACGTGTCTGTGGGAACGGAATTTTTGGGTCTAGCCGCTGATCGCTTAGGGCATCTAAGCCTTAAGCACATGTGCTTTAACTCTCGTATCTTAGCCTCAAGGTCATGTATCCTCAAGGCAGACCACATTGTACATATCTTGTAAGGCGCGATTATAGCTATGAGAACCCAAGGTGTAGCGAAAATTAAACCGTCTCTGAGAGCGCGAATCTGTCCCAGGACAGAAGGAGATAATGACTGGGACACCTCCTCATAAAATGAAAAATTTCCCATGGTGGAGGGAAAAGTGGGGCCACAGAGGTGGGCGGATGCCACTTACCTGTGTCTGGGTGGCTTTCGGGTACCTCAGGCCAGGCCATCCAGTGGGGCGTGGGTGCGGAACATGATGGGCACCAGATGTTGTTGTTGTGGCCAGGTGTTGGGCTGCACCACGGAGAAGAGAGTGGAAGTCCGGAGCAAGGGGGTACACAAATCTTTATTACAGGATGAGGGGGGGTGGCTCAGGCCACGTGGAGTCAGCTAACAATGGCTGTCCCCACTACCTGACCACGGGGTGAGAGAAGGGAGAGAGATCTGCGAGAGGGGGAGCCGAGAGCCCAGGGGGGGGGGTGAGGGGGCTTTTTATTGGGCGACAACCAGGGGTAACGTGTGGGGCCAGGATTGGTTGAAGGGGGCACTGCTAGGATTTCACGGGGTGTGGTAAAACCTGGGGGCGGAGACTGCATCAGAATAATTCCTCAGCGTCAGTTGGGATCTTGATGGGGATAGCATTAAATTTGTATATGGCTCTGGGTAGTATATTCATTTTGATGCAGTTAATTCTTCCAACCCATGAACATGGAATATCTTTCCACTTCTTTGTGTCTTTTTCAATTTCCTTGAGTAGTGACTCATAATTTTCAGTTTACAAGTCTTTCACTTCTTTGGTTAGGTTTAGTCCTAGATATTTTATTGTTTTTATTGCTATAGTAAATGCAATTAATTTCTGGATTTCATCTTCTTCTAACTTAGTGTTTTCATAGAAGAATGCCACTGACTTATATATGTTAATTTTGTAGCCTGACACCTTACTATATTGCCTGATGATTTCCAAAAGTTTCTTGCTAGATTTCTTAGGTTTTTCTATGTATACTATCATGTCATCTGCAAATAGGGAGAGTTTGACTTCTTCTCTTCCAATCTGTATCCCTTTAATTCCTTGCTCCTGCCTTATTGCAAGAACTGCCTTTTGGCAAGAACTTCCAACACTATGTTCAATAGTAATGGTGATAGCAGGCATCCCTGTCTAGTATCTGATCTGAGTGGAAATGCTTCCAGTTTTTCACCATTGAGTATGATGTTGGCTGTAGGCTTGCTATATATAGACTCCACTATCTTCAGGAATTTTCCATCTGTTCCCATTTTTTTTAGTGTTTTCATCAGAAAGGGATGCTGTATTTTGTCAGAGGCTTTCTATGCATCTATTGATATAATCATGTGGTTTTTGGTCTTGCTCTTATTGATATGATGGATCACGTTGACTGGTTTATGTATATTAACCAACCTAGCATCCTTGGGATAAACCCCACTTGGTCATGATGAACAATCTTTTTAATATACTGCTGTATCTGGTTAGCTAGAATTTTGTTCAATATTTTAGCATCTGTATTCATCAGAGATATTGGTCTGCAGGTTTGTTTTTTTTAATTTATTTTTTATTTAAGAAAGGATGAATTAACAAAACCATAGGATAGGAGGGGTACAACTCCACACAATTCCCATCACCCAATCTCCATATCCCATCCCTTCCCCTGATAGCTTTCCATTCTCTATCCCTCTGGAAGCATGGACCCAGGGTCGTTGTGCAGAAGGTGGAAGGTCTGGCTTCTGTAATTGCTTCCCTGCTGAACATGGACATTGAATGGTCAGTCCATACTCCCAATCTTCCTCTCTTTCCCTAGTAGGGTGGGTCTCTGAGGAAGTGGAGCTCCAGGACACATTGGTGGGGTCGTCAGTCCAGGGAAGCCTGGCCAGCATCCTGATGGCAACTAGAACCTGGTGGCTGCAAAGAGAGTTAACATACAAAGCCAAACAAATTGTTGAGCAATCATGGACCCAAAGGTTGGAATAGTGGAGAGGAAGTGTTAGGGGGGTACTCACTGCAAACTCTAGTGTACTTCTGCTTTCAGGTATATGTTTTGTACTAGTTTATGGATACTTGTGAACATATGCTCTCTCTCACAGAACCTGGTCTATATCTAGGTATTGGGACTTTGTTAGAAAGTGAGCCACCTGGGATGGAATTAGAGAATACTATGAAAGGAAAGGTCTCACCCGAGTAATGAAGCTGAAGGGTTGTCATTCCACAGGTGAAGTCTCTGGATACAGTCTGAGCTGAAGAATGTTGAGGTGGCAATCATTGCATTGATTAGGTTGCGGTCGGCAGATGCAATCTTATTTCATATGGATTGGGAGAGGCATGTGGGAAAATGGGCCCTATCCTAAGGTTCCAGGACTGGGGGAAATATAGGCTCTCTAGTGGAGATGTGAGGTTCCTGCTGTCTTAGGGTTCAAAAGACAATGGGTAGTTAATGTTATCATCACATTATTTGGTAATTGGGTTAACTTTGAAAAGTGCTTTTGTTAGGGTTTGCTGTATAGTACCTAGTATCTTGTATATAGCTGTGCCACTAGTTGCTTCTGATCTACTTGGTCTAGGTTTTTTGAGAGAGTCTGCACATCAAATACACAACCTATATATATAAAAGACTCAGTCTGTGTTTTAAAAACCTCGAGACATACAATTAATTTTCCCCCTCTCATATTAATTAACTAGTGATTTATATGACTACACTTTACTAGGAGTGTACATACACACCATTCCCACCACCAAAAGACTGTGTCCCATCCCACTAACCCACCGCCACCCCCCACCAGCCCAGGAAGCTGCATGTCTACCCCGCACCACAGGGTTTTTACTTTGGTGCCCTACTTTCAATTTAGTCAGATCCTGCTTTTAGTTTCCCTTTCAGATCTTCTTTCTCAACTTCTGTTGATGAGTGGGATCATCCCATACTCATCTTTATCTTCCTGACTTAGCTCACTTAACATAATTCCTTCTAGCTCTGTCCAAGATGGGTTAGAGAAGGTGGGTTAGTTGTTCTTGATAGCTGTATAGTATTCCATTGTGTATATATACCACAGCTCTCTCAGCCACTCATCTGTTGTTTTGCACCTGGGTTGCTTCCAGGTTTTAGCTATTATGAATTGTGCTGCTATGAACATAGGAGTACACACCTCTTTTTGCTTGGGTGTTATGGAGTCCTTGGGGTATAACCCCAGGAGAGGAATTACTGGATCATATGGAAGGTCCATGTCTAGCCTTGTGAGAGTTTTCCAGACTGCTCTCCACAGAGGCTGGACCAATTTACATTCCCACCAGCAATGTAAAAGAGTTCCTCTGTCCCCACAACCTCTCCAGCATTTGTTGCTGCTGTCCTTTTTGATGTATGCCATTCTTACAGGAGTGAGGTGGTATCTAGTGTTGTTTTAATTTGCATTTCTCTGACAATCAGTGACCTAAAGCAGTTTTTCGTATGTTTGTTAGCCTTTTGGATCTCCTCTGAGGTGAAAGTTTTGTTCATATCCTCTGCCCATTTTTGGATGGGGTCATTTGCTTTTTTGGTGCTAAGTTTGCTGAGCTCTTTATATATTTTGGTGATTAGTTTCTTGTCTGATGTATGGCATGTGAAGATCTTCTCCCATTCTGTGAGGGGTCTCTTTGTTTGTTTAATAGTTTCTTTGGATGTTCAGAAGCTTTTCAATTTGATGTAGTCCCATTGGTTTGTTTCTGCTTTTGTCTTTCTTGCAATTGGGTTTGTTTCATCAAAGATGTCCTGGAGGTGTATGTGGGAAAGTGTTTTACCAATGTTTTCCTCTAAGTATTTGATTGTTTCTGGTCTGACATTCAGGTCTTTGATTCATTTGGAGTTGCTTTTTGTTTCTGGTAGATAAAGTGGTTCAATTTCCTTCTTCTGCATGTTACAACCCAGTTTTCCCAGCACCATTTATTGAAGAGAGCCTCCTTCTTCTATTTAATGCTTTGGGCCCCCTTATTAAAGATTAGATGTTCATAGGTGTGGGGGGTTATTTCTGGGCTTTCAATTCTGTTCCACTGGTCTGTGTGCCTATTTTTGTTCCAGTACCATGCTGTTTTGATGATGATGGCTTTATAATATAGTTTAAGATCTGGGAGTGTGATGCTTCCATTTCTGTTTTTCCTTGAGATGGTTTTGGCAATTCTAGGTGTTTTCAGGTTCCAGATAAATGATTGTACTGTTTGTTCTATTCTCTATTTTCTCTATGTTCATATTTTCTCTATGTTCTATTTTCTCTATGTTCATATTTTCTCTATGTTCTATTTTCTTTTTTATAATTTATTTTTTAAAAGGAGTCATTAACAAAATCATATTATAAGATGGGTACAACTCAGGAGCTGGGAGGTAGTACAATAGGTTAAGCACACGTGGTACAAAGCACAAGGACTGGTATAAGGATATTTGTTCCAGCCCCTGTCTCCCCACCTGCCTGGGAGTAGGTTCACAAGCCATGAAGTATGTCTGCAGGTGTCTTTCTCTCCTTGCTCTGTCTTTCCCTCCTCTCTCAATGTCTCTCTGTCCTACCCAACAACATCAATGACAATAATAATAACCACAACAATAAAACAAGGGCAACAAAAGGGAATAATGAAAAATAAATAAAAAGAGTATAATAAAAGAGGGGTACAACTCCACACAATTCCCACCACAAGATCTTCGTAACCCACCCCTTCCCCTGATAGATTTTTCTATTCTTTATCCCTCTGGGAGTATGGAACCAAGGTCTTTGTGGGATGCAGAAGGTGGAAGGTCTGGCTTTGGTAATTGCTTCCCCGCTGAACATGGGTGTTGTCTGGTGGATCCATACTCCCTGCCTACCTCTTTCTTTCCCTAGTAGGGTTGGTCTCTGGGGAAGCAGAGCTCCAGGACACATTGGTGGGGTCCTCTGTCTAGGGAAGTTGGTATATGGAACCTGGTGGCTCAAAAGAGAGTTAACATGCAAAGCCAAACAAATTGTTGAAAAATCATGGGCATAAAGGCTGGAATAGTGAAGATGAGGTGTTGGGGTTCCTCCGTTTTGTAGATAGTTAGTAGGTATATTTTAGTTATATTTCAAAGGGCCTGTAGCTATACTTGGTTTTTGTTTGTTTGTTTTCATTTTTTCTCTGAGCCTGAAATATTTATGCAGGTGGTTCCAAGTTATTGTCTGGGGGAGGTGATGTCATGGCTGGAAAAGGGATAGAAAACTGGATCGGGGAAGAGAGCAATTCCCTAATATAGGGAAGTGGTATAAATATTGTTGACTGTAAACAACATCAATTTGATTTGGTCTGGGTTCATATTTTGTTTCTTTTTTAAGAGCTTTGTGAGCATTTTGTGACAGCATTAAATTTAATCTTTACTCTGTCACTCACTACTTCTTTGACTATGGGACAGATAAGTCACAATCTTATTTTTAGTATATAGAGTATAATAGTAATAATGATGCTTTGAACATTAGTCTACAATATATGAGCACACACACACATGCACATGCACATACACACAAATCCCAGAACAACACAAATCTCAACCCTTTCTTTTTTCTTTTATTTATTTTTATTTTTTACTATTTTTTATTTTATTTATTTTTTTATTTAAGAAAGGAGACATCAACAAAATCATGGTATGGGGGGGTACAACTCCAAACAATTCCCACCACCCAATCTCCATATCCCATCCCCTCCCCAATAGCTTTCCCATTCTCTAGCCCTCTGGGAGCATGGACCCAGGGTCATTGTGGATTGCAGAAGGTGGAAGGTCTGGCTTCTGTAATTGCTTCCCCGCTGAACATGGACACTGACTGGTTGATCCATACCCCCAGTCTGCCTCTCTCTTTCCCTAGTAGGGTGGGGCTCTGGGGAAGCGGAGTTGCAGGACACATTGGTGGGGTCTTCAGTCCAGGGAAGCCTGGTGGCTGAAAAGAGAGTTAACATACAAAGCCAAACAAATTATTGAAGAATCATGGACCCAAAGGTTGGAATAGTGGAGATGAAGTGTTGGGGGGTACTCACTACAAACTCCAGTGTACTACTGCTTTCAGGTATATATTCGCCATGGTTTATGGATACATGTGAACATAACTCTATCTCCTGGAACCTGGTCTATATCTAGGTTTTGGGACTTTTTTAGGAACTGAACCACCTGGGATGAAATTAGAAAATACTATTAAAAAAAGGTCTCACCCGAGTGATGAAGTTGAAGGGTTGCCATTCAATACCTGAAGTCTCTGGACACAGTCAGATGTGAAGCATGCTGGGGTGGCACTTGTTGCCTTAATTAGGTTGCAATCAGCAGATGCAGTATGATAAGAATTGGGAGAACGATACAGGAAAGTGGGCCCTAACCTATGGTCCCAGGACTGGGGAAGGTTTAGGCTCTATAGTGGAAATGTGAGGTTCCTGCTGTCTTAGGGTTCAAGAAGAGAATGGATAGTTATTCTTACCATCACATTATTTGGTAATTGGGTTAACTTTGAAAAGTCCCTTTGTTAGACATATATTCAATTTCCCCCCCTCTCATATTACTTAAATAGTGATTTATATGACTACAATTTAATAGGTGTGTACATAAACACCATTACCACCACCAAAAGATTGTGCCACATCCCATCCACCGACCCCCACACCAACCCCCCAGACAGCTCCAGGAAGCCTCATGTCCACCCTCCCCCTCACCATGGGGTTTTTACTTTGGTGCCCTACTTTCAGTTTATTCAGATCCTGCTTTTAGTTTCCCTTTCTGATCTTCTTTCTCAACTACTGTTGATGAATGGGATCATCTCATACTCATCTTTATCTTTCTGACTTAGCTCACTTAACATAATTCCTTCTAGCTCTGACCAATATGGGTCAGAGAAGTTGAGTTCATTGTTCTTAGTAGCTGCATAGTATTCCATTGTGTATATATACCACAGCTTTCTCAGCCACTCATCTGTTGTTGGGCACCTGGGTTGCTTCCAGGTTTTAGCTATTATGAATTGTGCTGCTATGTACATAGGAGTACACACATCTTTTTGGTTGGGTGTTATGGAATCCTTGGCGTAGATCCTGGGTCATATGGAAGGTCCATGTCTAGCCTTGTGAGAGTTTTCCAGACTGCTCTCCACAAAGGCTGGACCAATTTACATTCCCACCAGAATGCAAAAGGGTTCCTCTGTCCCCACAGCGACTCCAGCATTTGCTGTTGCTGTCCTTTTTGATGTATGCCATTCTTACAGGAGTGAGGTGGTATCTCAATGTTGTCTTTATTTGCAGTTCTCTGACAATAAGCTACCTGGAGCAGTTTTTCATATGTTTGTTAGCCTTTTGGATCTCCTCCGCAGTGAATGTTTTGTTCATATCCTTTGCCCATTTTTGGATGGGGTCATTTGCTTTTTTGGTGCTAAGTTTGCTGATCTCTTTGTATATTTTTGTGATTAGTCTCTTGTCTGATGTATGGCATGTGAGGATACTTTTCTTGCATACTTTTCTTATTTATGGTTACTTCTGGATGATTTGTAGTTCATTCTGGGCTCTTGTCTTCATTCATTGGAGTAGCAGTTTTATTTGTTTTTGATCTACCCATTTTTTGATTTATGTGTTTCTTATTTTTATGTTCTGTTGTTCCTCAGTTGTTGTGTCTTGAGTACAAGCAACACAGTACTAAATACCTTTATCAAGGTATTTAGGTATTTAGGTAGGTAAATGCAATTACCTACCTCAGGAATTACAGTAGCAACTGAAGCAAGGATTGAATCACTACCAGTTAGCCAAACAATGTTTGCAGTCTGTGAAAAAATAGCAACCAAGTCCAGGTGAAGAAGAAAGAGAAAGGAAAGAAGGGATAGCAAGAATAGACAATTATGCAAATATACTATCCACTGTATATTCTAGGTTTAGCAATAGGAGAAAGGGAAGTAGAGCAGAGATACACACATAGAGAGTCCACTCTGAGTCAGATTTCTTCCCCCAAATAATTCACAAATAAATATCAGTGAATTCAGAAAGACAAAGAAGAAGGAAGAAATGGAAGAGATGATAAAAAAGAAGAAACAAGAGAAAAGAAAAAAGATAAGAAAAAGAGCTGTAATTAAAGAGCAGTGAAAGGAAGGCTTTTTCATTGATTAACTTATTTTTTATTTTATTTTTTTAATTAGCTAGGAGGAGGGAGAAGTGGAGAGTGTGTAGAGGAAGTAGGAGTAATGAGACAAGTTCCTCTCGCAATGGATAATATGCCCAGTCCCCTAGCAATTAAAGATACCCTAAGAGTTAATTCTGGTCAACCTAAAGGAGGGGGGAAAGTGATACACCTTTATATAATATTAATAATAAAATAGATCAGGGTAAAAACCTGTTCCAGTTTGCCTCAAGGCTCCTGAGCAGAGGCAGCTGATTGTTAAGAAAAAAGAAAAAAAAAACCTTTGGACTAGACAAGAGTAACAGGAATAGACAGTTATGCAAATCTACTATCCACTGTATATTCCAGGGGTAGCTAAAGGAGAAAAGGAAATAGAGCAGAGATACATGCAGAGAGAGTCCACTCAGAGTCAGATTTCTTCCCTGAAATAATTCCTGTATGTGTATCAGTGAATTCAGAAAGCTGAAGGAGGAAGGAAGAAAGGGTGACAAGAATGAGAAAAAGAAGAAAAAAAGAAAGAGAGAAAAAAGAAAAAGATAAGAAAAAGAACAGTAATAAAAGAGCAGTGAAAGGAAAGAGTTATTTATTTATTTATTATTATTTAATTAGCTATGCGGGGGGGAAGGAGAGAATGCATAGGGGCGGTAGGAAAAGTGAAACAAGTTATTTTAGCAGTGAATAAGACACCCAGTCCCCTAGCAATGGAAAATGCACTAAGAGTTAATTCTGGTCAACCTGAAGGGAGGGGGAACGGGGTACACATTTATCTTGTATTGATGATAAAATAGAACAGAGTAAAAAATCTGTCCTGTCTTCAGCTTGGATGGCTCCAGATTGCCTCAGGCTCCCTGAGCAGAGGCAGCTGGTTGGCTACTTAGAAAGGAAAAAGGCCAAAGGTTTCAGATGTGAATAGAATTAGAATGAATGACACCCCCTGGTGGGACAGGAATCTTGGTAAAGAAAGAAGCTCAGCATTGGAGCTTGCTAGGAGCAGATCTCTGGTCCCCAGGGACTGGTTATGGGGGGTGAGGGGAGGTGTGCTTTGGGAATAATAATTTAAAAGAAAAATTTTTTTCCCTTTCTTTTTACTCTATTTTCTATCCCAAATTGAGTTATAATCCCCTCCTTGGTGTTACCGCTAGGACCCCTTATTGACTGGCCTACTAAAGGCAAAAAATCCTACAGTTTCCAGTAGATATGGTTGGAGCTCAAGCCATTAGCAGCTTCTCATTCTGCCATCTTCCGGAATGCCTGGTCTGCAGTTTTTTTTAAAACAATATTTATTCCCTTTTATTGACCTTGTTTTATTGTTATAGTTATTATTGTTGTTGTTATTGATGTCATTGTTGGATAGGACAGAGTGGAATGGAGAGAAGAGGGGAAGCCAGAGATGGGGAGAGAAAGATAGACACCTGCAGTCCTGATCAACTGCTTGTGAAACGACTCCCCTGCAGGTGGGGAGCCACGGGCTTGAACTGGGATCCTTATGTGGTCCTTGGGTTCTGCAACACGTTTGCTTAACCTGCTTGCTGCACTACCGACAGACTCCCTTGGTCTGTAGTTTTCTTTTTTTGATTGAGTCCCTGTCTGCTTTTGGTATCAAAGTGATGTTGGCTTTATAGAAGCTGGATGGGAGTATTCCAGTGTCTTCAATCTTCTGGAAGACTTTTAAAAGTAGAGGTATTAGTTCTTCTTTGAAGGTTATATAGTATTCATTTGTAAAACCTGTCTGGTGCAGGAATTTTTCCTTGGGAAGGTTTTTGATAACTGTTTCAATTTCATTAGCTGTGGTGGGCCTGTTCATGTTATCTATTTCCTCTTTATTTAATTTTGGAAGTTCGTAGCTATCTAGGAAATCGTCCATTTCTTCCAGGTTCTCTAGCTTGGTGGCATATAGTTGTTCATAGAAGCCTCACATGATATGTTGAATTTCTGCAGTGTCTGTTGTGATATCTCTTCTTTTATTTATGATCCAACTTATTTAGGTCTTCTCCCTTTTTTATTTTGTGTGTCTGGCTAAAGGTTTGTTGATTTTTTTCACTCTTTCCAAGGAGCAACATTCACTTTCATTGATCTTTTGTATGGTTTTCTTATTTTCAATGTTATTTATTTCTACCCTAACTTTAGTTATTTCTGTCCTTCTTGTTGCTTTAGAGTTCCTTTCTTCTTCTTCTTCTTCTTCTTCTTCTTCTTCTTCTTCTTCTTCTTCTTCTTCTTCTTCTTCTTCTTCTTATGCTTCTCCTTCTTCTTCTTCTATTTCTTTAAGATGTGAAATCAGGCTGTTTATTTGTGCTTTTTCTTGTTTCCTAATATGTGCTTGCATGGCTATGTACTTCCCTCTCAGTACTGCTTTAGCTGTGTCCCAAATATTTTGATAGATTGTGTCTTCATTTTCATTGAACTCTTGAAATATTTTTATTTCTTCCTTTATTTTCTCTTTGACCCAGTAGTTGTTAAGTAGTGTATTGTTGAGCTTCCACAGTTTCGGACTTTTACTAATTTTTTGTTGATTGTTAAGTGTTAGTTTAATTCCACTGTGATCTGAGAAGACACTTGGGATGATTTCAATGCTCTTGAATTTGCTGATACTGTCTTTGTCACTTAACATATGGTCTATCCTTGAAAATGACCCATGTGGACTTGAGTAAAATATTTATTCCAGTTTGGGGTATGAATGACTCTGAAAATGTTCAATAGTTCTAATTTATCTATCTCCTCATTTAGTTCCATCATGTCTTTATTGATTTTCTGCCTGGATGATCTGTCAAGTTGAAAGAGTGGAGTGTTGAGGTCCCCTACTATTACTGTGTTGCTGTTCATTTATTTCCGTAGCTCTCTCAGTAGATGTTTGATGTGTTTAGAGGACTTCTCATTGGGTGCATAGATGTTCATAATTGTTAAGTCCTCTTGATTGACTGATCCTCTGAGCATTAAATAATGTCCATTTCTATCTTTTTTAAAATTTTATTTATTTTGAAATCTATCATGTCAGATATAAAAATAGCTGTTCCTGCCCTTTTTTGTGGGCCATTGGCTTGTGTGGTAGTTTTCCATCCTTTCACTTTGAATCTATGTTTGTCTTTGGAGTTAGGTGATTTTCCTATAGACAGCATATTGTTGGGTTGTGTTTTCTGATCCATCTTCCTACTATGTGCCTTTTAATAGGTGAATTCAGGCCATTGACATTTATTGATATCAAAGTTTGAAGATATTTTAATGCCATTCTTGTAGATTTTTAGTGTTCTGATATATGGCATTTTTATGGTGGTCTGGCTGTTTATAGAAGACCTTTCAGAACTTCTTTCAGGGCAGGCTTTATGATAGTTGATTCGTTTAACTGTTTCTTGTCTAAGTAGGTTTTTACGCCTCCAACTAGTCTTAATGACAGTCTAGCAGGATAAAGCAGTCTTGATTGAAAGCCTTTCTCACTAAGCACTTCATAGATATCTTGCCATTCTCTTCTGGCCTTTAGTGTTTGTGTGGAGAAATATGCTGCTAATATTATGGGGTTTTCCTCTGTAAGTGACTCATTGTTTTTCTCTTGCATCCTTCAGGATCCTTTCTTTATTCTTATTCCTTTACATTCTAAATATGAGGTGTCTTAGTGTCTTTAAGTCTGGGTTAATTCTGTTTGGGACCCTCTGGGCTTCTTGAATCTTTATATCTTTGATGTTGTCTAGACTAGAGAAGTTCTCTGGTATTATGTCGTGAAGAACGCTTTCTTCCCCTCCTTCTCTTTTTTCCTCTGGTAATCCAATAATGCACATATAATTTTCTTGAAGTCATCCCATAGACTTCTGTTGTTGTTTTAAGCATCTCTTAACCTCTTTTTGAGATCTCTTACTTCTTTTTTAGTTTTCTATAATTTGTTCTAAATTTTGCTAATTCTGTCTTCAGCCTCATTTATTCTATTCTCTCTCCCCTCTTCTGTTTTCTGAAGTTCATCTATTTTGTTACCCTGTTCTGATACCATATTAACTTGTTCAGCTAGTTTTGTTTTTAGCTCAGCTATTTCAGCTTTCAGCTCTTAATAACTTTGAGATAATTAGTGTTTTCTTCCAGAGTCTCATTTGTTTCTGCATTTCTGATGACAATTATTTCAAACTCTTTACTCACTTCTGTGATTATTTCCTTAACTAGTGTTTGGATGTTGACCTCATTATTTTGTGCTTCAACCTTTGTGGGGCTTTTAGCTGGAATCTTGTCCTGGTTCATTTCTCCAGTATTTCTTCTTGTTGGTTTAACTGTTCTATATAGTATGTTGTGAGGTCTCTTTCTCAGTACTTTTCAAATTACTGATAATTCTTGCCTGGATTGACTTTTGTCTAAATAAGGTACTTAAAGCGTTCACAGTTGTGGAAATAGACAGTTGTGTCAATATTATTTTAATCCCTGAGTCTGAGCACAGTGGTGTAAAAGCCTCTTTTGTTCCTTTTCTTCCCTATAGGCTATGTATGTGAGCCTTAGGGCTTTTAAACTATTAGTAGGCTTTTTTGCGTAATCCCTCTCTCCTGACCAAGAGATAAAGCAGAATGTGGGAGAGATGAGACAGTGATTATACAAAGAGACTCCCTTTAATGTCTACTTTTAATCACTGAATTTAATGAATGCTTATTAATCCCTTGTCAGACACATGATGTTCAAACATCTCTTTGATAGGCTTTCTCTTCCTTTGGATGCAAATTTTTTAAAATTAGTGATGTAATCTTATTTTATAGAATTATCAGATTTCAGAAGTATTTCATACACACACTTGGTGCATTCAAGTCACATTCCCCCACCAAAGTTCTGCCCTACCCCAGCCCAAGTTTCCATCCCCATAACCATCTTAGTTTTACATTTTACAAGGGACAGTCTGGTTATATTCTCTCTCTCTCTCTCTCTCTCTCTCTCTCTTGTTTTGCTTTAATCATCTATACTCTGCATGAATGAAGCCATCTGGTAGTTGTCTTTTTTCCCTTGATACTTATTTCACTTAGTATAACCTTCCATTTTATCTTAAGTGATACAATCCCTGCTTTTTAATTTCAGAGTAGTTTTCCATTGTGTTTATATGCCACAACTTCTTCATCCAGTCATCTGTTGTTTCCATAGTTTTGCTATTGTGAACAACACATCTGTAAATCTAGGAGTGCATATATTCCTTCAAATTTGTGTTCCATACCCTTTGAGTATATTCTTAGGTTGGTATTGAAAACAGATGCACATTTCTTTCACATGCCAGCTTGTGAGTTGGACATAATCCCATCTGCTTATCCTAATTTTTCTTTTCACGTCACTGAGAATGAGAAACTTGGTCAAAAAGTATGAACTGCCTAAGTTTAAAGAAGCTGCTATTCTGAAACAGAAGTTGTAAAGATGTCATGCTGCTGAGCTTTCACTCAACACACAAAGAAGAAGAAAGTCTGTGAAGATGATAATTATGTCTCAAAGAAATTCAAATGTGAGGAACAAGAATGGCTAGATGATGGTCTCGCAGACTGTCTTTAACAGTTCAGTCAATTTACAATCAACTCAACAGAAGGAAGCACATTTGACATTCACCTTCTTAATTTATTTATTTATTTTTAAATTTTTATTTAGAAGATGGAAATACTGACAAGACCACAGGATAAGAGGGGTACAGTTTCACATAATTCCCACCACCAGAACTCCCTGTCCTATCCTATTCCCTGATAGCTTTCCTATTTTTAACCCTCTGGGAATATGGACCTAGGGTCATTATAGAGTGCAGTAAGTGGAAGGTCTGGACTCTGTAACTGTTTCCCCACTGATCATGGGCATTGGCAGGTCAATCCATACTCCCAACCTCTCCTTCTCTTTCCCTAGTAAAGCAAAGGTCTGGGGAAGTGGAGCTCCAGGACACATTGGTGTGGTCATCTGCCCAGGGAAGTCTGATTGGCATCATGGTGTCATCTGGAACGTGGTGGCTGAAAAAGGAATAAACATATAAAGACAAACAAATTGTTGACTAATCATGAACCTAAAGGCTAGAATAATTTAGAGAAAAATAAGTGAAAGCACCTATCTACATTGACCTTTATTTTATATTCTTTGAATAAAACATGTTGCACCACTGTAAGCCAGAGCTGAGCAGTGCTCTGGTAAAACAAATAAATAAATAAATAACACATGTCCAAGAGCCTATCACCTGTGTTTCCTTCTATGTGTCTTATGATTTTAGGTTTTACATCTGAGTCTTTAATGGAAAAAATATTCATTTATTTTGCAGCAGTTTCATTCTCACATGTGCATTTTCTATCTTTTTTCCCTTTGTTTTTTGGCCACCAGTGCTATTGCTGGGGTTTGGTATCTGCCTGACTTCACTGTTCCTCATGCTTATTTTACATTCTTTCTTTTTTCCTTTTTGATAAAGAGGCAAAGAGACAGAGAGGGGGAGAGATACCAGAAATACTGCTCCAGCACTCATGAAACATCCCCCCCTGCAGATGGGGGGGATCTTGAACCTGGGTGCTCACACATGAAACAGGTGCACTCTACTGGGTGAGGTACCAACCTGGAGCATATATTCTTGTTCATCCATCCATTCATTAAAATTAATAGTAGGTTGTAGGGGCACAGAGTATAGATCCACACTACATGCACCACCAAAGTTCTATGCCTTAACCCTCTCAATGGTAACCAGTAGAGTTCTCACAAGGTCTTAGAGACTGTGTTTCTGTTTTTCCCCCCAGTGTTATATATTCTTGTTCTCTAGATTCCACAGAGGAGTGAAACCATCCAGTAGCTGTCTTTTACTTCTTTACTTATTTTTACTAAGTATAATCACTTCCAGTCCCATCCACTTTGCTCCAAAGGGATAATACTACCATTTTTTTTGTTTGTTTTTACCACAGAGTAGTATTCTATGGAACATATGTTCCATAACTTCTTTAACCTGTCATCTGTAGATGAATGTCTGGGCTGCTTCTACTCTTTGCCTGTGGTAGGTAATGCTGCTATGAATATAGGGTTGCATATGTCCCTTTGCTTAAGTTTGTGTGTCCTTTGGATAAATAGCTAAGAGTAACATTGCTGGACCATAATGTAGTTCCTTTCTTATTTGTTTAAGGACTATGTAGTTAGCCAGTTTGCATTCCTGTTAGCAGTATAATAGAGTCTGCCTTTCTTCATAGACTCACCAGCACCTGTAATTTTCTGTTTTGTTGATCTAGGCCATATATTCTCTTTTGGAAATAAAAGTCCAATTCTTGAAATTCTATTTAATTTTACTGGTGAAACTCAAACCACTAATTCCCCTCAAAAGATGCTTTCCCACTGAATCTTTAGTGTTAGAATGGCATGTATATCTTTTAACTGAACAAGTGCTGAACTTCACACTCATTGCTGGTAGATAGAAAAACCATCTGTAGGACTGACAATTGTATTTAGAAGGAAAAAAGAAAAAAAACTTATTCTACATTAAACCTTGAAAAGCCTCAGAACTGGTATCAGGAATATAAAACCAATTTTCTGAATGAAATTTTGGATGGCATAAAGTTTCTATGTAGGGCAAGTAAGGTATTTTTATTTATAAGGAATTCTAATCTCTTGCTTGTCTGAAAGTAAAATCTCAAGATGTGGGAAAACAGAACTTTTCACTGGAAAAAATACATGAGGAAAAGAGTGCTAACAGCTTTCAACTGAGTTTCCAATGGATTCTTGCTGATTTTTTTTTTTTTTGTCTTTTCTCTTAGACCACCTTTTTTTGAGGTCTCCATGTGAACACTTACTGGCCAATTCAGTGTGTAGTTAATCCTATGTGTCCTTCTGCTTCTTTGTTCTCATTTGAACATAAAGTCAAAGTGGTAGTAGTTATAGAGATGAAAGAATAAGAACATCAGTGTACAAGTGAACAGTAAGGAGACAGGTCAGGTCATTTGTGTGTACACACACACTGTTAATGGATAATGGTCAAGAACCTGAATGGATACATGGCATCCTCATTGGCATATCCTTCTAAACTCAATAATTCATCAATAAACTACACTTTAAATTTATTATTATTATTATTATTTCTTTTTTTATTTAAAAAAGGAGACATTAACAAAACCATAGAATAAGAGGGGTACAATTCCGCACAATTCCCATAACCCGATCTCCATATCCCATCCCCTCCCCTGATAGCCTTCCCATTCTCTATCTCTCTGGGAGTATGGATCCAGGGTCATTGTGGTTGCAGAGGGTGGAAGGTCTGGCTTCTGTAATTGCTTCCCTGCTGAACATGGGCATTGACTGGTCGAGCCATACTCCCAGTCTGCCTCTCTCTTTCCCTAGTAGGGTGGGGCTCTGAGGAAGTGGAGCTCCAGTACACATTGATGGGGTCGTCTGTCCAGGGAAGTCTGGTTAGCATCTTGCTGGCATCTGGAACCTGGTGGCTGAAAAGAGAGTTAATATACCAAGTCAAACAAATTGTTGAGCAATCATGGACCTAAAGACTGGAATAGTGCAGCAGTGGGGTCAGGTGGTGGCACATCTGATTAAGTGCTCACATTAACGTAAGAACCCAGGTTCAAGCCCCTGGTCCCCACCTATAGGGGGAAAGCTTTACAAGTGGTGAAGCAGGGCAGCAGGTATCTCTCTGCCTCTCTCCCTTTTTATCTATCCCTCAATTTCTCTCTGACTATATCCAATAATATAATATAATTAATATAATATAATATAATATAATTAATATAATATATAAATCATGGTAAGGTATTGTATGGTACAGTGGTAAATCCTAACCACTGAATTTTAAAAGTAAACCAAGTTCCCGAATAACTTGGCTATAACAATAATTATTTAAAAAAAAAAGAAAAAAGTAACTGCAGCAGTTTTCCTAAGGTAACAGATAAAGGCTGATTATATCTTTTTGTATCTGTGTATATGTATAAGAATTTTGCCCATTTTTTTAACCACCCTGCCCTCCCTCCCTTCCTTCCTTAGTGATTTAATATTGATTTACAAAATTAAAAGATAACAGGGGGACAACTCCACACCATTCCTACCACCAGAGTTCTGGATCCTCAGTCCCTCTATTAGAAACTACAGTAGTTCTCCTAAGGTTACAGATATGGGTAATTTTCTATAACTATCTATATTTGTCCCCCCTTTTCCTTAAGGGCCCATCATCTCTTCCTTTCCAAGTCACACTTCATCCAAATACCCCGCCCTTTTTTCTCTTCTCTCTCTGGTTCCTGACGGAGTTGGAGTTCAGAGCCCTCCGGTCATCTCCCCCCTATCAATTTCCCCCACTGGGAGTATGAACCAAAACTCTTTATGGGGTGCAGAGGTAGGAGGTCACTTTGGTAAAAATGAGGAAAATGTTACTGGTTAAAGATATCATACACTCATCATAATTTTAAACTGGAGGTGGCATGGGGGAGACAGCACAATGATTAAGTAAGGAAGTTGTCATGCCTGAAGCTCTGAAGTCCCAGGTTCAATTCCCCACAACAGTATAAGCTGAGTAGTGCTTGGTAAAAATAAAATAAGATAAAATAAAATAAAATAAACTGAAGGCCTGGAACTAAATGTAATTCTGAAAAATCAATGAGATATTATGACTTTAGAAAAAAAAATGTCCAGCTTTTTGATGATAATCTCCACTAAGAGGAATCTTGATTCCATGTGTTAGCTGGGGGGCTGGCAGTAGCTCAGCAGGTTAAGTGGACATGGTGAGAAGTGCAAGCAAGGATCCATGGAAGAATCCCGGTTCAAGCGCTGGCTTCCTACCTGCAGGAGGGCCACTTCACAAGCAGTGAAGCAGGTCTGCAGGTAGTTGTCCATCTTTCTCTCTCCCTGTGTCTTCCCCTCCTCTGTCAATTTCTCTCTGATCTATCCAACAACAGTGGCAATGGCAACAATAACAACAAGGACAAAGGCAACAAAATGGGAAAAATGGCCTCCAGGAACAGTGGATTAGTATGCTGTGCAGGTACCGACCCCCAGCGATATCCCTGAAGGGGAATAATAAAAGTTTAAATCCATGTGGTAGCTGATTCCATATTTGGAGATAAAGAGTCAAGTTGTGTCTGAAATAATCTGTTTTCTAGAAACCACCCCCCATGTGGCTAAAAATAGCAAGAATGTCATAATGGGCCTAGACCTTGAATTGATCCCTCTCTGTATTGTTAACTGGTCATCTCTATCAGGAACAACACAATAGACGCCTTTGTGGGCCCCCATAGGACCTTGCCCTCAACTTGGATCAACAACGGTAGAGAATGTTCCATCCTCCGAAGGGAGGTTGGACAACATACTCTTTGTTCCACCTGAGGAAGATGGGTCCTGAAATTGGGGCAGTTTGGAATGTTTCTACTCATGACCACAGAATATGAGCTCAGATCTACAGGGATGCAGAGGTCACATAGGCTCCCAAGCTGAATATGGGCCCCAGATAAAATCAAATCGATGGGGTTTATAGTCAACAATATTTATACACCTTTCCCATATTTGGGAGCTACTCTCTTCCCTGATCCGGCTTTCTGGTCCTTTTGCCAACCATGACATCATCTCCCCAGACAATAACATGGATCCACCTGCATATCAGATGTTAGGCTCAGGGGCAAAAAGAAAAAGGAAAAAAAAAGCTATTATAGCCATGGGCTCTTTGGAATATAACTAAAATAAGACTACTAACTATGCAGAAAAAGGAGACCTCCTTCCCCCCACCCCCCACAACTCATCATCTGCACTATTCCAGCTTTTAGGTTCATGATTAGTCAACAATTTGTTTGGCTCTATATGTTAACTCTTTTTTCAGCCACCAGGTTACAGATACTAACATGATGCCAACCTGACTTCCCTGGACAGACGACCCCACCAGTGTGTCCTGGAGCCCTGCTTCCCTGAGCCCTGCCCCTGTAGGGAAAGAGAGAGACAGGCTGGGAGTATGGATCAACCTGTCAATGCCCATGTTCATTGGGGAAGCAATTACAGAAGCCAGACCTTCCACTTTCTGCACCCCATAATGACCTTGAGTCCATACTCCCAGAGGGATAAAGAATAAGAAAGCTATCAAGGGATGGGGTGGGATATGGAGTTCTGTTGTTGGGAACTGTATGAAGTTGCACCCCTCTTATCAGTCTTTCCTTTTTATAAATAAAATTTAAAAAGAAAAAGAAAATAGCAAGAATGTCAACTAACAGAACAGAGGAGCTGGAATAGAAGGTATCCTAGCACCTACTTTTTACTTATTTATCTATATTCCCCTTTTTATTGCCCTTGTTGTTTAACATTGTTGTGGTTATTGGTGTCATTGTTGTTGGAAAGGACAGAGAGAAATGGAGAGAGGAGGGGAAGACAGAGAATGGGAAAGAAAGACAGACACTTGCAGACCTGCTTCACCTCTTGTGAAACCAATTCCCTGCAGGTGGGGAGCAGGGGGCTCGAACCTGGGTCCTTACGCTGGTCCTTGCACTTTGTGCTACATGTGCTTAACCCTCTGCTCCCCCGCCCGACTCCTAAAGCACCTACTTTGTTACCCAGTGAACAGTGTTATAATGTGAAAGATCATTTTAGTTTATGGAACTCAATTGGGCAGTTAAGTTAGAAAAGAGTTGTAATGTAAAAAAAAAAGTACAGGGTGGTAATATTTTTATTGTAATAACAATGACTATTGTATTATGCATGCTGTTGTTTCTCTTTGTACATAAGCACAATAAGACTCGCACCATTGTGCTGAGCCGGGAAGAGGAGGTGTCCAACTGTTAGCTCTACTAGTAACACACAGCCATCAAAAAGTCATAAAAGGCCAAGTGTTCTCAAATGTTACAATTCAAGATATTTCCTGGCCTCAGGTGTTTCACTTACTATATTTAGCTATCCAAGCTTCTTTAATCTCAGCTACACTATAGTATAGTAAAGTGTGATAACCATATAGAAAATAGGATGGTGTGGGAGACAGAGATGCAGAGACACCACAACACCAGTGACTGTCCCTGGGCCCAGGCAGGCCCAGCCTGTGTGAGTGTGTTTGTTGCCAGCCCGAGGATCTCATCTCCATCTCAGTGTGTGTGTGTGTGTGTGTGTGTGTGTGTGTGTGTGTGACTCCAGACACAAACCTGGGGACAATTAGGGAGACAGGCTGTAGGGACCTCATGTCCTATGGAGAATGGGGTTCCTGGGAGGCTCCTAGATGCTCCAGTCATCTTGATAAAAAGCAAGTTCAACATCTGCCTCAAGACTGTGTCCTCACTTTATCTCACCAGAAACAAAAATCAACTCCAAATGGATCAAAGACCTAGATGTCAGACCAGAAACAATCAAATACTTAGAGGAAAACATTGGTAAACAGTTTCCTACCTAACCTCAAGGACATCTTTAATGAATCAAACCCAGTTGCAAGGAAGACTAAAGCAGAAACAAACCAATGGGACTACATCAAATTGAAAAGCTTCTGCACATCCAAAGAAACTATCACACAAACAAAGGGACCCCTCACAGAATGGGAGAAGATCTTCACATGCCATACATCAGACAAGAAACTAATCACCAAAATATATAAAGAGCTCAGCAAACTTAGCACCAAAAAAGCAAATGACCCCATCCAAAAATGGGCAGAGGATATGAACAAAACATTCACTACAGAGGAGATCCAAAAGGCTAACAAACATATGAAAAACTTCTCTAGGTCACTGATTGTCAGAGAAATGCAAATTAAGACAACACTAAGATACCACCTCACTCCTGTAAGAATGGCATACATCAAAAAGGACAGCAGCAACAAATGCTGGAGAGGATGTGGGGTCAGAGGAACTCTTTTACATTGCTGGTGGGAATGTAAATTGGTACAGCCTCTGTGGAGAGCAGTCTGGAAAACTCTCACAAGGCTAGACATGGACCTTCCATATGATCCAGTAATTCCTCTCCTGGGGTTATACCCCAAGGACTCCATAACACCCAACCAAAAAGAGGTGTGTAATCCTATGTTCATAGCAGCACAAATCATAATAGCTAAAACCTGGAAGCAACCCAGGTGCAAAACAACAGATGAGTGGCTGAGAAAGCTGTGGTATATATAAACAATGGAATACTATGCAGCTATCAAGAACAATGAACCCACCTTCTCTGACCCATCATGGAGAGCTAGAAGGAATTATGTTAAGTGAGCTAAGTCAGAAAGATAAAGATGAGTATGGGATGATCCCACTCATCAACAGAAGTTGAGTAAGAAGATCTGAAAGGGAAACTAAAAGCAAGACCTGATCAAATTGTAAGTACGGCACCAAAGTAAAAACCCTGTGGTGAGGAGTAGACATACAGCTTCCTGGGACAGTGGGGGGGTGGGAGTGGGTGGAAGGGATGGGTCATAGTCTTTTGGTGGTAGGAATGGTGTTTATGTACACTCCTAGTAAAATGTAGTCATATAAATCACTAGTTAGTTAATATGAGGGGGAAATTAATTGTATGTCTCGAAGTTTTTCAAAACACAAATTGAATCTTTTTAATATATAGGCTGTGTAATTAATATGCAGACTCTCTCAAAAGCGTAGACCAAGTAGATCAGAAGCAACCAATAGCACAGTTATATACAAGATACTGAGTACTGTACAGCAAACCCTAACAAAAGGACTTTTCAAAGTTAACCCAATTACCAAATAATATGATGATAACATTAACTATCAATTGTCTTTTGGAACCCTAAGACAGCAGGAACCTCACATCTCCACTATAGAGCCTCTACTTTCCCCAGTCCTGGAACCATTGGATAGGGCCCACTTTCCCGTATGCCTCTCCCAATCCATATCAAATAATATTGCATATGCTGATCACAACCTAACCAACACAACGATTGCCACCTCAACATGCTTCACTTCAGACTGTGTCCAGAGACTTCACGTGTTGAATGACAACCCTTCAGCTTCATTACTCGGGTGAGACCTTTCCTTTCATAGTATACTCTAATTTCATCTCAGGTGGTTCACTTTCTAACAAAGTCCCAAAACCTAGATACACACCAATTTCTGTGAGAGAGAGCATATGTTCACACGTATCCATAAACTACTGCAAAACATATACCTGAAAGCAGAAGTACACTAGAGTTTGTAGTGAGTACCCCCCTAACACTTCCTCTCCACTATTCCAAGCTTTGGGTCCATGATTGCTCAACAATTTGTTTGGCTTCGTATGTTAACTCTCTTTTCAGTCACCAGGTTCCAGATGTCATCAGGATGCTGGCCAGGCTTCCCTGGACTGAAGACCCCACCAATGTGTCCTGGAGCTCAGCTTCCCCAGAGACCCACCCTACTGGGGAAAGAGAGAGGCAGATTGGGAGTATGGACTGACCAGTCGATGCCCATGTTCAGTGGGGAAACAATTACAGAAGCCAGACCTTCTACCTTCTGCAACCCACAATGACCCTGGGTCCATGCTCCCAGAGGGATAGAGAATGGGAAAGCTATCAGGGGAGGGGGTGGGATATGGAGATTGGGTGGTGGGAATTGTTTGGAATTGTGCCTATCCTACCCTATGGTTTTGTTAATTAATCCTTTCTTAAATAAAAAAGAAAAAAAATCAGATTTCAATCAAAAGAGAACCTAAAAAAAAAAAAAAAGACTGTCCTCATAGGTAGAACCTGGCTGCACCCCCACACTTTTAGGGGCTGTGGAGTGTCTGTGTGTTATCACTGTGTGTGTGTGGCATGGGGTAGGGGGTGAGCCATCACCAGCCCACATAGACATTGGGGGCTCTTCTCTAAGGAGAAGCAGGTCAGAGGGCACAGGAAGTGACCTCACCTGCTGGGCTGGACCAACTGACTTAGAACCCTGGTTACAGGGCAACAAGATTCTGTCCACAGACCCCAGCCCTGGTTATTAGCTTTCAGAGCTGAAAGGAGGATGCTCTCCACCATGAAGCTCACTGCTGGTGAAGGCCTGAAGAAGGGCCTCCGAGGAGGCAGAAGAACTCACTTTAGAGTGTGGCTGAGGGATAAGTGTAGAAGCTTCTCTTGCTGCTGCAGTGCTCCCAGGGTAACACCAGGGACCATGGCAGTGTCTATGGTCAGCCACACTCTGAGGATGGTTGGACAGACATTTCCCCTATGTGTGTGTGTGTGTGTGTGTGTGTGTGTGTGTGTGTGTGTGTGTGTGTGTGTAGTTATGTCCTGAACAGGAGGGAGAGTCAGATCACATAGAAGGTCAAGGCAGGCAGCAATATTGGGAGGGCTGGGTCGTCCCTACTGCCTGAGGTCTGTCTTCACCTTGGGGGAGTCTGTCTACCTCCTAGGAGGAAGTCTGAGCAGAGAAGGTTGGGCTGAGCTGGGAGCAGAGACCAGGAGCAGAAGAAGCAGTCAGGACAGTGGGCAGGGCTGGGAGGTTATGTGACACTCTGGTCTCTGTCTCTGCAGAGATCTCAGTCAGGATACTTGGAGGAGGTCTCCAGTCTGTACTCTGACTCCCTGTCTGAGGGAGAGTGGCCACAGGAGAAGAAATTGTGGGAGCAGCTGAGATCCAGGTGGAGGCTGTTGTCCCTGGACACATCCTCAGCAGGCTCACTGGAGGGCCAGTTAGAGCCTCCTGCCCAGTCAGCAGACACTGTCCTCCCCCAGGGCTGTGTGGAGCTGCTGGTGGGGGGCAGCCCCCTGGACAGTGACATCCTCCTCCATGGGCCCCCCAGTAATCTGCATGTTCTGGACACACAACCTGCAGGTGAATGGGGAGCTGGGCTATGTGGGCATCTGGGGTGGGGGCTGGGCCCCCAGGGAAGACCCCCAGAAGCTGGTATCACATCAGGAGAGAGAGATACCTCATCCCATCCAGGAGACAGAAGTAGGGAAGGTGTCCTATTGAGGTCCTGGGCTGGGCTCCTCCAACATGTCTCAGGATGGGTGTGACTTGGGGGGCCCTGGAGAGCTGATGTGGTGCCTTCTGTTTTTCAGGCCCTTGCGATGGTGAGGGGGTGCCATCAGCCCCCTGTCATTAGGAGGTCCAGGACCCAAAGCCCCCTGCAGGTGCTGAGCCTTCCCAGCTGTGGAGCCAGGACCCTCAGCCAGGACTGCAGGGACCCTGGAGCCACAGTCCACAGAGGTCTCTCTGGGCCAGAGCTGGGTGCTCAGAGCTGCACCCTCAGATCCAGCAGTGGAGAAGGCCCTGTGCTCTGGTCCCACCGCTGAGCTGGCCCTCCCCTCCCTGGTGGAGACCTACATCGCTTTCTTGATCTCCTGCCTATCCATGTGCCCTTTCTTCTACAGTTATATTGCTCTACTTTTACTTCACTGAAATAAAGTGTTTGTTGTGAGTTGGTTCACTCTCTCATGGTCCTCAGTGCATGCACAGTTCTCTGAAGTCCCTGCTCTAGTGAGCCACAGAGCTTGTCAGACCCCACAGGAAACCCTGGACTCAAAGCTTCCTCTCCTGTCTATCTGCCCACCCTGTAGCCCCTCCTCAGCTTCTGAAGGGGAAGCTTCACAGTGGGTGGCATGAGGCTAATGTCTCTCTCTCTCTCTCTCTCTCTCTCTCAATCTCTCTCTCTCTGCCTTTCTATCTTTTCTAGAGCAAAAAATATAATTGGGGAAGCCATGTTAGGATGAGACCCAGCAACTATAATAACTAAAACACAATTATTGTAACAGTTGACCCGATAGTAAAAGTGTGCATCGGTGAGGCTCTAGCTCAACAAGACAACAGCAATAGCATCTAGACAAAGGTAATTAAAAAATATGAAACAGACTTTCTATATTAATGAAATATTAGCCTGAACAGTGTTAAAATGGCAATTCTCAAACATTTTTTATTAGTGATTTAATAATGATTAACATGGTTGTAGGATGAGAGCAGTAAAATGCCATATAATTCCCACCACCAGAGTTCTGTATCCCATCCCCTCCATTGGAAGGTTCCCTACTCTATATCTCTGGGAGTATGGACCCAGAAGCCAGACCTTTCACCTTCTGCACCCCAAAAAGAATTTTGGTCCATACTCCCAGAGATACAGAGTGTGTGCCAATGCACAAGATCCTGTACTAGGGCCGGGAAAAAGCTCACGTGCATAGTGTGCTGCTTGGCATGTGTGCAATCCCGGCCTGTATTGCAGTAAAGGTAGCTTCATTGCTGTGATCTCTTTCACTCCACTTCCCTGCCTCTGTCCAAAAATATCCAAAGTAAATGAATCGATCTAATCTGTGATCAACATCCTGTTTTCTGAAAAGGCCTCCCCATCTAAAACGGCCCCTTGGTTATGCCTATAATCATACACCTTCTGTGAAGTTGAAGTCCTTGATCAGTGAGAACACTGAGGTCTGTCCAACAAAGCAGGGTGAAGAGAGTATGGGCTACTCACTCTGCAATTTCTCAAGTCTATTTTTCTGTGGAAAAAAAAAGAGGAAATCACAGGTTTCCTTGTTTTCATGTGTAATCAGTGTCAATGTGAAAGTTCACAAGCTGGCATTTGCAGTATTTTGCATTTCCCTAGCAATTTAGTTTGGGAAGTGCTTATCACCTTCTCACCCACACTATGCAACTACCCACAGGGTGGAAGCCACCAGGTGGGCCTCACAATCCTCAGATAGTAAACATTCATCAGTCTGAACCTTTGAGGGAAACATTTAAAAAATATCTGTGGCATGCATTGTCAAAACTACTAGTCAAACGAGCTATAATTGACAGGGGTGCAGAGGTTACACAGGCTCCTGTGATAAATATGAATAGACATGAGCTACTCTCTGCCCTGATTCAGCTTTCTAATCCTCTTCTCAACTCTGACACCATCTCCCCAGACAATACATTCAGCTCACTTGCATGTTAGCTGTCGGGCTCAGGTAAAAATTAGTAAAGTCATGGGCCCCTTGGAATATATTAAAATAGACTTCCTAGCTTCTTCCAGCATGAAGACCCAAAATCTCATCTGTTGTATTCTTACCTTTGGGTTTCTGATTATTGGACAATTTGTTCTGCTTTATATCTTAATGCTTTTTTAGACACCAAGTTGCAGATGCTACCATGACACCATACTGACTTCTCTGGGCAGAAGACCTCTCCAGTGTGCCCTGGAACCTCACCTCTCCAGAGCCCTGCCCCACTAGGGAAAGACAGAAACAGGCTGGAGGTATGGATCCAACTGTCAACACTCGTGCCCAGTGGAGAATCAATGACAGAAGCCAGACCTTCCCCCTCCTGCTTCCCATAAAGATCTTTGGTCCGTACTCCTAGAGAGGGATAAAGAATATTGGAATATACCTAAAATATTCCTACTAGCTTTTTCCAAAATGGAGATCCCAAATCCTCATATGCAATATTCTTATCTTTAAGTTCATGATTAGTCAACAATTTGTTCTGCCTTATATCTTAACTCTTTTTCAGCCACCAGGTTCCAGACGCTATCATGATGCCAACCTGATTTCCCTGGGCAGATGACCCCACCAATGAGCCCCATCTCCCCAGAGCCCGCCCCACTAGGGAAAGAAAGAGGCAGGCTGGGAGTATGGATCAACCTGTCAATGCCCATGTTCAGAGGGTGAAGAAATTACAGAAGCCAGACCTTCCACTTTCTGCACCCCATAATGACCCTGGGTCCATACTCCCAGAGGATTAAATAATAGGAAAACTATCAGGGGATGGGATGGGATACAGAGTTCTGGTGATGGTAGTGGGAATTATATGGAATTGTGTACCTCTTATCCTATGGTCTTGTCAATATTTCCATTTTATAAATAAATAAATAAAATGAAGAATAGAGAAGCTTCTAATAGAGGTGACGAGATACTGAACTCTGGTGGTAGGAACTATATAGAATCGTTCCCCTCTTATCCTATAATCTTGTTAATCATTATTACCTCTCTCATTATTACACACACACACACACACACACACACACACACACACACACACACACACACACACACACACAGAAATTGCTAGTCACATATCCAGGAGTTTAGGCTGGAAATTCGTGATAAAAATAAACCATAGTGTTTGCCATTGCTAGTTCTACCGTGACATAAACCACCAGTGGACAGGACACTACATTTACTCTCTCATCAACACCACAGTCATGAAATATCATATACAGTAGCTTAGCTCTAGGCTGAACATATGGCAGCTTGGATATTATTTAATTTAATTTTTTATTATCTTTATTATTTTATTGGATAGAGACAGCCAGAAATCAAGAGGGAAGTGGGTGATAGAAAGGGAGGCAGAGAGATATCTGCAGCACTGCTTTAATACTTGGAAAGTCTTCCCCTTGCAGGTGGGGACCAGGGACTTGAACCCGGGTCCTTGTGCATTGCAACGTGTGTGCCCAACCGGGTGCACCACCACCCAGACCCACAGCTCGGGTTTTAAATAAGACCTTATTACATTGATTTGCTTCATAATCGCCATATTGAAAAATTCTGTCCTTCTATGATGTGATCAGTGGTTTTGCCTAGGGAAATTGAGAAAATTGTCTCCACTGGCTAGCATAACCCAAAACTGGCACAAACACCCCCTTTACACATTCTCCATCTTAAACTTTTTTTTTTTTTACTTTTTAAAAATATGTTTTACTTATTACTGGATAGAGACAATGAGGAATTGATAGGAAAAGAGGAGATAGAGTGGGGGAAAAAAAAGAGAGAGAGCCCTGCCTCACCACTTGTGAAGCTTTCCTCCTGCAGGTGGGGGCCAGGGGCTTGAACCTGGGTCCTTGTGCACTATAATGTGTGCACTTAACCAGTTGTGCCACCACCTGGTCTACTACATGTTATCCTTTTGGTATGGAATTACAACCTTGGGCATACAAC
Organism: Erinaceus europaeus; assembly: GCF_950295315.1. Lineage (NCBI taxonomy): Eukaryota > Metazoa > Chordata > Mammalia > Eulipotyphla > Erinaceidae > Erinaceus > Erinaceus europaeus. The sequence goes on along the minus strand of NC_080164.1, from coordinate 83,174,866 downwards.
AGGTCTCCTTTGTCTCTCAGTAGACCTCAAGTGCACCCTCGTCTATGATGGGTAGTCTTACTTTACTGTTTATAGTTCATTGCCTTCTGGCTCTTTAAACAGGTTGATTAGGAGAGAAATTGCTGTTATGGGGTAGATCTATTTTCAGGACTCTGAGAAATCCATAGACTGTCTTCCACTGGCGGCAGGGATTAGTGTAGGTCAGTGAAGCAATATGCATTCCCATCAACAGTGTAGAAGTGTCCCCTTTTCCCACACTTCACCAATAATTGCTATTTTTATCCTTTTTTCCCTTTATTGGGGGATTAATGTTTTCCATTCAACAGTAAATACAATATTTTCTCAGTTTTCCACATAATACAACCCCCACTAGGCCCTCTGTCATCTTTTTCCAGGACCTGTATTCTCCCCCCTACCCATCCCAGAGTCTTTTACCTTGGTGCAATCCTTTCTATTTTTTTTAAGTTTTTTGGAGGGTGTTAATAGTTTATAGTATCATCTTTAACACACAGGCACAGCCTGTCATCTCCCCTTGACTGTTGTCTAGAAGCTATACCAGGATCCCAATGTCCCTTCATCCTGTCCCTCTCCCTCCTTACCCAGAGTCCTTTGCTTTGGTGCAGTACACCACACTATACCCAGTCCAAGTTTCAGCTTTTGTTTTCCCTGACTCTTCCTAAATTCCACCTATTAACAAGATTATTCAGTATTGGTCCTTCTCTTTCTGGCTTGTCTTACTTGACATGATGCCTTCAAGTTCTGACCACAATATTGCAAAGGAGATGATCTCACCTTTTTATTATCTGCTTAATATTCCTTTATATTTATATACCACTATTTCCTTAGCCACTCTGTCATTGGGCATCTGTGTTGCTTCCAATTTGGCCTATTACAAACTTTGCTGCTATGAGCATTGGAGTTCATAGGTCTTTTCTGATAGGTGTTTTGTTACCCCTGGGTAAAATTTCTGTCCTTCTAATGTATGACATTCTCACGGGCATCTAAAGTGGGGTCTCACTGCTGTCTTTGCATTTCTTTGATAATCAGTGAACTTGAGCATGTTATCACATGTCTAGTGGTCCTCTGGTCCTCTTTTTTTTTTTGGCATAAAATTCTTGGCAGGCCAGGTTTGAACCTAGGTCATTCACATAGTAAAGCAACACACTATCCAAGTGAGCTATTATGCTAGCCCCTCAGCAACTCTTATAAAGGGATGGCAGGGAAGCTCCCCTGGATAGTATGCCTTCTTTATCATGCACCTGGCCCCCACTGCCCTGGAGGTAGCTTTGGTGCTGTGGCCTCTTTTCCTCTCTCCGTCTCTGTCTCTCTTTCTATCTGAAAAAACTCAGCTTAAAGCATGAAGCCCCCATGATGATAATAAATAAATAAACCAAGGTGCACAGATACTGCACACTCATGTCACACGGCTCGGCGACAAGGAGGACTTATAGATGCTGCCATTGCCACCACTTGTTCTGACTGTGTAGGAACAAAGGGAATCAAAATGGAGCCTTTCAACGTCAGTATCCACTCAACTCACCCAGTGGTGCTGTGGAAATGTAGATAAGAAGGCAGGATAGTCCCTGATTCAGCTTTCTAGTCCTGTGTCTGACACCATCTCCCCAGACAATACTCATTTTTTTTTTTTTGTCTCCAGGGTTATTGCTTGGGCTTGGTGCCTGCACTACAAATCCACTGTTCCTGGAGGCCAATTTTTCCCCCTTTTGTTGCCCTTGTTGTTGTAGCCTTCTTGTGGTTATTATTGTTATTGTTGATGTTGTTAGTTGTTGGATAAGACAGAGAGAAATGGAGAGAGGAGGGGAAGACAGAGACAGGGAGAGAAAGATAGACACTTGCAGACCTGCTTTACTGTCTGTGAAGCGACTCCCCTGCAGGTGTGGAGCCTGAGGCTCGAACCGGGGTCCTTACGCCAGTCCTTGCGCTTTGTGCCACGTGCGCCTAACCCACTGCACCTCCCCCCCCAGACAATACTCTTAAGCCCACCTGCATGTTAGCTGTCAGGATCAAGCAAAAATTAATAAAGTCATGGGTCCCTTGGAATACACTTAAAATGGACTTCCTAGCTTATTTCAAAATGGAGACTCCAAATCCGATACACTATATTCTTATCTTTAGGTTACTGATTATTGAACAATTTGTTCTGCTTTGCATCTTAGTGCTTTTCAGCTACCAAGTTGAAGATGCTACTATGATGCCAACCTGACTTCTCTGGGCAGAAGACCTCTTCAGTGTGTCCTGGAACCCCACTTCTCCAGAGCCCTGCCTCACTAGGGAAAGCTAGAAACAGGCTAGAGGTATGGATCCACCCATCAATGCCCATGTTCAATAGAGAAGAAATTACAGAAACCAGAATTCCCATCTTCTGTACCTCATAATGATCCTGGGTACATGTTCCTGGAAGGATAAAGAATAGGAAAAGTTTCCAGTGGAGTGGATGGGATACAGAACTCTGGTGGTGGGAATTGCACCCCTCTTATCCCACAATCTTGTCAATCATTATTAAATCTTGAAGAAGATGAAGAAGGAGAAGGAGTACGAGGAGGAGGAAACTGGGTGATAACTCACTGAATAGAGTCAACACATTGCCATGCTTGAGGACCTAGACTCAAGCCCCAGGTCTCCTCCTGCAAGAAGGAAGCTTTACAAGTGGTGAAGCAGTGCTACAGGTATCTCTCCTTATCTCTCTTTCTTCCAGTCACTGGCACTACAAATCCATATCTTCTGACATCCCTTCCTTCCTTTTTTCTTCCTTCCTTCCTTCCTTCCTTCCTTCCTTCCTTCCTTCCTTTTCTTTTTTCTATCATTTTATTGGATAAGAAAGACAGAAATTGAGAGAGCAGGGAATACAGAAAGGGAGAGAGAAATAGGGACACCTGAAGACTTGTTTCACTGCTTGTGAAGCATCCTGTTGCAGGTGGGGAGTCGGGGCTTGAACCTGGGTCCTTGCACATAGTACTGTGCGTTCAACTGGGTGTGCCACTACCTAGCCCATTCTGTCTATCTCTGTCTCCCCCTATCTGTCAACAAGAAAGAAAATGGAAATTGAATGGCCATGGGGCATGGTGGAGTCATGCAAGCACCAAGCCCCACCAATAACTCTATTGGCAACAAAGAAAGGAAGTACATTCAGATAAGAACTCAGTGGATCTGCATGGGCCTGAGAGTTGTGAGGAAGGCTCAGGCTGCTTCTCAGAGCACAGGTGGACTGTAGGGCACCACCATTCTTGTGGGTTTAATGTGAACTCTACCACATGAGAAACTTGCGCTGAATGTTGGTGTGATTGTAGGACAGAGCAGTTCTGACCTGATGGTGGGCTGAGGCAGCAGTAGGCTGAGGCAGCACTGGCACAGCATACTGAGCTGAAGAGGCCTCTCTCAGGGCGCCTTGCCTGCATTTGCAGGAAGCTAAGAGTGTGCCTCCTGCCAAGTTATCCATCAAATCATTCCTATCCAAGAGACATGACCCTGTACCAGACTTTCCTGATCATGCCTGAATTCTAGGTCATTTGAAATCTCAGGTGAAGCAGAAAGAAATTTGGGGTCCAGGACCAGGTGGTGGCTCATCCAATAGAGCACACATGCTATTGTGCTCAGGGACCTGAGTTCAAGATGCCAATCTCCACATGCAAGGAGGCCTGTTTCATGAGTGCTGGAATAATGATGCAGATGTTTCCCCTTGTCTCTATCTTTCTCCCCATCTCTATCTCTCACTAAAAAAAGTGGTTGTAGGAAATGGAGTTGTGTAGGCACTGAACCCCTGTGATAACCCTGCTGACAAATAATAGATAGATTATATATATGTATATTATATATATAATAGCTAGATAGATGATATATAGGTAAACAAATAGGTGATAGGAAGAAAGAAAGGGAGAAAGAAAGAAAGAAATATAGATAGATAAATAGACAGACAGACAGGTAGACAGTAGACACACAAACTGCTTTGTCATTTTCAAGGGCTTTCTTCACTTCCATCATCAGACCCTCACTTACTGGCCTAGAATAAAAGAGGGTTTACAAGTGACACAGCCAAGGGAGTTTAGATGCTGAGACATTCCCCTCTGACAGCCTAGAGACTTGCACAGTTTATAAAACCTTCTCTTTAGCAAGTCTTGCCTCCTAGGTGTTAGATTTATTTACTAGAAGTGATTCATTAGGTGAAGACCTCATTAATGTTAATAGAATTCAATAAAAAATGTCTTTCACACCCTAGCAAGCATCATTAGTCTTTTTACCCATTTGTTTAGTTGATAAGAGGCTTAGGTCAGGGATTCTCCTGGCAAAGTGAGAGAGAAAGGATCCTAGGCTACTTTCATCAGATTGATGAGGGTCATTTGATCTATTTATCTTATTTCATTTACTATGATTATATTTAGATTTTATTTGTTTGTGTTTATAAGATCACAGAGCATAGTTTTTCTTCTCTTTCCTATTCTTTTCTCCTTCTCCTCTTCCTTTCTCCTCCTCTTTTTTCTTTTCCTTCTTTCTTTTTTTTTTTTTTTTGCAATTTCATGTGTTTCAAACTCATGCTTGAGAGTTCAAGACATTAGCCATTGTACCACTTTTTAAGACATTATAATGGTATGATTTGAGTGTGACATTTCTCTCTGCTAGGCCGCCCAACTGTGGACCCCAAGTGCAAATGTATTTGTGTATTTATAGAGAGCGGTATGTACTGCCAACAGGCTTATCACTTGATTTCTGTGTCTTCATGACAACTCCACTGTTCCCAGAAGATTTATTTTCTATTTTTTAAATATTTATTTATTCATTTTCCCTTTTTGTTGCCCTTGTTCTATTGTTGTGGATATTATTATTGTTGTTATTGATGTCTTCATTGTTGGATAGGACAGAAAGAAATGGAGAGAAGAGGGGGAGACAGAGGGGGACAGAAAGACACCTGAAAATCTGCTTCACTGCTTGTGAAGCAACTCCTCTGCAGGTGGGGAGCCGGGGGCTTGAACCGGGATCCTTATGCCAGTCCTTGTGCTTAGCACCACCTGTGCTTAACTGTTGCACTACTGCCCGACTCCCTATTTTCTGTTTTTTAATAAGTTTCTTTTTTATAGATAAAGAGGGAAAGAAAAAGATACCTGCTGCAGCACTACTCCACTGCTCATGAAGCTTCCTCCTAGCAAATGTGGACCCTCGGTTTGAACCTGGGTCTTTATACACATCCATACATGTTTTTTTTTATCATTTTTTATTTATTCCCTTTTGGTGCCCTTGTTGTTTTATTGTTGTAGTTATTATTGATGTCGTTGTTGTTGGACAGGACAGAGAGAAATGGGCAGAGGAGGGGAAGACAGAAAGGGGGAGAGAAAGACAGATGCCTGCAGACCTGCTTCACTGCCTGTGAAGCGACTCCCCTGCAGGTGGGGAGCCAGGGCCTTGAACCGGGATCCTTGTGCCGGTCCTTGCGCTGGTCCTTGCTCTTTGCGCCACCTGCGCTTAACCCGCTGCGCTACCGCCCGACTCCCATACATGTTTTCAATGACCTTCGTTCAAACCAAGTCACATGTCTAAGCGAGTTACTAAGATAATGCCACATATTTTCCATGCTATATTAAGTGTGGAAATTTATTTTGTTAGGTGTGGATATTTATTTTATTATTTTTATTGCTTTGGCTTATGATGATGCTGCGAATTGAACTTCAGACCTCTGCTGCTTCAGGCTTGAAGGTCTTATGGCATTATCTTCCCAGCCTTAAGCTTCCACATCTTAAAATACTCCCTTATTTGAAAAAGGAGAATGTCACCTATATGTTGTATAATCAATAGATGTCACTGCTTGATGTGGCAAAGACTGTACATTCAGGGGATTTGAGTCCTTCCTCCTTCTCAGCTCCCTTGAGAACAGGGATCACAGCTGTCACTTTCAATTAACAGAGAAGCCAGCTAGGGCAGAGAGAATGACTTTCTTGGCATTGTAAGTTTGATGACCATAGGAACATTCGATCTCAGAGAGTCTGTGTTTCCCATCAATTTCCCAGACTCCCGCAGCAACTGGGTAGTGCCTCCATTTGCTGCCTGGTGTGATTCTTTTAAGGGATAAGAGGGATGGAAGAAAGAAAATGACAACCACAATACCGTTTTCCACCCTTGAGGAGCCTAACCCTCAGCATGCTGTCTATGTAAATGTTACACACAATGGAGGCACAAACAGCCTTCAGAGACAGTTAGTTAGACAGCTCTTTCTCCCTTCCTTGCTCAACTCTTCTATTCTCACTATAATGAAAAAATTCCCTTAGCCTTGAAGTGCAACATGCTGCCCATTACCGATTCCTTAGTCTCTGATGGATTTGTTACAAACTGCTTCTTGTACTAATTGCATCTTAACCTCTATCCATTTAATTTTCTGAAAGCTGTTTAGAGTTTTTCCCTACTTTTTTAAAGTTACTATAATTTTATTAGGGGTTTAGTACTGATTTACAAGATTATAAGGTTACAGAGGTATAGTTCCATATTACACTCACCACCAAAGTTCTGCTCTCAACTTCCCCCAAGAACTACTATAGTTCTTACGGAGACAGGATGAACATTCCTTTTCCCTTTGAAAGTCCACATGCTTCAACTGTCTACATCCCACATATAAGTGAAAGTATCCAGTAATTATCTTTCATCTCCTGATATACTTCACTGACATAATTAACTCTAGTTCTATCTATTGTGTCTTGAGGGACAGATTATCATTAATTTTAATTGCAGTGCTGTAGTCCATGGAGTATATGACTTCATCATTATTATTATTTATAAAATGGAAATATTGACAAGACCATAGGATAAGAGGGATACAATTCCACACAATTTCCATCACCAGAAACTCCGTATCCAGTCCCCTCCCTTGATAGCTTTCCTATTCTTTATCCCTCTGGGAGTATGGACCCAGAGGATCATTATGGGGTGCAAAAGGTGGAAGGTCTGGCTTCTGTAATTGCTTCCCTGCTGAACATGGGTGTTGGCAGGTTGGTCCTATGACTTCTATATCCAGTCATATGTTGATGGGCATTTAGGCTGCATCCCTTGTTTGTTGTGAAAAATGCAGCTGTGAACACAGGGGTGCTTATAGCCTTTTGAATTAGTGTTTCATGACCTTTGGATATACGCTAGAAGTGATATTGCTGGATAAAATTTCTATTTTTATTTGTTTAGCACTCCCCATAATGTTTTCCATAGGAGCTGCTCTAATTTGCATTCCCACCAGCAGTGTAGTAGAGTTCCTTTTTCTCCAAGCCCTCGCCAACACCTGTGCTTTACTGTTTTGTGAATGTGAGCCTTTCTCACAAGTGTGAAGAGAAATCTCAATGTGCTTTTAATTTTCTTTTTTTTTTATTGAAGAAAGGATTAATTAACAAAACCATAGAGTAGGAGGGATACAATTCCACACAATTCCCACCACCCAATCTCCATATCCCACCCCCTCCCCTGATAGCTTTCCCATTCTCTATCCCTCTGGGAGCATGGACCCAGGGTCATTGTGGGTTGCAGAAGGTAGAAGGTCTGGCTTCTGTAATTGCTTCCACGCTGAACATGGGCGTTGACTGGTCGGTCCATGCTCTCAGTCTGCCTCTCTCTTTCCCTAGTAGAGTGTGTCTCTGGCGAAGCTGAGCTCCAGGACACATTGGTGAGGTCTACAATCCAGGGAAGCCTGGCCAGCACCCTGATGGCATCTGGAATCTGGTGACTGAAAAGAGAGTTAACATATGAAGCCAAACAAATTGTTGAGCAATTATGGACCCAAAGCTTGGAATAGTGGAGAGGAAGTGTTAGGGAGGTACTCACTGCAAACTCTAGTGTACTTCTGCTTTCAGGTATATATTTTGCAGTAGTTTATGGATACGTGTGAACATATGCTCTCTCTCACAGAAACTGGTGTATATCTAGGTTTTGGGACTTTGTTAGAAAGTGAACCTCCTGAGATGAAATTAGAGTATACTATGAAAGGAAAGGTCTCACCTGAGTAATGAAGCTGAAGGGTTGTCATTCCACACGTGAAGTCTCTGGACACAGTCTGAAGTGAAGCATATTGAGGGGGCAATCGTTGCGTTGGATAGGTTGTGATCGGCGGATGCAAAATTATTTGATATGGATTGGGAGAGGCATACGGGAAAGTGGGCCCTATCCAAGGGATCCAGGACTGGGGGAAGTAGAGCTCTATAGTGGAGATGTGAGGTTCCTGCTGTCTTAGGGTTCCAAAAGACAATTGATAGTTAATGTTATCATCACATTATTTGGTAATTGGGTTAACTTTGAAAAGTCCTTTTGTTATGGTTTGCTGTACAGTATCCAATATCTTGTATATAGCTGTGCTATTGGATGCTTCTTATCTACTTGGTCTAGGCTTTTGAGAGAGTCCGCATATCAAATACACAGCCTATATATTAAAAAGATTCAGTTTGTGTTTTGAAAAACTTCGAGACATACAATTGATTTTCCCCCTCTTACTAATTAACTTGTGATTTATATGTGTAAATTTTGCTAGGAGTGTACATAAACACCATTCCCACCACCAAAAGACTGTGACCCATCCCTCCCACCCACTCCCACCTCCCACTGGTCCAGGAAGCTGCATGTCTACCCCTCACCACAGGGTTTTTACTTTGGTGCCGTACTTACAATTTGATCAGGTCCTGCTTTTAGTTTCCCTTTCAGATCTTCTTACTCAACTTCTGTTGATGAGTGGGATCATCCCATACTCATCTTTATCTTTCTGACTTAGCTCACGTAACATAATTCCTTCTATCTCTGTCCAAGATGGGTCAGAGAAGGTGGGTTCATTGTTCTTGATAGCTGCATAATATTCCATTGTGTATATATACCACAGCTTTCTCAGCCACTCTTCTGTTGTTGGACACCTGGGTTGCTTCCAGGTTTTAGCTATTATGAATTGTGCTGCTATGAACATGGGAGTACACACCTCTTTTTGGTTGGGTGTTATGGAGTCCTTGGGGTATAACCCCAGGAGAGGAATTACTGGATCATATGGAAGGTCCATGTCTAGCCTTGTGAGAGTTTTCCAGACTGCTCTCCACAGAGGCTGTACCAATTTACATTCCCACCAGCAATGTAAAAGAGTTCCTCTGACCCCACATCCTCTCCAGCATTTGTTGCTGCTGTCCTTTTTGATGTATGCCATTCTTACAGGAGTGAGGTGGTATCTTAGTGTTGTCTTAATTTGCATTTCTCTGACAATCAGTGACCTAGAGAAGTTTTTCATATGTTTGTTAGCCTTTTGGATCTCCTCTGTAGTGAATGTTTTGTTCATATCCTCTGCCCATTTTTGGATGGGGTCATTTGCTTTTTTGGTGCTAAGTTTGCTGAGCTCTTTATATATTTTGGTGATTAGTTTCTTGTCTGATGTATGGCATGTGAAGATCTTCTCCCATTCTGTGAGGGGTCTCTCTGTTTGTTTAACAGTTTATTTAGATGTGCAGAAGCTTTTCAATTTGATGTAGTCCCATTGGTTTGTTTCTGCTTTAGTCTTCCTCGCAATTGGGTTTGATTCATCAAAGATGTCCTTGAGGTGTATGTGGGAAAGTGTTTTACCAATGTTTTCCTCTAAGTATTTGATTGTTTCTGGTCTGACATCTAGGTCTTTGATCCATTTGCAGTTGATTTTTGTTTCTGGTGAGATAAAGTGGTTCAATTTCCTTCTTCTGCATGTTACAACCCAGTTTTCCCAGCACCATTTATTGCAGAGAGCCTCCTTTTTCCATTTAATCCTTTGGGCCCCCTTATCAAAGATTAGATGCCCATAGGTGTTGGGATTTATTTCTGGGCTTTCAATTCTGTTCCACTGGTCTGTGTGCCTATTTTTGTTCCAGTACCAGGCTGTTTTGATGATGATGGCTTTATAATATAGTTTAAGGTCTGAGAGTGTGATGCCTCCATTTCTGTTTCTTTTCCTCAAGATGGTTTTGGCAATTCTAGGTGTTTTCAGGTTCCATATAAATGATTATAGTGTTTGTTCTATTCTCTTAAATAAGCTTGGTGGAACTTTGATGGGTATTGCATTAAATTTGTATGTGGCTCTGGGGAGAATATTCATTTTGATGATATTTATTCTTCCAATCCATGAGCATGGGATATCTTTCCATTTCTTGATATCAGTTTCTATTTCCTTGAGTAGCGACTCATAGTTTTCAGCATACAAGTCTTTCACTTCTTTGGTCAACTTTATTCCTAGGTATTTGATTGATTTTGCTGAAACAGTAAATGGGAGTGATTTCTGGATGTCTTCTTCTTCAGATTTAGTGTTTGCATAAAGAAATACCACTGATTTTTGTACATTGATTTTGTAGCCTGATACCTTGCTATATTGCCTAATAACTTCCAGTAATTTTCTTTAGGTTTTTCTATCTATACTATCATATCATCTGCAAATAGTGAGAGCTTGACTTCCTCCCTTCCAATCTGTATTCCTTTGATTTCTTTCTCTTGCCTGATTGCTATGGCAAGAACTGCCAATACTATGTTGAAGAGTAACAATGACAGTGGACATCCCTGTCTAGTCCCCAATCTGAGGGGGAATGCTTTTAGCTTCTGTCCATTGAGTATGATGTTGGCTGTAGGTTTGCTATAGATAGACTCCACTATCTTGAGGAATTTCCCATCTATTCTCATTTTTTGTAGAGTTTTGAGCATGAATGCGTGTTGGATTTTGTCAAAGGCTTTTTCTGCATCTATTGAAACAATCATGTGGTTTTTGGCTTTGCTTTTATTGATGTGGTGAATGACATTGATTGACTTACGGATGTTGAACCAGCCTTGCATTCCTGGGATGAATCCCACTTGGTCATGATGAATTCCAATTGGTCAATCTTTTTGATATGTTGCTATATCTGGTTGGCCTAGATCTTGTTTAATATTTTTAAATCTATGTTCATCAGTGATATTGGTCTGTTTTCCTTTTTTGTTGTGTCCCTATCAGCTTTTGGTATCAGGGTGATGTTGGCTTCATAGAAGGTGGAAGGGAGTATTGCTGTTTCTTCAATCTTATGGAAAAGCTTCAGAAGTATGGGTACTAACTGTTTCCTGAATGTTTTGTAGATTTCGTTTGTGAAGCCATCTGATCCAGGACTTTTGTTGTTGGGGAGATTCTTAATAACGGTTTCAATTTCTTTGTCTGTTATTGGTGCATTTAGATTTTGTAGTTCTTCTTGGTTCAGTTTTGGAAGGGCATATGCTTCTAGGAATTGTTCCATTTCTTCCAGATTCTCTAGCTTGGTGGCATATAGTTCTTTATAGAAGTTTTGCAGGATTCTCTGGATTTCTGTGCTGTCAGTTGTGATATCTCCTCCATCGTTTACAATTCTATTAATTTGATTCTTCTCTCTTTTTTGTTCGGTGAATCCGGCTAGGTGTTTGTCAATTTTTTTTAATCTTTCAAAGAACCAACATTTGGCTTCATTGATCTTTTGTATGGTTCTTTTATTTTCAATGCTGTTTATTTCTGCTCTAACTTTAGTGATTTCTGTCCTTCTGGTTGCTTTAGGGTTCTTTTGTTCCTCTTCCTCTAAGTCCTTGAGGTGTGCCGTAAGGTCGTTCATTTGAGCTTCTTCTTGGTGTTTAATATGTGATTGTATGGCTATAAATTTCCCTCTCAGCACTGATTTAGCTGTGTCCCAAATATTTTGATAGGTTGTGTCTTCATTTTCTTTTGTTTCCAGGAACATTTGAATTTCCTGCTTGAGTGAGTTTCTGACCCAGTGGTTCTTAAGGAGTATGTTGTTTAGTTTCCAAATTCTGTGACTTTTAATAATTTTCTGTTTGTTGTTAAATGTTAGTTTTACTCCACTGTGGTCTGATAAGATACTTGGGATGATTTCAATGCTCTTGAATTTATTGATGCTGTTTTGTGGCCTAACATGTGGTCTATCCTTAAGTATGTGTTATGTGGATTTGAAAAGAAGGTGTATTCCAGTTTTTTGGTGTGAAGGACTCTGAAATTGTCCAAGAGGTCTAGTCTGTCAATCTCTTCATTCAATTCTCTTGTATCTTTATTGGTTCTCTGCTTTGTTGATCTGTCTAAGTGTAAGAGTGGGGTTTTGAACTCTCCCACTATTATTGTATTACTATTGATGTATTTTTGAAATTCTTTCAATAGGTGCTTAATGTATTTAGATGGTCCCTCATTGGGTGCATAGATGTTAATAATTGTTAAGTCTTCTTGGCTGATTTTTCCTCTAATCATTATGTAATGTCCTTGCCTATTATTACCTTATTTAATTTAAAATCTATCATGTCTGAGATGAGAATGGCTGTTCCTGCTCTTTTTTGTGGTCCATTAGCCTGTACGATAGTTTTCCATCCTTTCATTTTATGTCTGTGTTTATCTTGTTGTGACAGGTGGGATTCTTGAAAGCAGCATATGGTTGGGTTATGTTTTCTGATCCACTCCCCCACCCTGTTACTTTTGATGGGTGAGTTTAAGTCATTGACGTTTATTGATATTATGGATTTAATGTATTGTAGTGCCATTGTTCAAAAAATTTTTTTGTTTGCTCTGATATATTGCAAGTATTATAGTGATGTTCTTGTTTATAAGAGGTCTTTTAGAATCTCTTTCAGGGCAGGCTTGGTGATGGTTGCCTCCTTTAACTGTTGTTTGTCTAAGAATGTTTTGATCCCTCCATCTAGTTTGAACGAAAGTCTAGCAGGATATATTATCCTTGGCTGAAACCCTTTTTCATTCAAGGCTCGATAGATATCTTGCCACTCCCTCTTGGCTTTTAGAGTTTGTGTGGAGAATTCTGCAGATAATCTTATGGGTTTTCTCTTGTATGTGACTTTTTGTTTCTCTCTTGCAGCCTTTAGGATCCTTTCTTTATCCTTACTTCTTCTCATTGTGACTGTGATGTGTCTTGGTGTCTTCAGGTCTGGGTTGATTCTGTTTGGTACTCTCTGGGCCTCTTGAATCTTGATGTCCTTTCTGTTATTCAGGTCTGGGAAGTTTTCTTCTATTATTTCCTCTAGAATGTTTGCTTCCCCGTCCTCTCTTTCTTCCTCTGGCAGGCCAATTATACGAATGTTACTTCTTTTGAGATCATCCCATATGTCTCTGTTTTTGTTTTCAGTGTCTCTCAATCTCTTTTAGAGCTCTTTTACCTCTTCTTAGTTTTCTCTAACTCATCCTCTGTCTGACTAATTCTGTTTTCTGCTTCTGTTAGTCTGCTTTCCCTTGCCTCAGCTTCTTTCTTCATTACAGCTATTTCAGCTTTCAGTTCTCTAATTGTCTCAAGATAATCAGTATTTTCCTTGGGGGTCTCAACTGTTGTTTCCCTAATACTGCCATTCCTTTCCTCCAATGTTGTTTTCATTTCTGTGATTAATAAGTTTATTATTGCTTGCATACTTTTCTTATCTATGGTTACTTCTGGCTGATTTGTAGTTTCTTCTGGGCTCTTGTCTTCATTCTTTGGAGTAGCAGTTTTATTTGTTTTTGATCTACCCAGTTTTTTGATTTATGTGTTACTTTTTTAATGCTCTGTTGTTCCTCTGTTGTTGTGTCTTGAGTACAAGCAACACTGTACTAAATACCTTTATGACAATTGCATTCACCAACCTCAGGAATTACAGTAGCAACTGAAGCAAGTATTGAAGCAGTTTAATCATTACTAGTTAGCCAATTTCTCCAGTCTGTGAAATAATAGTAACCAAATCCCAGTGAATAAGAAAGAGAAAAGAAAGAAGGGATAGCAAGAATAGACAGTTATGCAAATCTACTATCCACTGTATATTCTTGGGGTAACAAGAGGGGAAAAGGAACTAGAGCAGAGATACACACATAGAGTCCACTCTGAGTCAGATTTCTTCCCCAAAATAATTCACAAATTCAGACAGGCAAAGAAGAAGGAAGGAAGAAGTGTATGACAAGATAAGAAGAAAAAGAAAAAGAAAAAGAAAGAAGAGACAAGAGAGAGAAAGGGGAAAGATAAGAAAAAGAGCTGTAATTAAAGAGCAGTGAAAGGAAAGTTTTTTTATTATTTTATTTTTAATTTAATTTAATTTAATTTTTTTGATTAGCTAGGAGGGGGAGGGAGGGGAGAGTCTGTAGAGGAGGTAGGATTAAGGAGACAAGTTCCTCCCATAATAGATAAGATGCCCACTACCCTAGCACTGAAATATATGCTAAGAGTTAATTCTGATCAACCTAAAGGGTGGGAAGATATATGCCTTTATATAATATTAATAGTAAAATAGAGCAGGCTAAAAAAAATAAATAAAAACCCTGTCCCAGATTACCTCAGACCTTGTGATCAGAGGCAGCTGATTGTTAAGAATGAGAAAAAAAACCAAAAACCTCAGGACTAGACAAGGATAGCTGAAATAGACAGTTATGCAAATCTACTATCCACTGTATATTCTAGGGGTGGCTAAAGAAGGAAGGGAAGTTGAGCAGAGACACTCGCAGTGAGAGTCCACACTGAGTCAGAATTCTTCCCCCAAATAATTCCCAAATGTGTATCAGTGAATTCAAAAAAGGACACTGTTTGTTGGTGTGGGGGCTGGGGCCTGTGGTTTTGGAAGCTGTAGGATTAAGGAAGAAAGGATGACAAGAATATGAAAAAGAAAAAAAAAGAAAGAGAGAGAGAGAAAAAAGAAAAAGGTATGAAAAAGAACAGTCATAAAAGAGCAGTGAAAGGAAAGGCTTTTTTAAAAAAATTTATTTATTTTTAATTATTTAATTAGCTTTGTGGGGTGAGGTGGGGGTGGGTTGGCTACTTAGAAAGAAAAAAGGCCAGAGGTTTCAGAAGCGTATAGACTTAGAATGAATGATACTCCCTGGTGGGACAGGAATTTGGTAAAGAAAGAAGCTCCTAGCAGGGGAGCCTGCTAGGAGCTGGTCCCCAGGGACTGGTTATGGGGGGGTCAGGGGAGGAGGTATGCTTAAAATTAAAAGGAAAAAAATTTTTCCCCCTTTTTTCCTACTCTAATTCTTAACCCAAATTAAGTTATAGTCACTTCCTTGGTGTCACCACTATGACTCCTTATTGACTGGCCTACGAAAGGCAGAAAATCCTACCGTTTCCAGGAGATGTGGTCAGAGCTCAAGCCACTAGCAGCTTCTCAGTCCGCCATCTTCTGGGAACCCCGTGCTTTTAATTTTCACCTCCGTCTCTGTCTCTCTTGTTTCCAGGGTTATCGATGGAGTTCAGTGCCTACACTATGAATCCCCTGCTTCTAGCATACATTCTTTTTTCATTTCCTTTTTCTTTTTCTAATGGCATAGGGCAGAGAGAAATTGAGAGAGGAGGGGAAGACAGAGAGAGGGAGAGAAAGATACACACTTGCAGACCTGTTTCACCACTTGTCAAGCGACCCCCCCCCTGCAGGTGGGGAGTGGGGCCTTGAACTAGGATCCTTGCATGGGTCCTTTTGTTTTGTGCTATGTGTGCTTAACCCAGTGTGCCACCACCCAGCACCTTTAATTTTCATTTACTTAATAAGTGAAGAGGAATATTTTTCATATGTCTGTGGGTCATTTTATGACTTCCTTTTTTTGTTTTTACTTTTTAGAACTGATATCAAGGTTTCTCCCTAGCTGGATCTTTAAGAAATTAATTATATCCCCAAGTGCCTGTGATTTCTAGCATTTGTTTGTGACTCCATGCTCAGGTCTTCTGCATATGAGCTTTTGTTGTTATCTTGGATGGTTTTCAGAAGCTATTGGAGGAAGGATGGTGACTTATCCTTACAGATAAAACTTTACAATGGACTAAGACAGCGGTCTCCAACCATGGTCACACTTGATGCCACCTGTGTCTGCTGAGACAATTAACTGAATGTTAGGAGATTTACTCTCAGCAGATGCTGTAACTAAAACACAAAGCTGAGCTGCAGTGTGTCTTTTTATTCTTGTTTCTGAAGGCTTAGAAGGGGAAGATTGACAGACCTACGGTCTGTGAAATATGTTAGACTCTCAGCTTTGACTAGGCATATGGATTGCAGTCTCTTCCTTGACTAAACTGTGCATAAGAGCTGTCAACAAAAAACATATTTGCCTGGTTTGTGTTTCCTTTTTAAAGTTATCTTTATTTGCTTATTGGATAAAGATAGGCAGAAATTGCGATGGAAAGGTCTAATAGAGGAGAGGGACACAGAGACACCTGCAGCACTGCTTCATCACTTGCAAAGCTTTCCCCCTGCATGTGGGGATTGGGGACTCAAACCGGGGTCCAGGTGCACCACCACCTGGCCCTCTTCCCTACCCCTTTTTATGAAGTAGTTTAAATATGTAGCAAAGTTGGAAGACTGCCCTGGGGCTCTTAAGTAACACTCTGATTATTTTAGATAGAAAGAAACTGAGATACAAAAGATACAAGAGTGACAATTTTTATTTAATTATTGATCTTTGTAAGAACAGGTTAATCCCTCCCTGTGGTGGTTTGGGAAATGAGAGACAGATGATTAGCCCAGAGCAGAGTCTGCAAGCCCTTGTGTCCACTGGGGCATAGATGAACCCTTCAGAATTCTTCACAGTGTGAAGTTCTTTGTTCTTCTTCTCCCCCACCCCCTCCACTACATTACTTCATTTCATTTTTTCATTACTCCATTTCTACAGACTGTATAAGCTCCCTGGAATGCCCAGATGATAAATTCCATTATTCTCTTTCTGGGTCTCCTTGCTTATATAACTACAGTTTGCAGTTTCTACTTTCTCCTTTATCACTTTATTTTCCAGTTTGGAAGACCTATAGATTAGGATCTTTCCCTATGCCAACAGTATTTGCTACAGTGAGCACTCACATTATGGACTGAATGTGTGTCTCTGCCACCTTGACCAGTCTGCTGAAGCCAACGCCACAGAACGCTTCTCTGTTCGGAGGTTGGGTCTTCAGCGAGGTGGCTGAGTTAAAATGAACTCATTTGGTTAGCCATAATTCAGTGGTGTCTTTAAAAGCAAGTTTGGAAAGAGGCAAGTGCAAAGGAAAGACATAGGGAGAATGAAGCCATATGGCCCCAAGCAAACTGGGCTCTTGGCACTTTGGTCGCAGGGACTGCGCTGCAAGCAAAGAGAGCCTATCCTGACAACCAACTCTGCACCAGCTCAGTCCTGAAGACTTATAACCAACCTCCTGATCACCAGCTGTGGGGAGCCTCAGACCAGCCTTAAAAGGGTGAGGTAACATTGTAGAGAGCTAGCCATACAACTTCTTCTTAAGTACAGGGAAGTGGACTCCCCCTAACACTGAGCTCAGAATGACCACAGCAATCTTGTTATCCATTCTTTGGGGCAGAATAATAGCATCTTTCTTACAATGCTGGTTTCCTGTCCTCCTTTGAGGAAAATTTTCTCCTTTTTGTCACTGCTGGAGCTCCATGACTCTGGGCTGATTTTTCTCAGAGGGAGAGACAGAGAGAAGGAAAGACACCATACAGCAAAGAAAACATAGGTCAAATGTTCCAGAACATTGACTTTGGATATATATGTAGAGATTCAACTCCACTGGAAACAAAAACCCAGGAAAAAACACACAAATAAGATTATATCAAACTGAAAAGTCTCTTTATTTTTACTTATTATTTTTAAATTTATTATTAGTGTATTTATTGTATAGAGACAGTCAGAAATTGAGATATAAGGGGGAGACAGTGAGGAAGAGAGACAGAGTGACACCAGCACCACTGCTTTACCACTTGTGAAGTTTTCCCCCTACAGTTGGGGACTGGGGGCTCGATCCTGGGTCCTTCTTTATTGTAATCTATGCTTGACCGAGTGTACCACCATCTGGCCCACAAACTAAGAAATCTCTTCACAGTGAAAAGAATTATCATCAAAACAAAAGCATCTTCCTGAGTGGGAGAAAATATTTACACAGTATACATCTGACAAAGGACTAATATTGAAGACAAATAGAGAACTCAAAAGACCTAATACCAACATTTAAAATATGACCAGTAATTGAATGAATGGACTGACAAAAGCTGGTGGAAGGGTAGTCAGCCAGTGCAGGACTATGTTTGTCTGTGCTGAGGTACAGTGATGACGGTGATTGTGCGTCCCTATGTCACCTCACACTTCTTCACTGGCTGCTGCTTTTGACTGCTTAGACTATTTCTTGGGATTTGGGTACCCTGATTTTATTACTCAGGCATGAAAATGAATACTCCTGTCTCCATTTTCTCTTGTAATAGGATTCCATGGATGAATGCCCAGAAATCATCAGGCTGAGAAAGAGAAGGGTGAGCAAAACAGATAACCCCTGTAAAAACTCTGGGGGAAGGAATATTAAAGGGTCTTATGTCTATAGTCAACTCCTTTTACTTGCAGCACAAGTTCCTAGAGAGGAATACCAATAAGCTGAGGCACTCAACTAATTTGCAAGAGCAACATAACCTCAAGGGAGGAAAAAAAAAAAACCCTTCCTATTAATTTCAGTGGTAGGATAATTTGAATCTCTCTTCTGAGATGTCTTGCCATATTTTTGGTTAATACAGTGGCAAACCTTATTTTCTCTTCAATGGAGCCCCAAGTTGCCTTTGATCCAACTGGCCTGTTACTGAAAGCACTTTTAATGGGATGGAGTTAGGAGTCTTTGAATCCAAGGAGAACAAACTAGCCTGGGGACCGTGGTTTCACCACTAACCTCAGTGAGGAAGAGAGATACCCCACACTCCCCAACCCCCAGGGATAACACTGTTCCTGATAATATGGTAAGCATGACTTCCTTGTACAAGCATAACCCATCAGTATCCTTTTTATTTTTATTATTATTATTGGATAGAGACATAGAGAAATTGAGAGCAAAGGGAGAGAGAGAGAAAGAGAGAAACAGAGACACCTGCAGCCCTGCTTCACTACTCATGAAACTTCTCCCCTGCAGGTGGGGACGAGGGGCTCAAACCTGGGTCCTTGTGCATTGTAATGTGTGTGCTTATCCAGATGCACCACTGCCTGACACTTCCTGTCAGTATTCTTTAAAAGTCTTAAATTTAACTTAATTATTATTGCTGGGGTTTAGTGACAGCCCAACTCCACCATTTCCAGCCACCATTTTTTTAGTGTGAGAGGGAGGGAGAGAAAGAGAGAAGAAAAGATATAAGAAGCTCTGCTCTATCACTCTTGAAGCTTCCCTCACTTTAAGTGAGGACAAAGGAGTTGATCCTGGGTTATTAAACATTGTGATATGTGTGATCTTCTGGGGAAGCCACCACCCAACCTTCCCACTAATCTTTCCAGGGGGAAAAATTCATCTTCTGCAGCATAAAGTGAGCACTGTCAGGGTAAATATCTGCTTAGTGTGCTGACCAGTGCACATTTTCTATCAAGAATGGGAAACAGAGAAATAAGTATAAGGGTTCCTGGTTCTAGAGTCTGTCTGTGCTCAGTACCTTTCCCATGTTTACTCACTAAACACAATGGCTTATAAGGTTGGCCACACTGGCACTACTTAATGTTCTAGGGAACCAGGAAATGGGACTGGAGGAGCTGAAGTCCTTTCGCAAGCTGGCATGCTTTAATCTTGGAGCAGGTTGGGACTTGAACTGTTAGGATCCAAACAACAAACCACTGTAGGCCTGTCCTCGCATGTTCTCTCATTGGACATCTTATTAATTTAGCTATTTAACTGGGCTATAAGCCTATTATAGTAATATATATATAACTTCTGCAGTCTTTTGTGGGGTTTCACAAAAGGCTTTATTAGGTACACTAAAGTTGTGGCATCCAAATAAGAGGGAAAGATTGGGTAGCTATGTGGCTTGTATTGTATACCAGCTACATAAAAATGTTGATGGGAGTGGGGGGGGCGGGCGGTAGCGAAACAGGTTAAGTGCACATGGTGCAAAGCTTAAGGACCAGTGTAAGGATCCCGGTTGGAGACCCAGGCTCCCCACCTGCGGAGGTGGGGCAGTAACCTCATGAGAGATGAAGCAGGTCTGCAGGTGTCCTTCTCTCCCCCTCTCTGTTTTCCCTTCCTCTCTCGATTTCTCTCTGTCCTATTCAACAACAAGGATAAGCAACAAGGGTAACAAAAGGGGAAAAATAGCTTCAGAAAACAGTCAGGAGAAAATGGCTAGCTAGACAATGTAGCAAGGCGCCATGAAATCCTAAACTTAGTTCACCTGCATTCAGCTTTAACACATGCACGTTCCTGAGGAAGTGGCAGCATCTGGTTGGTCTAGGGAGGTGGAGAGCAGGCAAAGGGCGACTAGGAGGGAATCAAGAGAAGGAAAGTTAGACTAATGCCTGATGTTCAGTGCAGGTTCCATATGAATTTTTGGGCAGGAATACATTACACAGGAACTCATTTAGTGATTTTTTTTATTTGTCCAAAGCTGATGATTATGTTCATTTTCTGATATGTTTCCTCTCTAGTATGAGTAATGAATACCAGTATTCTTTTTTTTATTTTTTTAAATTATTATCTTTATTTATTGGATAAAGACAGCCAGATATTGAGAGGAAAAGAGGAGATAGGGAGAAGAGAGATGGAGAGCCTGCTTCATGACTCTCAAAGCTTTCCCCCAACAGGTGGGGACTGGGGGCTTGAACCCAGGTCCTTGTGCATTGTTACATGTGCAGTCAGCCAGGTGCACTACCACCCAGTCCTCTGTCAGTATTTCCTTTAAGAATATTTAAAAAGAGTGTTGTGAGAAGAAAATGATGAGAAATCATTTAAGAACAACGGTGTTTATTAGGACACAATCATTCAAAACAGCAAATTTTTAGGAATGTTTGATATTGTTTATTGCCTATTGTTATAAATGACGTAATTTCTTAATAAACAGACATGTATCTGCATAGGGCACTTATGAATTCAAAACTTGGCCTTGTGATTATATATTACTGAGTCATGGTAATTAATGAAATGCATGGGAAGGACACCAAGAACAATGCAACTTCACAATAGAAAATTAAGATTGCCGCACTTTTCTCTAGATCCTTGCATGAGTGAATAGAATTCACTTAGCAATGATTTGAGTTTGAATCTCATTTTAAAATGCAATACACTGCAATCATCACCCATTGTAAGACTTGCCCATGCTGGGTATTGAAGATGCCATCAATAAAATATGTGTACACACATGAATAACAACCCCAGGGTGTCAAGATCTTAGAATTTCCAAGACCATTTACATACTGGACCTATGCAAAGAGATAACTGCTTGAATATCGATTTCTTAAAATGCAACCAGCGCAGTAGTATTTGTGTGCTCCCCCCAAACAATCAATTTTAATTTCTTTTTGATATACCGCATTGTAGGAGTGGAAAGATCATTTTCCAGATCCAAGGATTGTTTTCAAGTGTTCTTTAAAATAATGAGGAAGATGGCTTGAAAATGGTTCACTTGGATTAGTGTGCTGCTTTGCCAGGTGCACGACCCAGGTGCTAGTCTTACCACCACTGCACTGAAAGGAAACTCTGATGCTGTGGTCTCCTTCATGCTCTCTCTGAATTTCTGTCTCTACCTAAATTAAAAATGAATCTGAATCTGATAAATATCCATGAAGGGCAAGAAAAAAACAAATGAAAAGGATCAACTATGGTGGGGGTGTTCCTGTACGCTAGATGTCATGTTATTCGTTGCTCATAGTGCCATTAGTGGTTCTGTTACTGCAGTTCTGACCTTACAGTGCATTGGAGACTCTCACAAGTAATTTTGTTAAATAGAGTTAATTCAGCACCAGTGTTCTGTCTTTCGAGTTGATGGTTATTCTTCTGGTGTAGGAGAGTTGGGGGAAATTCCTCCATGAAGAGGGCCAAGTGGTGATGCACCTGGTTAAGTGCACACATTATAGTATGCAAGGACCTGGGTTCAAGCCCTTGTCCCCTACCTGCAGGAAGGAAGCTTCACAAGTAGTGAAGCAGGACTGCAGGTATTTCTCTGCCTTTTCTCTCTCTCTCTCTCTCTCTCTCTCTCTCTCCCACTCTCCTCTCAATTTCTCTATCTCTATCTAATAATAAATAAGTTAAAAAATTAAAAAGAAGTAAATCAGCAGAGGATGGTCCCAGCAGAAACCTCAGAGCCCCTAGGATGGGAGCACCCTCACCTCAGGACTTCTTACTCTAACCTTCTGCATGAGTTGTGGACTCTCAGACTTGGAGCCAGCTGCCTCCTGTGCCCTTGAGCCAATGTAGGGTTCTCTGTACCTCAGTTTCCCTAGATATAAATCAGGGGCAGACACAAATCAGGGCAAATTGTTTAATAATGAGGAACCAAAAGGTAAGAATATAGCAGATGAGATTTGGGGTCTTCATGTTAGAAGAAGCTAGGTAATCTATCTTAATGCTATTTCAGCTACCAAGTCGCAAATGCTACCATGATGCCAACTTGACTTCCCTGGGAAGATAACCTCACCAATGTGTCCTGGAATCCCACCTCACCAGAGAGCCCTATCCCACTAGGGAAAGACAGAAACAGGTTGGGGTTATGGATCGACCTGTCAATGCCCATGTTCAGTGGAGAAGCAATGACAGAAGCCAGAACTCCCATATTTTGCACCCCAAAGAGATCTTTGGTCCATACTCCTAGAGGGATAAAGAATAAGGAATCTTCCAATGGAGGGGATAGGATGTAGTATTCTTGTGATGGGAACTGTATGGAATTGTACCCCTCTTACCCTAAAATCTTGTTAATCATTATTAAATCACTAATTAAAAAAAGAAATAGCAGTCAATCCATATCTGTGACCTTGGGAGAATATTGCAGTTTCTAATGGAGTGAATGAGGACATAGATCTCTGGTAGTGAAAATGGTGAGGAATTATACTCCTGTTATCAGGTAATTTTGTAAATCAATATTAAACCACTAATAAAATATATTAAATAAATAAAAAAGAATTAATAGCCCAGAAATAAGTCCCTAACCTATGGGCATCTAATTAGCATCTAATGATGCTATCTCCCTAGCCTGAATTATTTATTTCCCATTTTTTAAAATTTTATTTTACACTCATTTATTGTTTGCTTATTTAATTTTTTTTTATCCACCAGGCTTGTCACTGAGGCTTGGTGCCTGCACAGTGACCCCACCATTCCTAGGGTCCACAATTTTTCTTTTTCTCTCTCTCTGTCTCTCTCTTCTCATAGAGCCATAGGAAACTGTAGGGAGAGACAGGGAAGAAAGAAAGAAACTTTAACACTGTGTCATTCTTTCTGAAGCTTTTGCCCTGCAGGTGGGGACTGGGGGCTTGAGCTTGTGTCCTCATGCATGATGATGTGTGTGCTCTACCAGGTGTGCCCCTATCTGGCCTCAACATCCTAACTGTTTCAGTTAGGAAAGAGAACCTTGGTTTTACAAGTTTTAGATGGATTGGAGGAGATTTTGAGTTCTCTGGATTTTCAGGTTTTGGTTTCAACATTATTCCCCTGGACTGGAAGAAGGCTCTGTTAGAGCCTTTCTCAAATATGCTCAGAAAGTTCTTTCACACCAGTGTAGCACTGTCTGCAGTTGATGCTAGGAGCACTGAGTAAGTTATTGGTTCAGTCCTTTGGGGAAGAAATCATACACTTGACATCTGGGTTCAGTCATTTTTAAGAACCCAGCTACTGCCTTTTGGAAACTTTGTGGTCAGCTGGCACATCACTCTGGGAGCTGTGACAGCAGACTGAGCCCTCCCACCTCCCTAGGGCTAGCCTCCACTGTCCTAGTGAAGTAACAAATAAATCAAAATGTCAGGGCTAGGCCCCCCATGCACACCCATTAGCACTGCCATCATTCTTCACAAGCACTTAATTGAGCAAAGTAAATGTTTTCAGTACTGTATTGTGGCAGGTTGTGCACTGGGGGGGGGGGTGCTCCTGTAAACTCTCTGAAGAGAGAAGGAACACAAACAAGTCACTGGCTTGGTTAACAGTCTTGAGGAATTTGCAGTCATTTCTCAATGATATCCTAGGACTCGTATCTAGGCAGACAGATCAAATTCAAAAGCAGACTCTGATGAATCATTAAGGCTTCCTTGGAAGTAGAACAACTTTTTGGTAATAGGAATTTTAATCTTGATGTCCCCATTTACAGGACTGTTTTAATCCATAAAGGTATGCATTTGGGGAAAATGCCTCTCTTTATTAAAAAAATATTATCTTTATTTATTCATTGGACAGATACAGCCAGAAATCAAGAGGAAAGTGGCAGATAGGGAGAGAGACAGAGAGACACCTGCAGCCCTGCTTCAGCACTTAAAAAAACTTTCCTTCTGCAGGTGGGGACCAGGGGCTTGAACCCTGGTCCTTACACATTGTAACATGTGCACTCAACCAGATGCATCACCACCTAGGTGTAGAAAAATGCCCCTCTTGGGTATGTTTATGTGTATTCGTGACCTTTTGGGCTGGCTAAGTCACATGAGCCAATGAAATAGAAAGTCAATGAAATAGAAAGCAATTCAATATTTAGAAAGTCAATGAAATAGAAAGCAATTCAATATTTAGAAAGTAGTTCGTGAAAGGTTCTTTGCCCCCATATGTAAAGGTAGGGGAAAATTGATAGCATTTATGAGTTGCTGTTCAGAATTTAGGCCAAGTTATTGTTCCCTGCTGATGCTGTAATGTGCAGTGATGGTGATTAAAATAGGGGGTCCTATGAGTATGTGGTCACTGCCATGCTTCCTGTAATCTAAAATGAGCACCCTGGCCAGAAGTCTTGTCCTATGGGACAGGGTGATAATGAATGAAGTCTTCAAAAGTTAATGAAAATAAGGGTGGTGAATGATTTCACTTATATGTGGAATATTGAAAATTGACATACAGACTTGTGGAAAGGAGGGGGAAGGGGAAGAAGATGAAAAGGAAAAGAAAAATGAAAAAAATGAGGAGTGGGAAGAGAAGAAGAAAACAAAGCAGAAGAGAACAATTCTCAAAGGTTTTTTTCTTATTGGAGGGCACAGAACTTTGGAGGTGGGGTCAGTGTGCAACTATACTCCTGTAATCTTGTAAGCCACTATAGAAACTAAATGAAATAAAATAAATTAAAAGCAAAAAGAAAAGAATAATAATAATAATAATGGCAGAAGTCTTTCAGGTAGATAATTTATACTCAATGTAAGTGACAATTCCAGTGAAAAACAGTAAATCCCTTCTCTCTATCTCTGAGGAGGCTGTCCAATGCATTAAACTAGGTTACTGCTTGACTGCTGAGGAGAATGTCATTAACATGTTGGTGACTAGTTTGCTGGAAAGCTAAGTATTCCCAGAGGAGGTAATCCTTGACGTGGGAACCATGTTGTAGGGTTCATGCATAACTCTCAGACACACTGGTGTTAGACTTTATTCACTCACAAGGTTTGGGAGAAAGTTTCAGAACACTACAAAGGAAGTGACTGATAGTCATAAACCAGGTTCTTCTATCCTGCTATTCAGTGACAGTCACATCTACAATAACTACTGCTTGGAGATAATTCCTAAGGATGGTTATCCTCATATTATGTGGATTCCAAAATGTTTATGCAAGCATTTCCAAATCTCATCTCTCCCCAGTGTTTTGTCATTGAATTATTGTTATTATTATTTTTTTTTACAATCTTTATTTATTGGCTAGAGACTGTAAAAAGTCAAGAGGGAAGGGGATGATAGAATGGGAGAGACACAGTAAGACACCTGCAACACTGCTTCACCACTCTCAGTTTTCCCCCTGCAGGAGGGGACCAGAGGCTTAGCCACGTGCACTACCACTTGGTCCCTTTTTTATTTATTATTATTATTATTATTGTTCCTTCCAATTCCCTGAACATGATGTGAAACCGTAAGCCATGACCTGTCCATCAGTATAATTCTGACCTTCAGATAGCTGTCCTTGTAGGCAAAGTAAACAAATGTGGGAATATCTACTTCCCTCCTGCCTTTAAGTTCACAACTGCAAGGGATTGCAGTCCTGTCAGATTTTTAACTATGTTAGCATAACATGTGGAATTCCCTGAAAATGTGATATATATATATATATATCTTACCTCAGTTAACTGGTCTTTGGTCCCCTCACCACCACCACCAGTGAGCCACTGGTATGGAGTGAACGAAAGGTGTTCATTCAGGAAAAAATTCACAGGAATCCAAGTGACATTCTTGTGCATCAGAACTTGCTGGAGTCCCATTTCCACACATATTTCATAGGTGTCACTCAATGAATCAGCAAAAATTTGCAATTATTTTGGTATGTAAATGCCTTTGATATGGAATGTTACACTTATTCCCTTGTATTCTGCAGTGAATTCTTTACTGTTACTGGACTCTAACTACGAGTGTGGTGACATTGAAAGCTGAAAGAGAGAGAGAGAGAGAGAGGGAGAGAGAGGAGAGAGAGAGAGAGAGAGAGAGAGAGAGAGAGAGAGAGATTGTGTGTGTCTGTATAAGGATCAGAATTCTCCCACAAGGTAACAAGCACCTGTGAGGTTATCTGTGGTTTTCATGGAAGGAGAGGATGGGCTACTTATTCTGTTAAGAGAAAATTGCTATAGTATGGGATTTTCAAAATCATAGCAATCTTATGAATACACTTGTATTTTTTAAAATTATTTTACTGGGAGTTTATAATTTACAGCACAGTTGTTGGCACATTGGTACAATTTCTCACCTCACCAAGCTATGCATCTGCAATACATTCTCAGTTCCAAATTATGTCCATCATTATATACAAGAACCTGAAACCCTCCTCCCAAAAACCCCTTTTTACTTTGTGTTTCTCCTTTCTGTTCTTGATTCTTAAGTTAGGCCCATAAGTGGCATCATCCACGTTCATCCTTCTCCCTCTGGCTGATTTCACTTAACATGATTCTTTCAAGCTCCACCCAAGATGAAGTGAAGAAGGTGAACTCATCTTTCTTAATAGCCGAATAGTATTCCATTATGTTTATATACCACAAACTTTCTCAGCCACTCATCTGTTGTTGGACATCTAGGTTTTGGTTATTACAAATTGTGCTTCTATGAACATAGGTGCACACAAATTTCTTTGAATGTGTATGTTTGTTGTCTTAGAATATATTCTCATGAGGAGAATTGCAGTCATAGAGTAAGTCTATTTCTTTTTTTAAATAATTTTTATTTATAAAAAGGAAACACTGACAAAAACCATAGGATAAGAGGGGTACAATTCCACACAATTCCCACCACCAGAACTCACTATCCCATTCCCTCCCCTGATAGCTTTCCTTTTCTTTAACCTTCTGGGAGCATGGACCAAGGGACATTATGGGGTGCTGAAGTTGGAAGGTCTGGCTTCTATAATTGCTTCCCTGCCAAACATGGGCTTTGGAAGGTCAATCCATACTCCCAGCCTGTCTCTTTCTTTCCCTGGTGGGGTGAGGCTCTGGGGAAGTGGGGGAAGTCCATTTCTTATGGGTCCTATAATCCATTGCAGGGCCACAGTGTAGGCCCACTTTTAGCCTTCTGAGAATTTTCCAGACTGCTCTCCACAGGGGTTGAATCGATTTACATTCCCACCAGTGGTGCAGAAGGCTTTCTTTGTCCCCACAACAGCATTTGTTGTTACTGTTCTTTCTGATGTATGGCATTCTCACAGGGTAGAGGTGGTATCTCATTGTTTTCTTTAATTGCATTTCTCTGACAATCAATGACTTGGAGCATTTTTTCATAACTGTTGGCCTTTTGGATCTCTTCTTTGGTGAATATTTTGCCCATATCCACTCTCCACTTTTTTGGATGGGGTTGTCTGTTGTTGTTGCAATTTGGTGAGCTCTTTACATATTTTAGTTATTAGCCTTCATTTGAATTAATTTTTTGAAATTATTTTCCATGCTTAGATTTTTTTTTTTGGTGTGTTTACAGAACTACTTATGGAAAACTGTCTTTTGCTTAATTGTAAAATTGAGTTGACTATATTTACTTGAGTCTAATTTGGGCTCTCTGTTCTGTTCCATTAATCTGTTATCTTACACTAATGCAACACTATGATGACTAGTGTATCCTTATAGTAAATCTCAATGCTGAGTAAAATTGGTCTTCAACTTTTCTTATTCTTCTTCCATATTTTGTATACTATTGTGGGACTTTTGCATCTCTCTCTATATATTTTAGAGTCTGTTTATAAATATTCATAAAATAATTTGTTGGACATTTGATTTGGATTGCATTGAATCTACATACTATGCTGGAAAGAAATATGATCTTGAAAATTTGATTCTTCTTCTAATTATTATTTTTTAAATTTTCTTTACTGGGGGATTAATGGCTTACAGTCAACAGTAAAATACAATAGTTTGTTCATGCATAACATTTCCACATAACAATACAACCCCTACTAGGTCCTCCTCTGCCATAATGTTTCAGGACCTGAACCCTCCCCCACCACCCCAGAGTCTTTTACTTTGGTGCAATACACCAACTCCAGTCCAAGTTCTGCTTAGAGTTTTCCCTTTTGATCTTGTTTTCAACTTCTGCTTATGAGTGAGATCATCCCATATTCATCCTTCTGTTTCTGACTTATCTCACTTAGCATGATATATTTTGAGCTCTATCCAAGATGGTGTAAAGAAGATGAATTCATCATGAACCTCAGGCTGTGGAGCCTCAGGAATAAGAGTCTCTTTGCATAACTATCCTTGTCCACATTTCTCAGTTTTCCACATAACAATTCAATGCCCCTGTAGGTCCGACTCTGCCATTATGTTCCAGGACCTAAACCCTCTTCCCCCTACACCAGAGTCCTTTACTTTGGTGTAATGCACCAGGTATATCTAGTCCAAGTTCTACTTTGTGCTTATTGTTCAACTTTTTTTTGGTAACTGGATTGAAGATGCCCTCCTCTCTCCATTTCTCTCTGTCCTATATAACAATGATAACATCAATAACAAAAACAATAATAAATACAACAACAGTAAAAAACAGGGCAACAAAGGGAAACTAACTGACTAACTAACTAAATAAATAAAATTTAGATGGAAAAGAGTTCTGCCACTATTTTCCTCTAAGTATTTGATAGTTTCTGGTCTAACATTCAAGAGGTGTTGAAATCCCCTACTGTTATTTGTTACTGTTAATATGTTTCTGTAGCCCTTTCAGTAGATGTTTGATGTATCTAGATGGCCTCTTATTGGTTGCATAGATGTTAATAATCTTTAAGACCTCTTGATTGACTGATCTTCTGAGCATTTAGTATTGTCCATATCTATCTTTTTTTAAGAATTTATTTTAAGGTCTATCATGTCAGATTGAAAATAACTGCTCCTGCCCTTTTTTGTGGTCCATTGGCTTGTATGGTAGTTTTCTATTCTTTCACTTTGAGTCTGTGTTTATATTTCTGACTTAGGTGAGA
Organism: Erinaceus europaeus; assembly: GCF_950295315.1. Lineage (NCBI taxonomy): Eukaryota > Metazoa > Chordata > Mammalia > Eulipotyphla > Erinaceidae > Erinaceus > Erinaceus europaeus. The sequence goes on along the minus strand of NC_080164.1, from coordinate 83,145,634 downwards.
TTCCTGCAGACAACATATGGTTGTGTTGTGTTTTCTGATCCATCTTCCTACTCTGTGCCTTTTAATAGGTGAATTCAGGCCATTGACATTTATTGATATTTTAGAATGAAGATATTTTAATTCAATTATTCTAAAATTTTAGAGTGTTCTGATATATGGCATGTTTATGATGATGTGATTGTTTATAAGAGACTTTTCAGAACTTCTTGTAGGGCAGGCTTGCTGATAGTTGATTCCTTCAACTTTTGCTTGTCTGAGAAGGTTTATATGCTTCCATTTAGTTTGAATGACAGTCTAGCAGGATATAATAGTCTTGGTTGAAAGCCTTTTTCATTGAGAGTTCAACATATATCTTGCCACTCTCTTCTGGACTTTAATGTTTGTGTAGAGAAATCTACTAATCTTATGGGTTTTCCTTTGTAGGTAATTCTTTGTTTTTCTCTTGCAGTGTTCAAGATCCTTTCTTCATCCTTGTTCCTTTTTATTCTAAATATGATGTGTCTTGGTGCCTTTAAGTCTGTGTTAATTCTGTTTGTGACCCTCTGAGCTTCTTGAATCTTTGTGTCTTTTATCTTGTCTAGAGTAGGGAAGTTCTCAGTTATTATGTCCAGTAGAATGCTTTCATTCCCCATCCTCCCTGCCCTTTTCTTCCTCTGGCAATCCAATAATGAGGTCACCCCATATGTCTCTTTTGAGGTCACCCCATATGTCTCTGTTGTTGTTTTCAGTATCTCTTAATCTCTTTTTGAGATATCCTACTTTTTTCTTAGTTTTCTCTAATTCATCCTTAATATTGCTAATTCTGTTTTCTGCCTTACTTATTCTATTCTCTTTCCTCTAATTCAGCTATTTTGTTACCCTATTCTGATACTATATTAGCTTGTTCAGCTAGCTGTGTTCTTAGCTCAGCTCCTTCAGCTTTCAGCTCCCTAATTATCTTGATATAGTTAGTGTTTTCTTTTGGAGTCTCATTTTCTCTTTCCCCATTTCTGATGATATTACATTAAAACTCTTTCCTCACTCCTGTGACAAATAGTTAAGTTAGTGTTTGGATCTTGTCTTCATACTGATGTGCTTCTACATTTGGGGGTGGTTTATCTGGGCTCTTGTCCTGGTTCATTTCTCCAATGTTTTTTTCTTGGTTTACCATTGTATATAGTGTGTTATAAGATTCCTCTCTCAGTACTATTCAATCCACTGATCACACTTGCCTGGATTGAGTTGTGTCTAAGTAAGGTACTTAAAGAGTTAATAGTTATGGAAACTAAGTTGTTTCTATGTTGTCTCAATCCTTGAGGTGAAGCATGATGGCTGTTAAACCCACTTATGTTCTTTATCTTCCCTGCTGACTATGGCAGTTTGTGGGGTTTTTGGCTGAATTACTCACCCCTTGCCTAGAGATAAAATGGGGGGGTGGGTGGGGAGATAGCACTGTGGTTATACAAAGAGACTCCCACACCCCAAGGCTCCAAAGCCCCAGGCTCTAAGCTTCTCTGACAATAGTCAGAGCCAAGAAGGGCAGTAGTCCTTGGACCTGTCAGTTTCTAAACAAATCCTGTTTATACTCTGTGGGTTCTAAGGCAATTATTCAACATGTCTCAAAATTTATTAGGAAAACAATATCGAAAGGCTGCCACTATCCAGTCCCACTTCCAGGCTACGAGGAGTGTATATCTTCTCCGGAGTTGCCTGGTCAGGTCTCTGGTCCCAATGTCGGCACAGGGCCTCCCCACTGCTGCTCCAGCCTCCAAGGGACAGTAGCAATGGAACAGCAAGGGACAGTTTCATCTGGTGAGTCTTAGAGGATCCCCTCCTCCCATCAGCAGTTTATTTGTTGATAAAACTCAGACCAGAGGTGGTGCATCAACTGGCAAACTTCCACACTGTTACCAGTTATTGTTGAGCAGATATGGGCTTTAAGTCCCAGCAGTCCCTCCTTTGCCCCCTCTCTGTCCATGAGCCACACATGTTTGCACTCACCCATGACTTGGTGGGCTCCCAAAGTATTCCAAGTCTTGTCTTGTTGTGTACTCAGGTGGTATTCTTTGTTATTCTTAGTTGACCAGGCATAAGAGAGAGATGCAGCTGCCACTACTCTGTAGCCTTGCCTCCAGAAGTCTCTCTCTTCTAATTATTTTAATGCCTCCAGGGTTATTTCTGGGGCTTCATGCTGGCACTAGGAATCCATTGCTCCTGGAGGACATTTTTTCTATTTTATTTTTATTTGACAGGGCAGATAGAAATTGAGAGGGAAGGGGAGACAGAGGGAACAAGACAGACACCTGCAGACCTGCTTCACCGCTCATGAAGCATCCTCCCTGCAGGTGGGGATCAGGGGCTATGTATGCTTAACTAAGCCCCACTGCCTAGTCCCCAAGTTAATTGTTCTCATCTATGAATGAAACAGTGCTCCACTTGTTATTTGGTTTCATTTATCTGAGCTTTTCAGTTCTTCTCATATAGCCTTCATTAGATTTACATCTAAGTCATCTAAAATGTATTGAATTTTTAATTTCATATGCCACTTGTTAATTACATTGAAAGTGGTTTTTGGGGGCTACAAGCAGCAGCAGATCTGTTTCTCTCCTCCCCTCTCCTCTCCTCTCCTCTCCCGGATCAACTAGTAATACCAAAGGAGACCACCTGGGACCGAAACAAGACAGGACTAGAACAACTATAGGAACCCACCAAATCACTGGTGAGTGCAAACACATGTGGCTGGTGACATAGAGGAGCCTAGGGAGAGACTAAGTGGCTGGTAACAGTCTGGTGGTTTATCAGTTGAGACACCACCTCCAGTCTGTTCCATCAACAAGGGGACAGCTGAAGGGAGGAGAGGACTCCCTGGAGACTCACCAAGTGCAACTCTGAGTCTCTATTGATACTGCCCTCAGAATCTGGAGCAGCAGCAGGGAGGGACACTGGGGGACAAAGATCTAACCAGGAAACTCAGGAAAAGACCTATACCTTGGTGGCATAGCTTTGGGGCTATGAAAGTCTCTTTGCATAACCACTGGACTATCTCTGCCACACCCTGCCTTATCTCTTAGTCAGGAGTCAGTTTAAGCTAAGAAGCCTACTTATAGTTTAGAAGCCCTCAGGCTCTCATAGTCTACAGAGAAGAAAAAAAAAAGAGGCTTTTAAATCACTGAGCCCCCAACTCAGGGATTAAAATACTATTGAAACAACGGTTAACTTCCACCACTGTGAACCCTTTAATTACCTTACTTAGACATAAGTCAATCCAGGAAATAGTGATCAGTAATTTGAAAAGTACTAAGAGAGGGAACTCAATATAATATATAAAATGGGTAAATCAACAAGAAGAAGAAATATTGGAGAAATGAACCAGGACAACAGTCCAACTAAAAGCCCCCCAAAGGGTAAAGCACAAAATAATGAGGTCAACATCCAAACATTAGCTAAAGAAATAATCACAGGAGTGAGTAAAGAGGTTGAAAGAATTGTAATCATACATAAAGGAACAACAAATGAGACTCTGGAAGAAAACACTAACTATCTCAAGGTTATCAGAGAGCTGAAAACTGAAATAGCTGAGCTAAGAACACAACTAGCTGCACAAGCTAAAACAGTATCAGAACAGGGAAACAAAATAGATGAACTCCAGAAAACAGTAGAGGGCAGAGAGAATAGAATCAATGAGGCTGAAAACAGAATTAGCAAGATCGAGGATGAATTAGAGACAACTAAAAAAGAAGTAAGAGATCTCAAAAAGAGATTAAGAGATGCTGAAAACAACCACAGAGACCTATGGGATGACTTCAAAAGAAACAATATACACACTATTGGCTTACCAGAGGAAGAAAGAGAGGGAGAGGAAGAAAGCATTCTTCAGACCATAATAGCTGAAAACTTCTCTAGTCTAGACAACATCAAAGACATAAAGAATCAAGAAGCCCTGAGGGTCCCAAACAGAATTAACCCAGACTTAAAGACACCAAGGCACATCATATTTAGAATGGAAAGGAATAAGGATAAAGAAAGGATCCTGAAGTCTGCAAGAGAAAAACAAAGAGTCACCTAGAGAGGAAAACCCATAAGATTAGCAGCAGACTTCTCCACACAAACACTACAGGCCAGAAGAGAATGGCAAGATATCTATGGAGTGCTCAATGAGAAAGGCTTTCAACCAAGACTACTGTATCCTGCTAGACAGTCTGTCATTCAGACTAGATGGAGGCATCAAAACCTTCTCAGACAAACAACAGTTGAAGGAATCAACTATCACCAAGCCTGTCCTGAAAGAAGTTCTGAAAGCTCTTCTATAAACAGTCAGACCATCATAAATAGCACAAATATCAGAACACTCTAAAACTCTACAAGAATGGCATTAAAATATCTTCAATCTTTGATATCAATAAATGTTAATGGCCTGAATTCACCTATTAAAAGACACAGAGTAGGAAGATGGATCAGAAAATACAACCCAACAATATGCCGTCTACAGGAAAACTAACTCAACAAGACAAACACAGACTTAAAGTGAAAGGATGGAAAACTATCGTACAAGCCAATGGCCCACAAAAAAGGGCAGGAACAGCTATTCTCATATCTGACACAATAGACTTTAAAATAGATTAGATTAAAAAAGATAGGAATAGACACTACTTAATATTCAGAGGATCAGTCAATGAAGAGGACTTAACAATTATTAACATCTATGCACCCAAATGAGAAGCCATCTAAATACATCAAACATCTACTGAAAGAGCTACAGCAATACAGTCATAGTAGGGTACTTGAACACCCCACTCTCTCAACTTGACAGATCATCCAGGCAGAAAATCAATAACGACATAAGGGAACTAAATGAAGAGATAGATAAACTAGAACTATTGGACATTTTCAGAGTCATTCATTCCAAGAAACTGGAATACACATTTTACTCAAATCCACATGGGTCATTCTCAAGGATAGACCATATGTTAGGCCACAAAGACAGCATCAACCAATTCAAGAGCATTGAAATCATCCCAAGCATCTTCTCAGACCACAGTGGAACTAAACTAACACGTAATAGTCAACAAAAGATTAGTAATAGTTCCAAAATGTGGAAGCTCAACAGTACACTTCTTAACAACTCCTGGGTCAAAGAGGAAATCAAGGAAGAAATCAAAATGTTTCGAGACTTCAATGAAAATGAAGACACAAGCTATCAAAATATTTGGGAAACAGCTAAGGCAGTAATGAGTGGGAAGTTCATAGCTATACAAGCACACATTAGGAAACAAGAAAAAGCACAAATAAACAGCCTGATTGCACATCTTAAAGACCTAGAAGAAGAACAACAAAGGAACCCTAAAGCGACCGGAAGGACAGAAATTACTAAAGTTAGGGCAGAAATAAATAACATTGAGAATAAGAAACCATACAAAAGATCAATGAAAGGAAATGTTGGTTCTTCAAAAGAGTGAACAAAATCGACAAACCTTTAGCCAGACTCACAAAACAAAAAAGGGAGAAGACCCAAATAAATTGGATACTAAATGAAAGAGGAGATATCACAACAGACACCACAGAAATTCAGCATATCATGCGAGGCTTCTATGAACAACTATATGCCACCAAGCTAGAGAACCTGGAACAAATGGACGATTTCCTAGATACCTACCAACTTCCAAAACTAAGTAAAGAGGAAGTAGATTACATGAACAGGCCCATCACAGCTAATGAAATTGAAACAGTTATCAAAATCTTCCCAAAAATAAAAGTCCTGGACCAGATGGTTTTACAAACGAATTCTACAAAACCTTCAAAGAAGAACTAATACCTCTACTTTTAAAAGTCTTCCAGAAGATTGAAGACACTGGAATACTCCCTTCCATCTTCTATGAAGCCAACATCACTCTGATACCAAAATCAGACAGGGACACAACCAAAAAAGAATACTTACGACCAATATCTCTGATGAATATAGATGCTAAAATACTGAACAAAATTCTAGACAACCGGATACAACAGTATATTAAAAAGATTGTTCATCATGACCAAGTGGGGTTTATCCCAGGCAGGCAAGGTTGGTTTAACATACGTAAATCAGTCACTGTGATCCACCACATCAACAAAAGCAAACAAGAAAAAAAACCACATGGTCATATCAATAGATGTAGCGAAAGCCTTTGATAAAATACAACATCCCTTTATGATCAAAACACTACAAAAAATGGGAATAGATGGAAAATTCCTGAAGATAATGGAGTCTATATATAGCAAACCTATAGCCAACATCATAATGGTGAAAAACTGGAAGCATTTTCACTCAGATCAGGTACTAGACAGGGCTGCCCACTATCACCATTACTATTCAACATAGTGTTGGAAGTTCTTACCATAAGGCAGTTCTTGCAATAAGGCAGGAGCAAGGAATTAAAGGGATACAGATAGGAAGAGAAAAAGTCTAACTCTCCCTATTTGCAGATGACATGATAGTATACATGCAAAAACCTAAGGAATCCAGCAAGAAGCTTTTGGAAATCATCAGGCAATACAGTAAGGTGTCAGGCTACAAAATTAACATTCAAAAGTCAGTGGCATTCCTCTATGCAAACACTAAGAAGAAATTGAGATCCAGAAATCAATTCCTTTTACTATAGCAACTAAAACAATAAAATATCTAGGAGTAAACCTAACCAAAGAAGTGAAAGACTTATAAACTGAAAATTATGAGTCACTACTCAATGAAATTGAAAAAGAAGTGGAAAGATATTCCATGTTCATGGGTTGGAAGAATTAACATCATCAAAATGAATATACTACCCAGAGCCATCTACAAAGTTAATGCTATCCCCATCAAGATCTCAAGCACATTTTTTTTAGGAAAATAGAACAAATGCTACAAATGTTTGTCTGGAACCAGAAAAGACCTAGAATTGTCAAAACAATCTTGAGAAAAAAGAACAGAATTGGAGGCATCACACTCCCAGATCTCAAATTGTATTATTGGGCCATTGTCATCAAAACTGCTTGGTAGTGGAACATGAATAGACACACTGACCAGTGGAACAGAATTGAGAGCCCAGAAGTGAGCCCCCACACCTATGGATATCTAATCATTGACAAAGGTGCCCAGACTATTAAATGGGGAAAGCAGAGTCTCTTCAACAAATGGGGTTGGAAACAATGGGTTGAAACATGCAGAAGAATGAAGCTGAACCACTGTATTTCACCAAATACAAAAGTAAATTCCAAGTGGATCAAGGACTTGGATGTTAGACCAGAAACTATCAGATACTTAGAAGACAATATTGGCAGAACTCTTTTCCGCATAAATTTCAAAGACATCTTCAATGAAACGAATCCAATTACAAAGAAGACTAAGACAAGTATAAACCTATGGGACTACATCAAATTAAAAAGCTTCTTCACAGCAAAGGAAACCACTACCCAAACCAAAAGACCCCTCACAGAATGGGAGAAGATCTTTTCTTTACATGCCATACGTCAGACAAGAGTTTAATAACCAACATATATAAATAACTTGCCAAACTCAACAACAAGACAACAAATAACCCCATCCAAAAATGGGGGGAGGACATGGACAGAATATTCACCACAGAAGAGATCCAAAAGGCCGAGAAACACATGAAAAAATGCTCCAAGTCTCTGATTGCCAGAGAAATGCAAATAAAGACAACAACGAGATACCACTTCACTCCTGTGAGAATGTCATACATCAGAAAAGGTAACAGCAGCAAACGCTGGAGAGGGTGTGGGGTCAAAGGAACCCTCCTACACTGCTGGTAGGAATATCAATTGGTCCAGCCAATGTGGAGAACAGTCTGGAGAACTCTCAGAAGGCTAGAAATGGACCTACCCTACTATCCTGCAATTCCTCTCCTGGGGATATATCCTAAGGAACCCAACACATCCATCCAAAAAGATCTGTGTACACATATGTTCTTAGCAGCACAATTTGTAATAGCCAAAACCTGGAAGCAACACAGGTGTCCAACAACAGACAAGTGGCTGAGAAAGTTGTGGTATATATACACAATGGAATACTACTCAGCTGTAAAAAACGGTGACTTCACTGTTTTCAGCCGATCTTGGATGGACCTTGAAAAATTCATGTTAAGTGAAATAAGTCAGAAATGGAAGGATGAATATGGGGTGATCTCACTCTCAGGCAGAAGTTGAAAAACAAGTTCAGAAAAGAAAACAGAAGTAGAACCTGAACTGGTTCTACTTTTACCAAAGTAAAAGACTCTGGGGTGGGTGGGTGGGTGGGGAGAATACAGGTCTAAGAAGGATTCAGAGGACCTAGTGGGGGTTGTATTGTTACATGGAAAACTGGGGAATGTTATGCATGTACAAACTCTTGTACTTACTGTTGAATGTAAAACATTAATTCCCCAATAAAAAAAAAATCAGAGTAAAAAAAAAAAAGAAAATGGTTATTGTTTGTATACTATCCTTGTATCTTGATATAATTATCATTTCTTCCAAGATTTTTGTTTATTCTTTTGAATTTGTTTTACATAATTGATCATGCTATTTATGAATAAGGACAGTTTTCTTCCCTTCCTTCCTTTCTTCCTTCCTTCTTCCTTTCCTTCCTTCCTCCCTTCCCTCCTTCCTTCTTTCCTTTCTGCATTTCTCCCTTCCTGCCTTTCTTTTGCCATCAGGGATACTGTGGATACTCAGTATCTACACTATGACTCAACCTCTCCTGGAAGTCACTTACAAAATAATTAACACAGCAGCAACACAATAAAATGAATGATGGCTGTACAACTAGCTCAGGATTGGGTCCTACTTATGCCATTTGAGCAGATGGATTCTCTGGGAAAAGAAAACAACCATTGCTTATTTAGTGTCTGTGTTCTCTTCTATTAATTATTCATATTTATTAAGTTGGGGAGATCAAGACATAATAATGATGATCCCACTGATAAATCACAGTCCCTATGTGTCAGCCACAATACTAAATTATTTACAGACACTGCTTAAATTAGTCATTGCAATAATTCAATGAGTAGGTGCTGTTATTATCTCTATTTTACACATGGGGAAACTGAATTCCATAGAGAGCAGGCAATTTATCAAAGACCACATGGTTAGTTTAGGAGGCAGGGACTCAACTATGCCTCTTTGATCAATGAAATGATTCCAGCGGTTAGCCCATGGGTCAGCATATTGCTGGCCATGACCACTGGGGAGATGGCTGCTGTGCTAATCTGTACCTATAAGGGCATTTGAAAGCTTTCATCCAGGGTGGGGAGTTTTAGAGCACAATGGTTATGCAAAGAGACTCTCATGCCTGAGGCTCTGAAGTTCCAAGTTAACCCCTTGCCCCACCACCAACCACTATAAGCCAGAGCTGATTAGTGTTCTGGTAAAAATAAATAAATAAATAAATAAATTAAAATAAAGATCAAAGCTTTCATCTTTATCATACTAGGTCAAATAAATAATTAAAAAGCAGAATGTGGATTTTCTTCTGTGATTATGCATATTTTTTCTAGACTACAAAGCATCTTAAATATTTTAAAGTCTGTTTTAGAGGATTATATTATTGTGTGATATAAATGCTAGGGTTTTCTCCTATCCAGAGATAGTCTCTATTGTTCTGATTTTTTTCTTTTTAGTATTGTAAAGATTTTTTGTTTGTTTGTTTTCTTTTATTTTGAATCTATTGCTACCAAGATTATCACTGGGGCTTAGTGCCTACATGATGAATCTACTGCTCCTAGTAGCCATTTTTCCTTTCTCTCTTATAGGACAGAGAGAAATTGAGAGTGGAAGATAGAAGAAGAGAAGAGAAGAGAAGAGAAGAGAAGAGAAGAGAAGAGAGAGAGAGAAATACCTGCAGCAGTGTTTTTTTTTTAATTTATTTTTTATTTAAGAAAGGATTAATTAAAAAAACCATAGGGTAGGAGGGGTACAATTCCACACAATTCCCACCACCCAATCTCCTCATGAAGTTTCTCTGTTGACTGGAGTTTGAGCCTGGGTCCTTGCACACTGTAATGTGTGCACTCAACTGGGTACACCGCCATCCAGCCCCATTGACTTGGTTTATTTTTCTTCTTATTTTTAAATTTTATTCCCCTACTCTGGCTGAAAAATATTTTTGTTGATAGAGACAGAGAAACTGAGAGAGAAGGAGGAGACATAGAGGGAGAGAGACACCTGCAGCACTGCTTCACTGCTCCTGAAGCTTACCCCTGCAGGTAGAAACTTTGTGCATGGCAATGCATGCACTCAATCTCGTACAACATTCCCTCCTCTCCAATGCACTTCGGTGTTTTAAATGATGCACAAGATTGGCTGCTACTAGCATACCTACAAATTACCTATATAAGAAACAGGTCACAATGTTGATAATTTTTTTCTTTTGCATTTGTTTCCCTTAATATTGTGTTTCATGAATTTTCACCATCTCACTAACTTCATCAAAACTGGCTACTGGATTTCAGGACTGTGTGGAACTGGGTTTGATTCAATATATGTTGTTCAACAAAGTTAAAACAAAGAGGAATCAGAAGTTGGGTGGTGGTGCACTGGGTTAAACACATCTAATAAAAAGCACAAGGACCTGCTCAAGAATCCTGGTTTGAGTCCCGGGTTCTCCACCTGCAGGAGGAGGACTCTTCACAAGTGGTGAAGCAGGTCTGCAGGTGTCTGTCTCTCTCTCCCTCTCTCTATCTTCCCCTCCTCTCTCAATTTCTCTCTGTATTATCCAATAAAACAAACAAAAAAAATGTCCTCCAGGAGAAGTGGCAGCATGGAGCCCCATCAATAACCCTGGAGGCATAAACAAAAACCAAAAAACAAAAGAGGAACCTAGGACAATCGTTTTTTGAAAGTGCTATCAATTCATGCTAGTGCCCCATAGTTTTGAAATGGACTAAGTACCAGTGTTAATTCTTGTGTTCCTTTTGTTCCTTAGGCAGGAAAGCTGAGTGAAATAATTAACAGATTTTCACTGAAGACCTGAGTTCAAATCCTGCTTTGTAACAATGACCTTGCTCAAGTACAGGTCTCCTGGTGCCTTACTTTCTTTATATTTCAAACAGGTGTTTAAGAAATCTATTAAAGTGGGGGTTGGGCGGCAGCGCAGCGCGTTAAGCACATGTGGCGCAAAGTGCTGGGACCGGTGAAGGATCCCGGTTCGAGGCCCTGGCTCCCCACCTGCAGGGGAGTTGCTTCACAAGCGGTGAAGCAGTTCTGTAGGTGTCTGTCTTTCTCTCCCCCTCTCTGTCTTCCCCTCCTCTCTCCATTTCTCTCTGTCTTATCCAATAATGACAACAATAATCACTACAATAATAAAACAAGGGCAACAAAAGGGAATAAATCAATAAATAAATAATTAAAAAAATACAAAAAAAATCTACTAAAGTCATGGGCTTCTTGAAACATACCTAAAATAGACTTTTTAGCTTCTTCCCACACAAAGACCCCTAATTTTATCTGCTCTATTCCTACTTTGGGTTCTCATCTATTAAACAATTTGTCTTGTTCTGTATCTTGCCACTAAGTTGCAGACATTACCATGATGTCACCCTGACTTCCCCTGGGCAGATGACATCACCAATGTGTCCTAGAACCCCACTTCTCAGAGCCCAATCCCACTAGGGAAAGATAGAAACATGCTGGGGGCATGGATCCACCAGCCATGTCCAAAGGAAAAGCAGTTAAAGTAGCCAGGTAGTCCACCTTTTGCACCCCATAAAGAATTTTGTTCAATACACCCAGAGGGATAAAGAACAGGGAAGCTTCCAATGGCAGGGATGGGACACAGAACTCTGGTGGTGGGAACTGTTATCTTATAATCTTGTTAATCATTATTGAATCACTAATAAAATAGAAATTAAAAAGAAACCTAAATTCAAGAGTGTTATAAGAATTAATGGGCTAGGGGTCAGGTGCACATTATAATGTGCAAGGGTCTGGGTTCAAACCCCTGGTCCCCACCTGCAGGGGGGAAGCTTTGCGAGTCATTAAGTGGTGCTTTAGATCTCTCTCTTCCTCTCTATCTCCTTTTTCCCTCTAGATTTCTGGCTGTCTATATCAAATAAATAATGATAAAAAATAATAATGTGAACTGTATACTCACAGTTATAGTGTTCAACTCTATGACCTTGGTAAAGTTATTTGAGTTCCCTGTGCCTTCATATCATAATTGTAAAATGTGAATAACTCTAAGACCTATCTCATAGGCCTTAGAAAAAAAAAGAATTAATGGGTTAATGTTGCTGTGGAATTTTCTATATCAGGAGTTGTTATCATTATTCACATTTATTTATTTTTATTTCCATATTAATTTTCCTCAGAGAAAGTGGCTGTGTCCCAGATACTTACTATTTCTCATATGTCTATTAAATATGACTGACTTGTCAAGCACCAAAGCTTCCCTCAATGCAGTGGAGGCTGGGCTTTAACATGGTTCATACACATGGTAAAGCAGGGCACTATGCAAGTGAGCTATTCTGCTGGCAGGGTCTAATAAAATAGCCAATAATGCAGCAGCAATACAATAAAGTGAATGATGACTATTCAACCCACTCTGGATTGGGTCCTACTCATGCCAGTTACCTACCTTCAGATTTTTATGATCTTTTCCAACTTTATTATGAAGAAACCAATGGAAACTCTTCTATAGGATTAAATAAGCTAGTACATATGCTCCAATTATAACAGGAAATGAAAATGAAGTGTTGTATAAATGCTCTCTTTGCTGGGGTCTCCATGAACCCTGTTCTCTGAGCAGCCCCCAGAATGTGCCAGAATAAACAGTGGGTAGAGGCCTTCTTATTCTCCACAGCTTCCTTTTCTCATTCACTCAGAGCCTAAGTCTCCGCTTGATTAGAAGAGCAGAACACAGAAAACTTTCTGGTTTTTTCTGCTTGGCTATTGGTTAAGAAGTGTTAACAATTCAACTTATCTTTGTTGCATTGTTAATTATCAGTCTGAATTTTAATTCTTAAACCCTTAGTAGGAATGTATTATTACTTATAAGGAGAAGATGCATGAACATCTCAGGGCTGACTATTTCAGCTTCTGAGAAAAATACAGCAGGTGTGTTGGAAGTAAATAGACATTCGAGTTGCAATAGGAAAGTGACTCTAGACAACATGTAAATGATTGAGCCCAACTCTGTACTAGTAAGAAAGTATTTATCAGCCATGACATCGTCTCCCCAGACAATAAGTTGGATCCTCTTGCATATCACATTTCAGGCTCAGGAAAAAAAACAAAACAAACAAACTAGTATCGCCACAGCCCCTTTGGAATATAATCAAAATATGCCTACAAACTAGCTATAAAACGGAGACCCCCCAACTCTTCACCTGTACTATTCTAGCCTTTAGGTTCATGATTAATCAACAACTTGTTTGGCTTTATATGTTAACTCACTTTTCAGCCACCAGGTTCCAGATGCTACCATGACGCCAACCAGACTTCACTGGACAGACGACCCCAAAAATGTGTCCTAGAGCTCCGATTCCCCAGAACCCCACCCCACTAGGGAAAGAGAGAGGCAGGCTGGGAGTATGGATCGATCTGTCAATGCCTATGTTCAGCAGGAAAACAATTACAGAAGCCAGACCTTCCACCCTCTACATCCCACAATGACCTTCGGTCCATACTCCCAGAGGGATAAAGAATAGGAAAGCTAACAGGGGAGGGGATGGGATACAGAGTTCTGGTGGTGGGAACTGTGTGGAGTTGTACCCCTCTTATCCTATGGTTTTGTCAGTATTCCTTTTAATAAATAAAATAAAATAAAAATAATAAGATGAAACAAAAAAAGAAAGTATTTCCCAAAACAATGAGCTAGACTTAAATGCAGACCATGGTTTTTAGATCAAGAACTCCCATGGGGTGCTGCTTTAAATTTGAATTATTGGGACAAGGACACAACTTTGATGCCAAGATAATGCAAAAATGCTATACAAATAAACTTCACCCAGAAGAAGGTGTCAGGAGTGGGACAGGATATATCTGAGACTAAAAAAGAACTCTGGGCCACACTTGTTTATTATGTATTCATGGGATCAAGCTTCAAGAATGCCAATGTTATCTGTAGCCCAGATGCTAATCATGAACAAGGATTGAAATCACATAGTAGTTAATTTCTATTCAACTTGAACTCATTTATAAATAAATACAGAGTTTTGATTTAGTTTTATTTTGGATCAACCCACAGTCTTAGAGAAAAAAAAAAATTTTCCACCAGTGTTATCATGATGGCTTGGTACCTGCATGATGCATCATTTCATTTCTTCCTTTCTTTTACTCTCTCTTTCTCTCTCTTCCTTCTTTCCTCCCTTCCTCCCTCCCTCCCTTCCTCTCTTCCTTCCTTCCTTCCTTCCTTCCTTCCTTCTTTCCTTTTTTTTTTTTGTCTCCAGGGTTATCACTGGGGCTCAGTGCTTGCACTTCTAATCTTCTGTTCCTGGAGGCCATTTTACCCCCCATTTTTGTTGCCCTTGTTGTTGTTATTATTGTTATTGTTATTATTGCTGTTGCTGGATAGGACAGAGAGAAATCAAGAGAAGAGGAGAAGACACAGAGGGGTAGAGAAAGACAGATACCTGCAGATAGATCTTTACCGCTTACAAAGCAATCCACCCCCTGTATGTGGGGAGTTGGGGGCTCCAACCGGCATCCTTGAACTGGTCCTTGAGCTTCATGATGCAGGGAAGTTCCCTAAAGTGGGGAATTTCACAAGTGGTGGAGCAGTACAACAGGTGTCTTTCCACTTTGTTTCCCCCTCTCTTCTACTCTCTGTTAAAAAGGGGGGCGGACATCAAAAACAATGGAGTTGTGTAGACACTGAGTCCCAGCAAAATCCCTGGTAGCAAAAAAAATAAAATAGTAAAGTGAGAGATTAGAAAAATAAGTACTAGGATTTGTAATGTTGTTTGCAAGTCAAAGTCACTAACTCAGAAACAGCTAAAGCTCAAGACTGAAAGCTCAGCAAAGTGACACAGTTGTGGACTGAGCTGTTGAATACAGAAAACGCTGGTGCACAGTAATCTGACCATTGCCAAGCCTTCCTGTCTTAAACCTGCTAACCCTCGAGTGCTTTCAGTAGAGGCTGGAATACAGCCCACAGCCATTTTTTTCCCCTCAATAAAGTTTACTGGCACCTGGCCAAGGCATGCTCACTTGTTTCCATATGTTCTGTCGCTACAACATAGAAAGGCAGAATTTATTTGTTGCAAGAGAGAGTTTACATACTGCTATGAGCATGGAAAAGGATTTCAGAATGGTCCTTCTCTTATCTTTCCTAACCAAGTCCTTCCAAGATTAAGGTATTTATTGCCTTAAAAGGGTTGCCACCCCTTGGTTTTAAATACAACTTAAAGATTTTTGCAAGCCTTCGTGCATGATGTGCTAGTGAGACTCACTAAAGTTCCTACTCAGGTAGATTCAGTATTCATCCCAAGACAGTAAGGAGCAGAGAGATCAGTCCATCAGCCTGCAGCCACAGAGAGATAGAAATGACAGAGCAAGAACTGCACCCTTGTCTGACTTCAAAGCTCAAGCTGCAAACCTTGATGCTGGAAATGTTAAAATCATTCCACTGTGGTTTTAAAATATTAGTCCTATATTTAAATATCCCATATACTAGTGTACTACCAGGTCTCATATTGATAAGACATTTATTTGAACATTTTAAGGGGACAGAATGGTGACTCAGTCAGTAGTATGTACACATTGCCATGTGCAAGAACCCAGGCTCAAGTCCCTTGTCCCCACCTGCATGGGGGATGCTTCATGAGTGGTGAAGCAGGTTCTCAGGTATCTATCTTTCTTCCTGTCTCCCCTTCCCTCTCAATTTCTGTCTTGTCAAATAACAATAGATCAGAATAAAAAAACTAGAAAAAATGGTCTCCAGGAGCCATGATTCGAAGTGTTGGCATCTAGCCCCAGTGATAACCCTTGTGGCAATACAATAAAAAAAATAAGGAAAGAAAGAAAAAAGGGGGGTGGGTGGTAGTGCAGTGGGGTTAGGCATACATGGAACTGGGACTTGGGCACACCACTACCTGGCCCTTTACTCTTTTTTTTTTTGGCCTCCAGGGTTATTGCTGGGTCTTGGTGTTGGTAGTATGAATTCATTGCTCCTAATAGCCATTTATTTTAAACTTTATTTATTTATTTATTATTGGATAGAGACAGAGAGAAATTGAGGGGAGGGGAAATATAAATGAAGAGAAACAGAGAGACACCTGCAGCCCTGCTTCACCACTTGTGAAGCTTTCCCCCTGCAGGTGGGAACCAGGGTCCTTGTACATTGTAGTGTGAGTGCTTAACTAGGAGTGCCACTGCCTGCCCTCCCTTTTTGTTGGATAGAACAGAGAGAAATTGATAGAGGAGGGGGAAATAGGAGAAGAAAATGATAGACACCTGCAGACCTACTTTACCACTTGTGAAGCAATCCCCCTTCAGGTGGGGAGCCTGGGGGACTTGGACAGCATAGGTTTTGCACTTTGTACTATGTGCGCTACCTTCTGCACCCCACCCCTTACTCTTATTTCCAGTCTTTCTTCTACGCTGTTCCTCACTCCCACATCCTCCCTGTAACTCCCCCCTTATTTCTTTGGGTCCAAGCTGGAGAAATCCCACTTGTTCTCCTTAGCTGTCATGCTAAAACATTCCAAATTACTAGGCGGCAGAATCTCCTCCATGTTCCAGATGAGGGATGGCTCAGCCCCAGGTGATGTCACCCTGGGAAAGTGTTCTTATTGTTCCCTTTTTGGTCCTTCCTAACCAAGGTCTGCAGGGCCAGGTCCACAGTCTAGCTATCTGGAGGGAAAAGAGCAATGATGCTGAGGCAGAGGAGGTGGGAGTCCTCTCTGCATCAGCACAACGGTCACACAAATGATTCTTATCTGCACAGACTCCAGCACTCACATTTGTCCTCAGGTCAAACTTCCTGCAGGTTTCCCTCCTGGATTTTTTTCACCTGCTAACCAGAAAATAAATGGTCAGAATTTTTTTTTCCGGAAAAGCTTATGAATAGACTTCTTCTCCCTGTAGCATGTAGGATAATAGGACATTGTAATGGGCCAAAGGTCACTTTGCTATCTCTAGGCTTTCTTCTTCTTCTTCTTCTTCCTCTTCTTCTTCTTCTTCTTCTTCTTCTTCTTCTTCTTCTTCTTCTTCTTCTTCTTCTTCTTCTTCTTCTTCTTCTCCTTCTCCTCCTCCTCCTCCTCCTCCTCCTCCTCCTCCTCCTCCTCCTCCTCCTCCTCCTCCTCCTCCTCCTCCTTTTTGCCTCCAGGGTTATTGCTGGGGCTCTGTGCCTGCATCACAAATCCACTGCTCCTGGAGGCTATTTTTTTTCCCTTTTGTTGACCTTGTTATTATTTTTGTTATTGTTGTTATTGTTGTTGGATAGGACAGAGAGAAATGGAGAGAGAAGGGGAAGACAGAGAGGGGAAGAGAAAGATAGACACCTGCAGACTTGCTTCACCACTTGTGAAGCGACCCTCCTGCAGGTGAGATCTGGGTACTCGAACCGGGATCCTTAATGCCGGTCCTTGTGCTTCTTGCCATGTGTGCTTACCCCACCATGTTACTGCCCGGCCCCTTCTAAGCTTTCTTCTAATAACAACTTTTTCCTTTTGTCACCAGGGTATCTGCATGACAAATTAACCACTCCTGGAAGTCTTTTTGATTGCATTATTTTGATACAGAGAAATAGAAGAGGGTGGAGAGAGGATATATGCTGCACTGCTCTGCTTGTGAACTCCCCCCCACACACACACACACCGATGCAGGTGGGTACCAAGAGCTTAAACTCTGGTCATCAGCATACTCTACCACCACCATCTTTGAATATCTACTTTATATTTTCTAAGAAGTTGAAGCCCTACAAAGCTGAGAAAACCTCCTAAGAAAATTAATTAGGGGCCGGGTGGTGGCATACCTGGTTGAGTGCATGTATTACAATGCACAAGGATGCGGGTTGGAGCCCTGGGTCCCCACCTGAAGGAGGAAAGCTTTGTGAGTGGTGAAGCAGTGCTGCAGGTGTGTCTCTGTCTCTCTTGCTCTCTATCACCCCCTTCCCTCTTGATTTCTGGCTGTCATTATCCAAAATAAAGATTTAAAAAAAATTAAAAAAAAAGAAAATTAATCATGGTGCAGCCTATTGAGCACATGTTACTTTGTGCAAATTCCTAGGTTCTAGTCTTCAGTCACCACCTGCAAGGGGGAAGCTTTGTGAACTGTGAAGCAGTTCTACAGGTGTCTCTCTTTCTCTCTCCCCCTCTTTATCTCCATTCCCTCTGTTTCTATCTCTAGCCAATAAATAAATATTTTAAAAAGACTTAATTGAGGCACAAGGGGCTTGGGGAAGGCCTACGAGGCAAGGGGGACTCAGTGTCTTATGGTGGGGGAGAAGACATTTTGATAAAACATAAAGTGTGTTACCACCCATGTTTTATTTATTGATTTTTCTTTTGTCACTAGGGCAATCACTCAGGTCCAGTGCCTGTAAAACTCCACTTTCCCCATGATGTTTTTCAGAAGTGAAAGACAGAGATAGAGATGGAGAAAAAGTTCATGATTAATCAACAATTTGTTTGGCTTTATATGTTAATTCTTTTTCAGCCACCAGATGCCTAAACAGATGACTCTACCAATGTGTCCTGGAGCCCCACCTCCCCAGAACCGCATCCCACTAGGGAAAGAGAGACAGGCTGGGAGTATGGATCAACCCACTAAAACCAATGTTCAGCAGGGAAGCAATTACAGAAGTCATACCTTCCACCTTCAGCACACCATGGTGACCCTGGGCCCACATTCCCAGAGGGTTAAAGAATAGGAGAGCTTAGATATACAACCAGTTTCTGTGAGAGAGAGCATATGTTCACACGTATCCATAAACTACTGCAAAATATATACCTGAAAGCAGAAGTACACTAGAGTTTGCAGTGAGTACCCCCCTAACACTTCCTCTCCACTATTCCAAGCTTTGGATCCATGATTGCTCAACAATTTGTTTGGCTTTGTATGTTACCTCTCTTTTCAGCCACCAGGTTCCAGATGTCATCAGGATGCCGGCCAGGCTTCCCTGGACTGAAGACCCCACCGATGTGTCTTGGAGCTCCGCTTCCCCAAAGACCCACCCTACTAGGGAAAGAGAGAGGCAGACTGAGAGCATGGACCGACCAGTCAACACCCGTGTTCAGCAGGGAAGCAATTACAGAAGCCAGACCTTCTACCTTCTACAACCCACAATGACCCTGGGTCCATGCTCCCAGAGGGAGAGTGGAAAAGCTATCAGGGGAGGGGGTGGGATATGGAGATTGGGTGGTGGGAATTGTGTGGAGTTGTACCCCTCCTACCCTATGGTTTTGTTAATTAATCCTTTAAAAAAAAAAGAATAGAAGAGCTATCAGGGGAGGGGATGGGATACAGAGCTCTGGTGGTGGGAATTGTACTCCTCTTATATTATGGTCTTGTCAATGTTTCTATTTTATAAATAAATTAAAAGAGAGAGAGAGAGAGAGAAGAGAGAGACACCTGCAGCACTGCTCCACTGCTTTTGAAGTTCCATCTCTCCCCCAAACTTGAGGAGCACACGCTTGAGTCCATGTATGATAACATCTATACTCTTCTAAGTGCACCACCACCTGATATCCAGCTTGTGGAGATGTGGAACTGCACTCCTGTGAGAGCAAGTCCTTGTAAACTGACATTTCGTCCATTAAGTTATTATTTTTTTTGCCTCCAGAGTTATCATTGACGCTCAGTGTCTGCACTATGAATCTACTGACCCTGTGGCCACTTTTTCAATTTTTTTTGATAGGATAGAGAGAAATTGAGAGGGGAGGGAAAGACAGAGAGGGAGAGAGAAAGACACTTGCAGGCCTGCTTCACTGCTTCTGAAGCACTGGGATCTTTGAGCTTCATACTATGTGTGATTAAACTGGTGCACCACCACCTGACTCTATAAATTGGGAAAAAAAAAAAAAGAATCAAAATGCTAGCCATTAAGTAAAAAAAATGGGGTAGTAAATATAAATATTCATTTTCTGCTGGATTCCGTGACTGCCACTTTCTCTCTCTCTCTCTTTTTATTTTACTGCCACTTTTTTTTTGGGGGGGGGTTTGAAAACTTTTTTTTTTTAATTTAAGAGAGGAGACATTAACAAAACTATAGGATAAGAGGGATACCTTTCCACACAATTCCCACCACCCAATCTTCATATCCCATCCCCTCCCCTGATAGCTTTCCCATTCTCTATCCCTCTGGGAGCATGGACCCAGGGTTGTTGTGGGTTGCAGAAGGTAGAAGGTCTGGCTTCTGTAATTGCTTCCCTGCTGAACATGGGCGTTGACTGGTTGATCCATACTCCTAGTCTGCCTCTCTCTTTCCCTAGTAGGGTGGGGCGCTTTCTTAACCAACCCCTAGAAGAAGAAGAAAAGAGACCCCATCTCTGGCTTTAGGTCCAGGCTATGCCCAGACCCAGAACTGAGAGAGGCCTGTGGTCATTATTTCTATTGCAGCCTTCTAACTAGATCTTGGTTCTGTACACTTTTTGGGGATGGTTTATAATTCTGTCTCTCACTTATCTTTATACACAACAGCTACAAATCAAAGCAGACAGAACTTCTAGACAAATGAAAACATTTTATTTACAGGAAAAAAACTGTACACTGTGTATACATAAAAATATACAAAACCAAAATAGAAAATATCAAAGCATTAAAAGGTATACAAACACTTTTTAAAATTTGAACCCTGAAAATCCCAAGCCTTCATAATCAGTTTGACGAGTACACATTTTATTTTAAAAATTATCATACAAAAAGAAAATCCCCAGAGCTGTTAAAAAAGCTTGCTGGTTTCCACCAGAAATTTTTTTGTCAGTATTTTATTTAGAGTAAAACAGGATAGGTGATATTATAAACGCTAGTTAATTTGTTCAGAGCCTATATGCTAGGATTATTTCTCATCCAAGTAATAAGTGTTTCTTTTTCAAATCATGTCAAGGCCATAAGCTATGGAGAAACTTCTCATGAAAATTCAAATATAAATTAGGCTTTTGACCAGGAAACAATTTCTCCAGGTGACAGTTTTACCTTCATAGTGCCATTTATTTGATATTTCTGCCATACATTTTAAGAGAGTTATGACAGATAGAACTGGAAGACTGATTTTTTTAAACAGAAAAAATAATACTTGCTTCCTCATGAAAATAACTGGTGCTTGCTAAATTAAAATACTTGTAAAAATTTCAGAAAAGATGTCAAAAGACAGCACAAATCAACCATGCATGTAGATATGTATATATACAATTATAGCTATATCTACATGCATATTTTTTATAACAATAGTAAGAACTATATCAGTGTCTTCAATTCTTCAAAGTTCATTAGTCCAAGTCTGTAGAGGGGTAGGCTGCATTATACTTTCTGACTAAGAAGGTCTCAGTCATTTCATGGAACACAGATAAGAACTAAATCTTGTTCCTTGAACTGGCAGAGAAATATCACTGGTT
The DNA here is from genome assembly GCF_950295315.1 of Erinaceus europaeus. Classification (NCBI taxonomy): domain Eukaryota; kingdom Metazoa; phylum Chordata; class Mammalia; order Eulipotyphla; family Erinaceidae; genus Erinaceus; species Erinaceus europaeus. The sequence continues at coordinate 83,124,152 of NC_080164.1, read as the reverse complement.
GTGTAAATAACAGTCCAGTGACCAGAGCATGCAGAAATATTTCACAATGGAAAAAGCCAAAGTATAAAAAGCAACTGAAAACCCAGGAACCTTTTACCTAAGCACTTGATTTCCTAAACATGGCAGACTCCATCAGTTATGCAACTGCTGGGGAAGAGTCCTACACTGTATGCTAGTGGGAAGCTGACACAATTACGACAGGCTATTTTCAGAGACTGACCTACAAAGTATTTTTAGGTCATTTTCTCCCTCCCTCTCTCTCTCTCTCTCTCTCTCTCTCTCTCTCTCTCTCTCTCTCCCTCTCTCACCTTTGGTTAGCAAGAAATGGATCAGGTTACTCTGGTCACCTGCCTCAGACATGAACTGTACATTGATCTCTAAAGAAGGCTGCAGAGGGGATTTGAATCAAGTTCTTTCAGAGACAGGATTCTTCCATCCCATGCCATTACCTATGTAGACTGGTCCTATCTACTTAATGCAGCCAAACTGGGCCCAATTAACTCAGTGAAGGAATGGAAGTGCTCCTACTTAGCTAGGTCAGCCAATCGCATAAGATATTCATCCGTTCTGCCAGAATGAATGGATTCCACATGGAACAGAGCAAGACTGGGATAGCTCTCAACTGCTATTTCCCAGTTCTGAGAGTGCTACCAATGATGGCTTCCATATTACCTTGTCCAGATGCTAGTTTGGCTACAAAGGCAGAATACTGGAGAGAATACTTCTCCAGAATTGTGGAGAGAGAGAGAGAGGAGAACCCAAAAACATGGGAGAATTCTGTAGCTAAAAAGTAGTTCCTTGGATCTGGATCCAGGTACACAAAGACCCAGCATCTGAGAGCTGAGCAAAAGCCCCTCGCTTGACCCCCTCTGACAATGCTTACATGTGACTGTTAAGATGACAAACTCTTGGTCCTGGGCACAATGCTGATAAAACCAGGTCCACAAGGACTTAGTGGGAGACAGGCAGTCCATCAAGCCAGCATTCATAACCCTGAGGGACAGTGTAATTCTGTCAAGCCCTCCCCACCTACCTGTCAGAGGGACAGAGAAAGGTGAATTGTCATTCCCAGTCAATATTGTGTGTCTCTGTGGTAACAACTACAAAAAAAAAGAAAGAAAGAAAGAAAAAAGGCAATCAAGTGAGATTATCTTGAAATGTAAAAGAATGTTGAGCACTGCTACTTTTTCTTTTTTTTTTTTTGTGATTGGACAAAGAATTTTTTTTTTTTTTTGTCTCCAGGGTTGTGGCTGGGGATCAGTGTTGGCACTATGAACCCACTGCTCCCAGCAGACATTTTCCCCCCATTTTATTGGACAGGACAGAGAGAAATTGAGAGAGGAGGGGATATAGGGGAGAGAGAAAGAGAGACACCTGCAGACCTGCAAATGACTCCCCTGCAGGTGGGGAACAGCACTGCTACTTGTAAAGTAAGAAGAGTCACCTACTGGTTTCAGGTGAGGATTTTATTAGTCTCTTTTCATAAGGTGGGGTGGGAGAAGCAGGAGGGCACTTTGTGTTTACTATATGCTAAGTATTGTGCTTATTGCAGTGCTATAAATGTGGCATGTAAGGAGTTACCCAGTGTCTGGCCTCTTAGGATCAATATGGCTAATATTAGAACTTAATAAGGTTTCTTGAGAGGCTAAACCATTGAAACTTTTAAATAAAAAAAACCCACAGCCCACACATACTAATGCTTGTACCACATTTTCTGAATGTTTAACAGACCCTGAGACCCTAGGGTTTTTAAGGCCTAGAAGAAATTCAAATTTCTGAATCATTTCTTTGCTGTCCTAAAAATCCTCCTCATAAACCCAGAGAGACTGGAAGCACATTTAAGAAGTATGTCGCTGGACTGGGGGAGACAGCATAATGATTCTGCAAAAAGATCTTCATGTCTGAGGCTCTAAAGTCCCAGGTTTAACCCCCAGCACCACCATAGGCCAGAACTAAGTGAAACTCTGGTAAAAAAAAAAAAAAAAGAAAGAGGGGGCTGGGTGGTAGCGCAATGAGTTAAGCATACATGGTGCAAAGTGCGAGGACTGAGTAAGATTCTGGTTTAAGCCCCTGGCTCCCCACCTGCAGGGGTGGGGGGGTTACTTCACAAGTAGTGAAGCAGGTCTGCAGGTGTCTATCTCTCCCTCTCTCTGTCTTCCCCTCCTTTCTCGATTTCTCTGTCTTGTCCAACAACAACAGCTATAACAACGATAACAACAAAAACAACAACAAGGGCAACAAAAATGGGAAAAATGGCCTCTGGGAGTAGAGGATTTATTGCACAGGCACCAAGCCCCAGAAATAACCCTGGAGGCAAAAAGAATTGTAAAAACAATGAAAGAAAGAATGGGATAGAAAAGAAAAAATGTCATCATAAAGCACTGTTTAAAAGTTTTTTTTTTTCAAAGTGTTTTCTAGTCTCTTTGAACTTGGATATTGACAATGAACCAACAGGTTTTCCTCTAAGTCCTCAAATCCCCCCAAAGGGTTGTCCTGAATAAGAAATGTGTCAGTGAGGAAAGCCCACACTGGGAAGACTGTGAAGGGACCTTTGAAGGCAGAGTCTGGCAAGTCAAAGCAGAACCAAGACCTGTAGAAGGTAACTTTCCTCGTCAGTACCTGAGCTCAGTGCTCACTGTACACAGGGACAAAGTAAGCTTTTAGAGGGATGAGAGAGAAGTAGTTTGAATGTCTTCTCAGAGGTAAGTGGCATTGGAAGGCAAAATTACTCCTCCTTCATGAATGTAGAAGGAAAGCTCTCAATATGGAAATTGAGTGGAAATCTCATGATTAAAACATTGCAGTCACTCTTATCTCACAGTTATAAATCACAGGAGAGGCCTGTTTCTCTTGCTTACTCTTATAGCACAGATCAGCCAAGCAGAGGCATTTTTGTTTTGCCACCAGGGTTATTGCTGGAGCACAGTTCCTACATAACTTCACCTCTCCCAGTGGCCATTCTCATGACTTCACCTCTGCCAATGGCCATTCTTTTTTTCCTTTTTCTTTGACTGGGGGGTGGGGGGTAGTGGTAGGGAGAGGCAGAGAGAAACATGCAACACTGATCCACTGCTTGGGAAAAATTTCCTCTTGTAGGTGGGGACCAGGGGCTTGAACCTGGTCATGTGTGTGCTCTACTAGGTACATTGCCACTTATCTCCGGAAGATGCCCACTTTTAGAGGAGGACCTGGTGGGGGTTTAACTGTTATGTGGAAAACAACACAGAAGAATGACCAGCAGGAGTGGTGGAACTGTGCAGGCATGGAGTCCCAGTGATTGTTCTAGTGGCAAAAATAAAGACTAAGTAAGTCAAACTGAATACAGATAACATACTAGGATGGCATTTCCTTCTGACACCTTGTTGTTAAAAGGCAATGTTTTTCACAGGATTTTATATAGTGATATGGCTTTGTAATAAGGTAGGACCAACATCAAATAAGAAGGTGAAAGCAAGGATACCATTTCTGCATGACTCTGTATAGGAAAAAAAAATACTGAGAATTTGGATTCCCTAACAGTTTATAAGAAAGCCTTTATAAAGAGAGATGTGACTCCCTAAAAGTACATGTGACCATTCCCCAAATCTCCCTTCTAGACTGTGACCCCTGGTATGTCCTAACTGTCAGGGAAACTAAGGATTGTGGGTTGAATAGCAAATAATGTAGTGCAAAGCAGCTGAAGTCTCCTGGCTCTCTAGCTCCATGCTTTAATTAATTAATTAATTAATCAATCAATTAACTATTTTTTGCCACCAGGGTTATTGGTGGAACTCAGTGCCTGCGCTGTGAATCCACTGCTTCTGGTGGTCATTTTCCCCCATTGTTGTAGTTGCTATTATTATTGTTGCTGCTGCTGCTGTTGGATAGGACAGAGAGAAATCAAGAGAAGAGGGGAAGACAGAGAGGGGGAGAGAAAGATAGACACCTGCAGACCTGCTTCATAACTTGCAAAGTAACTCCCTTGCAGATGGGAAGCCAGGGGCTCAAACTGTTATCTTTGTGATTCACACTAAGTGTGCGTCCCATATCTTTAATATTTTTTTTTTCCATCAAGAGTAGTACTGGGGCACGGTGCCTATGTAACTTCACCATTCTTAGTGTCTATTTCCCTTTCTATTGAAAATGAGAGACAGAGATCTAGAGGTGGGGAGAGGGAGAGGGAGAGGAAGGGGGGAGAGAGAGAGAGAGAGAGGAAACACCTGTAGTACTGCTCCACAGCTAATGAAGTTTCTCCCACTCAAGTGCAGACTAGGGCTAGAAAGCAGGTGCTCAGGCATGGTGACATGTGCCTAACTAGTTAAGCCACCACCCAGCTCCTGCACTGTTTACTTGCAATGGTGTTCCTCTCCATCAGGATGAGGCTACCTTCTGGTCCAAGAAGGAAGTCCTGCAGGAATATGAATTCTGTCATGCAGAATTCCTCAAAATCTCAAGTAACAGAAGACTCTCCTTGGGGGTCCTAAAACTGAGCTGACTCTTGGACTGCTCAGTATGGAAAATCTAGGATTTTAGAGTTTTGTCCTCACCCCCACACATCAGAACACATTCAGCAGGCACCAGCAAGTAGAGATGAAGGCTGAAACGGCTTGGGATCACACACTTCATAAGATATACTTAGAGAGGGGATTGGATAATGATTACACAAAGTGACATTAGTGCCTGAGACTCACATCTCCCAGGTTCAATCCCCAGCCCCACTAGAAGCCAGAGTTGAGTGTTCTAATAAAAGAAAAAGGAGGAGGGGGAGGAGGGGGAGGAAAAAGAGGAGGAAGAGGAGAGAGAAAAATAGAAAGAATGAAAGGAAGGAAGAAAGAGATATACAGGGGGATTGTTGCTGCTAAAAGAAACATTATCTGAATATGCATCATACAACTTGGGGACTTAGTGGTAATTACATGAACAAATGACACATGATATGCTATACCTCAATGTGAGTGTTTCTGGTAATAAAACATCCCATAATATCAAGTGTCTTGAAGAAACTTGTATCTGGGACCCACCCTGGTACTGGGGTGTCCATGACTTAAGAAAATGTCAACATGTTTGGAGGTATAGCATCCACTTTCACTTGATATACAACTATTTGTCTAGTTAGCTTTTTTTTTTTTTTTTTTTTTTTTTGCATCTTTCCCGGGCTTTTTATTTCTCTCAACACCATGTTTACAAAGAGAGCAGTAATAAATAATGGCTTAGGAAATTCCAGTTGAAAGACTTAAGAACTACCTTGCCTGACATATTTGTGTATTTGTGACTTCGAGTGCAACTGTAGTAGTACCTTATTGCACAAGAACCCCTCAGAGTCCCTCTTCAAGACTGGGGGTCAGTGGGGTCAGGTGAAGGGCAGTGCACCATCCGCAGTCCAGGGAGGACCACCTTCCCCTTGTGGTGCAGGTCCCCTGGGGTACCAGTGTTGAGGCGTTGCACCAGAAGTTTCTCATAGAGCAGCGGGTGGTAGGCGCCCAGCGTGCAGGCAGCGTCATAGTACAGCTCGTGGTAGTGGCATCGTTCTGTCTGCCTCACCGATGGGAGATACTCATACACATGCACCTCTCCACACAGGGACATCATGAGGAGGATTCCTGATGGAAAAGACAGTTAGCACCCAAGGGACAACTCCAAATGGAAGCCCAGTGGTTTTTAGAACTGGTAGTAGTGAGCTCTTGTGCTTGCTTTCTGGTAATTATTACCACTGCAGAATTACAACGTCTGGTATGTTCTCAGGATGTCGGGGGCATGCTGTTGTATATGCTCTTGCTCTATTGCTGCTGATCTCAGTAAGAAATGAAAAGATAAAGCCAAGGGGCTGGCAGGTGGCTCACCTGGCAGAATGCACACATTACCAGGCCTGAGGACTCCTGAATCAGGCTCAAGCCTTCCTGGCCACACATAGGAATACCAGGAATGCTGCAGTGTCTCAGTGTATCTCCTCTGTCTCTCACCCTCTGCCTAGAGCAGGGGTGGGGAACCCCCCCAATCATTTTGTCTGACCCTTCCATTGCAACTGCAGCTTTCTTTTTTCTTTTTTTGCCTCCAGGGTTATTGCTGGGGCTCAGTGCTGGCACTATAAATCCACCTGCTCCTGGAGGCCATTTGTCCCTCCATTTTATTGGATAGGACAGAGAAGTGGAGAGATAGAGAGGGAGAAAGAGAGACACATGTAGACCTACTTTATTGCTTGTGAAGCATCCCCCCCTACAGGTGGGGAGCTGGGGGCTCAAACCCAGATCTTCTCGAGAGGGTCCTTGCACTTTGTACTATGTGAGCTTAACTGGGTGTGACACTGCTGGCCCCCTGCAGCTTTCTTCACAGCCACACGAAGGGGTGATTTTTGAGTTGATAAGTTTGTATGGCATATGAATGATGTGATAGGTATCTAAATGGCCCTTGGAAGAGAAAAAGGGCCCCTCCATCCTGATCTCAAGGAAAGAAAAATGGTTTCCATGAGCAGTAGAGTTAAGAGGGCACTAAGCTTCAGCGATACTCCCAGTGGTAAAATAGATGCAGGTATAGATAAAAGTATATAATGTATATTAAAAGAAAAGACAGACAAGCAATTAAGCTCCAGGAGCCCATATCTACTGAGCAGCAGATTTGCATCTCCCAAGTTAGAATATCATGCAGCAAATTCTGCACACAGAGCTCATCTGATTTGCATGTGCAGGACCATTATGTTCCAAAGAATTACATGCTATAAAAACTGATTCTAAAACAGTTCCTTGATTATGACTGGATTATAAAATAATTGCTGAGATGGGAAGAAAAGGAGTTGGGGACCCTGTTAAAGACTTCTTATAACAAAATTATCTTTCTTCCCAGGACTAGCAGCATCAGAATGGGTTTATGTTACTCCTTTTGAAAATGGTTCAAATAGACAGCTTATAAGCTCCAATCATTGCTAGGAAAATCTAATTCTTGAGGTAGGATAAAAGGCTTTCTTTTCCTGGCACCTTTGTTAATGTCATTTGCACCTTGTAAAGAAAAGACTCATTTCTCTTTTAGAAGTGAGATTTCTTATTATGAAGAAATGCAAAGCCACACAGCTTCTCCCACTTCAAGAAAATAGTTACCTGCAAAGAACGGTCCTATTTTCTAATTGACCATTCCCATTCACAGCATGAAAAATCCACTCCCACCAAAGGAAGTTCTGTATAAGAAGGGAAAAGGTAGATTGGGGAAGTAGCTTAGTGACTGTGGAAAAGATTGTCATGCTCCCAGGTCTAGATTCAATCCCAGGTACCACCATAAGCCAGAGTTGAGCAGTACACTGTTGAAAGAAAGAAAAAAAGAAAAGAAAGAGAGAAAGAAAGAAAGAAAAGATAAATGGAGAAAAGGGACCAGTTTTGATCTGAGGGATCCAGAAAGGTGGTCAAGTGGAGGGGTAGAAGGAAACAAGAAAGATAAAACTCCAGAAGTATGCATAGATTCTGCTTAGAAGACTCTGAAGATGTGGCCTTGGATCCATCATTTAATATTGTGGGTGAGGCTAAAACCCTTTCCTATGAGAGTAGGATGTGGGATAAATACTCCACGGAATACCACTCTGCAATCAGAAAAGATGATGCTGTGTCTTCTGAGATAAAAATGGATGAAATTGGAGGTGATTGTGCTTAGTGAAATAAGTAAAGAGATGGAAGACCAGATGGTTTTACTCACATTTGGAATCTAGAGAACTGATACACATGAACTTACAAACATAACAAAACAAAACAAATAAAAAAAAGAAGCAGAAGCAAGCAAACTTTCTGAGACTTGTAAGAACTCCGGAGGTTATCTTTGGGAAGTGGGAGGGTGGGGGTCACAGAACTCTGGTGGTGGGTGTGGTGTGGAACTATACACTGTAATCTTACAATCTTGTAACATACGATTAATCCCAAATGAAAAATGGAAAAAATGGAGGAGATCATTCTGTTTTAATTCTACAGAGCATTGGTCAAAGCTTCATGTTACTGATAGATCCCTTATCTCCCAGCCACATTCCCTCTCCATGGCTGACCTACCGGCCAGCTAACAAGTGAAAATGACCTTATTACTGAACACATTCCTCTAAGCTCCATCTAAGATGAGGCAAAGAAGCTGACCTCATTATTCTTAAAACACAGGTAGTATTCTAATGTGTATACATACCACAACTTTCTTTGTATTCATCTGTTTGGACATCTGGGATCTATCTTATAGGGGGAACTTAAGAAACAAGGAGATAAAGGAAAAACACAAAGTGAAACTCAGGACTAGATGAGGTGTATTGCACCAAAGTAAAGGACCCTGGGAGAAGGAGGAAAAGGGGAGGGGTAGAGAAGGCCTTGGGGGCTTGGGGAGCATGATGGTGGGAAAGGGCCCAAGTTGTGTGCAAGTATTCACAAATGAGTGACATCCTTTACAAAGAATTCATTTGAAGAAGAAGAAGAAAAAAAAAAGGTTAATTATTCCAGGCAATTATGACTCAGCAGTCATATTTGCCAAATTGTACATTTAAAAATATTATACAATGCAATGTAATTATCAAACCAATTAAAAAGTATTCCATCTGGTCTTAATGAAATGTCACATTATATGACTCAGGATATTAGGCAATATGTACACTAATCACTTTCTTTAAACTCTGGGTAAAGAGTAAACTTTAACCCATGCTTATGTTATCCCAAATTCTGAATGAATGAAGCTTCCTCTCTAAAACTCTCTTCTATATGCATGATGAGGGGCCAGCATGGGGCTCACTAGGTAGAGGCACATATCACCTTGTTTAAGGGCCTGGGTTTGAGCAATAGGCCACCACATGGCAGCACCCACAGGAAGCTTCATGAGTAGTGTCTCCTTTTCCTCTTCCTTTTCTCTCCCTCTCACTACCCCTCTCTCCCCTTCTATCTAAGGAAAAGAAAAAAGGCCACGGGGAGTGGTAGAGTCAGGGTGGCACTGAGTCTTACTGGTAGTCCTGATGGAAAAAAATGTTTGATGAGTTTACCTTAATTGCAACTATAATAAAACTTGTATGTTTTTACCTGGCAAAATACTTAAGGTAGCATGCCAAATTGTTAATAATGATAGCATTGCCTCCTTGGTGAATATATCTTTTCAACATGTGGTAGAACAAGCGGTAATGCAAATAGCATAATAAAAGCAACGGAAAAAACTGGTTTATATTAGTTCCAGCTAACATCTGAACGTAGGTGAGTTAAGTTAGGCACTTCGAAGAATGACCAGTAGAATAATATAAAACAACTCTGAATGACCTGTGGTGATAAAAATATAACTGGACTGAATAATTCCAGACTAATAAGAAGTAAGTCATTATTCAATAGTTTAGTGGCTTCCCTATAAATTCATTAAAAAAAGGAAATATTCATCTGCAATATTCTAGTCATCAGGTTCATGATTAGTCAACAATTTGTTTGGCTTTATATGTTGACTCATTTGTCAGCCACCAGGTTCCAGATGCTACCATGATGCCAACTGGACCACCTTGGGCAGATGACCCCACCAATGTGTCCTGGAGCTCTGCTTCCCCAGAACCCTGCCCCACAAGGGAAAGACAGAGAGATAGGCTGGGAGTATTGATTGACCTGTCAACACCCATGTTCAGCGGGGAAGCAATTACAGAAGCCAGACCTTCCACTTTCTACAACCCACAATGACCCTGGGTCCATACTCCCAGAGGGTTAAAGAATAGGAAAGTTATCAGGGGAGGGGATAGGATAGGGAGTTCTCGTGGTGGGAACTGTGTGGGGTTGTACCCCTCTTGTCAGTGTTTCCTTTTTATAAATAGAAATTTTAAAAAATAGAAAAAAGGAAACAAAGCAAATGATACTTAAGGAGCAAAAGTGAATCCCCCAATAAAGAAATTTTAAAAAAAAGAAACAAAAGTGACTTTCCAAATGAGATTTATGGAAAATCTGTACTTAACAAGTAGTTTGGAAATTTGAACTTGATGTGATAAAATATTAAACAAGCACTTACTATCTTCAAACATGCACTACAAGAATAATACTTGAAAGTCAGTTTTTTTATATTGTTATTACTCAATGGTAATACACATTCAAGATTCACTGTTTATAGGGGAATGTAGAAAAGTTGTCCCTAATCACCATAATTATGACATGTTTTACATAACCATAAATAGAGGTGTTAAGTGGTTTATTATCTTGGGTTATTGTGCTATTATTTTGTTTTATCCATCTGAGTTTGGAGGATATATCAGAAAATTAGAGCTCTAAATGCAATAAATATAGAGTGGAAAAGAGAAGTCATGACTTTTAAAAAAATATTGTCCTTGTGCATGTATTAAATAGCCTGAAATTATAGTGTTTATACCTATGAATTCCAGAAATATTTCTACTAATATGAGCAGCAGTATTGGCTGCCTTTAATAATTATGGGGGAGAAGTATTTGTTAGTGGTTTTTGCTATTAAAAATATTGTCAGGGACAGAAGATAAGCAAACCTGAGTTGCTGCTTGGGAGCCTGGTCCACATCCTTGAGGACACTCAGGAAGCTGAGTGCCTAGATGCCCTCCCTTTGCAGGAGCCAAAACAATCCAACCAGGATTTAGGACTCATGCAAATATATGTCTTTTTGAGAGCAAATGGGAGCTGTGGGATTCCAAGTCAATGAGGACTTCTCCCCAGTCAGTCTATGGCACAGTCAAAACTAACACACAGTACAAGTAAGTAATGTGGAGAAGTCTCTACTATCTGAGGCCCAGTGGTGGTGAACTCAGTAAAACACACACATCTCCATGCATGAGGACCTGGTTCAAGGCCCTGGTTCCCACCTGTAGGGAGGAAGTCATGCTGCAAGCACCTCTCCTTCTCTTTCTCTCTCCCTCTCTCCCCCTCAAAATGACTTCCAGAAACAATGAAGCAAGGCAGACACTGAACCCTTGAGATAACCTGGTGACAAAAAAAAAAAAAGCACCCCTCCAATACTGATGTAAGAATTAAAGAGAGGCAAGTTAGTTAGACATGAGCAAGCCACTTCCCAATGAGGACCTAAGGAGATTCAAGAGTTGTTCCAAAGAAATATGTCCTTCTGGAATCAAGTAAATCATGCTTATCCATGTTTTTTCCACTTAATTAAAAATACATATGTGAGCATTTAAAAACATATAAAGAATCCCTTGATTGCTTCTCTGGAGGAAGGAGTAATACATGTCACTTGTTTCTGATGACTCTACCAATGTGCCTCTTTCCATAAACTGTCAGGACAAACACGGACTACATAGAAATTAAATGAGCCAACAAACTTCAACATTTACTACCAGTCATTTAAATGTCATGCTATCATTGAGCACTGACATGCTAGAGAATATATCTTAAGGAAATAGTTTGCTTATTATTTATCATTTTTTCTAAGATTTACTTATTGTGAGTATAGATAGTACAGTGTTTGTAGGTATACAGAGACTTTAGTGCTTAACTAACTCTAGTTCCAAAGTCCAAGGTTCATCCTCCTGCACCACCATAAGCCTGAACTGTGCAGTGCTCTGGTTAAAAAAAATAATAATAATAACAAGATTTATTTATTTAGGGGTCAGGTGGTGGCCCACTGGTAGAATATATATTTTACTATATATATTCTAATATATATAGTAATATATATATACTAATATATATTTTATTAGTATATATATTATATATATATATATATATATATATATATATATATATATATATATATATATATTACTATATATTTTACTCAGGTTCAAGTCCTAGGTCCCTAACTGCAGGAAGGAAATTTCATCAGTGGTGGGGTACTACCACAAGTGTCTCTCTTCTCTCTGACTCTCACTGTTTATACTGAACATGTCTATCTTCCTATACAAAATAAACCATAATATGTGGAAGTAGTAAAAATGCAGGATCATGGGCCAGGCATTGGTACAACAAGTAAAGTATACCAGCTACCATGTGGGAGGACCCAGGTTTGAGCCTCTGGTCCCCACATGCAGGAGGGAAAGCAGTACTGTAGGTGTCTCCCTTTCTCTCTCCCTCTCTCATTCTACTTATCTCTGTAATAATGATAATAATAATAGAAAAAAAACTACCACAGCAGTGGATTTGTTGTGCACACACTGAGCTCCAGTGATATTCCTGCAGAAACTAAAAACAAAACAAAAACTCTTCAGCAGAATTTTGATTAAATCAAAATGTGGAACAACCATATCAAAATCAAAGACATAAATTACGATATTTATTAGATATCTATTTTTACCTTGATAATATGTGTCATATTTCAGATGAAAGGATGACCTTTTAATACTGTGGAATATAGTTGTATTTGACCTAAGGTAAGGTCTTAGGTGTGACACACTGTAATAATATTTAACAGTAAATATTAGTTCTTTTTAATATTTATTTATTTATTTATTACCTTTTGTTGCCCTTGTTGTTTTATTGTTGTCATTGTTGGATAGGACAGAGAGAAATGGAGAGAGGAAGGGAAGAAAGAGAGGGGGAGAGAAAGATAGACACCTGTAGACCTGCTTCACTGTTTGTGAAGCGACTCCCCTGCAGGTGTGGAGCTGGGGGCTCGAACCAGGATCCTTATGGCGGTCCTTGTGCTTTTGCCACCTGTGTTTAACCCGCTGCGCTACTGCCTGATTCCCAAATATTAGTTCTTGTACCTGGTGCATAATAGTTCAATTCAAAGTCGAAGACACTTATCTTCATTTTTTTTTTTTTTTTTTTAGTTGACAGAGATCTGGAGACATTAAAAAGTGTGTACCAGGTCACTTATTTAGTTAACCAGTGGAGCTAAGATATGATTTTTAAAAAGTTTTAGTATTTAGTTATAGTCTTTCCTCTGCTGGTGCTTTTATATGGTCTTCAAAGGAGATTCTTCCAAACAACAACAATTAAGTTGCAAAAAAAATATTGTTCAGCAAGATAGAATTGTTGTCTTACACAGGATTTGGGGAAAGTTCTGGAATAAGATATGTGTCAGGATACACTGTCTCTCTAAATTTCTGTTACTGAAAAGAGATTATCTAATATGTTAGCCAAGTTGTCACTGAGTTTTACATAATTACTTTGTTGCCAAAAGTTAAAATATATTTGCAGCTATAATAAAAATTTTGAAAAGCAATTACCAGTAAATAATTGTGAAACACTGAATTAGGTTTCATGTGCAGTGAATAGTCATCTCTCTAATCATGATTCAGGAGTTAGAAGATAGCTCACCCATTAGGGTGCATGCCTTGTGATGCACACAGCCTGTATCCAAGTCCCAAAACCACATGGGAGTTATAGGACACTGGGGGAAATTTGGTGCTATGGTGTTTCTTCTCCATTAGAAATAAATGGAATGAAGAATTGGGGCCTAGAGAGATAGCACAGTGGTTCTGCAAAAGACTTTCATGCCTGAGGCTCAAAGTTCCAGGTTTAATCTCTAGCACCACCATCAGCCAGAGTTGAGCAGTATTTTGGTGAAAAGAAAGGAAGGAAAGAAGGAAGGAAGGAAGGAAGGGAGAAAGAAAGGAAGGAGAAAAAGGGAAGGGGGAGAGAGGAAGGAAGGAAGGAGGAAGAGAGGTAGGAAAGAATGAATGGTGAGAGAGAGACAGAGAGGAGGGAGGGAAGAAAGAAAGTCAGTTCAGCAGTGGTGAAATCACACATGCTTGAGGTCTCAGTGAAAAATATTTTATTTGGCAAATACCATTTGCTAATAGTAAGTATTTGATACTAATAAATAAAAGTAAAAAAATAAATGGTTTAAAAATATTCATTTAGAAATCTGAGAAAATTAACTTTAGTATCCAGGATCAATATTAAAATGTTACAATGCATCTTACTAATTTATAATGAAAGTATAGTTTAAATCACTGAATATTAAAATGTATGCGTGCAGTGTCAATATTATTCACATGTTGATTAATCCAGTTTATTACACAATAAGCAATAACGACTTACTAATTTTGCTAAATCATTGATGGAAACTGTAAACCTTGAAAATAAGATGCTTTTTACAATAAGATTACAATAATAAGATTGATTGAAGAGCATTTTAGAATTTGTTTTCTTTATTACAAGACCAAATGCTTTTCTCCATATGTACAATTTTCCCTCTTTTTCTTTTTGTGGTTTTCTAAAGCTTTAATTGAACATTTTTAATGGTACTGCAAAAAAGAGAGAGAAAAGAGGAAAGAGAGGAAAGGAAGAGAGGGAGAGAGGGAAGAGAAGGAAAGAGGAAGGGAGAGAGGGAGAGAGGGACACAGAACATAAAGTCCCAGTGACTGGACCCAGGTCTAATATATATATGTATGTATAATTTTATTTTATTTTTTAAAATTTTTATTTATAAAATGGAAACACTGACATAGGATAAGAAGGGTACAATTCCACACAATTCTCACCACCAGAACTCCGTATCCCATCCCATCCCCTGATAGTTGTCCTATTCTTTATCCCTCTGGGAGTATGGACCCAGGGTCATTATGGGATGCAGAACATGGAAGGTCTGGCTTCTGTAATTGCTTCCTCACTGAACATGGGCATTGGCAGGTCGATCCATACTTCCAGCCTAGATCTAACTTATATAAACAAACAAAATGCAGGCAGTAGGAGGATAGCTTCTGACACCTTAAGGACTGTGGCTTCTTCCTTGCATGTGTATTCTCTCTCTACCCCCTCCCCCAATCCTCTACTCTACCATGTTTGGAAGACACTTTAATAACCCCACAGAGAGGTCCTCATTAAGTGTTAGGTTAGCCACCTCGGAAGTAGACAGAGCACACTGGGTCTACAGAGCTCAAGGCAGCCTCCTGACAGACACAGAGGCAGAGAGATCCAGTCAGTCAACTCCCAGATTTCAGACCCACAGAAACCAGGTGAGGCATTAAGACTTATTATTCTTACAGTATCTAACTTTGGGGCAATTGACCTTACATTATGCGATAAGTGGAATTCAAGTCCTCTGGGTCATTCTGATGAGTGCTGAACTTTAAGAACCAGTGAAGTGGAATGTTCATTCATATGCTGGCCGATTATGTGTTTTTCTTTCACTGTACCAGGCTAAGAACAGGAAGGCAACTTGATGGGCAAAACAGAGACTTCTTAGCCCTCTCTGCATCCCTTTCTCTCCCTTCACCCTATCTGTTGGAGTTGTACTTTATCTGCATTGTATACATCTTTTTAAAAATTTTTTAAAATTATTATTATTTTTTCCCCTCCAGGGTTATTGCTGGGCTCGGTGCCTGCACCATGAATCCACCGCTCCTGGAGGCCATTTTCCCCCCCTTTTTGTTGTCCTTGTTGTTGCAGTCTTGTTGTGGTCATTATTATTGTCATTGTTGATGCTGTTTGTTGTTGGATAGGACAGAGAGAAATGGAGAGAGGAGGGGAAGACAGAGAGAGGGAGAGAAAGACAGACACCTGCAGACCTGCTTCACCACCTGTGAAGCGACTCCCCTGCAGGTGGGGAGCTGGGGGCTCAAACCGGGATCCTTACGCCGGTCCCTGTGCTTTGCGCCACATGCGCTTAATCCACTGCGCCACCGCCTGACCCCGCATTGTATACATCTATGTTGTGACTGAACTCTCCTGTGCTGAGTGCCAAACAGGAAGAACTTGTGCCTAGTATTCACCTTGGCTCCCCAGGGTGATCAATTAATATCCACTGGGTGGGGATTTTGGATTTCCATCATCACCACTTTTCTCCCCCGGGATGCAGAGACAGGCCTTTGAATAGCATCAGTGACAATCCACTCAAGGGGTGCAGGTGAGTTCCTCTGGGAACCTTACTGCCATTGCCAGTTTCTCCATAGAATATGTATTTTTTGTGGACACAGAATCACTAGCTTGAAAGGGCCTGTGCATTTCTGTTCATAGCTGCATTATTCTCAATAGCTCAAAATATGAAAGTAGCTTGGATATCCAATGACAGATGCCTGACTCTAGGGTTATCGGGTATATCCCCAATGGAATGCTACTCTGCATCAAAAAAAGATGAGGTTTTTCTTATCTGGGACAAAATGGATAGAACTAGAGGTGATGATGCTTAGCGAAATAAGTAAAGAGGTAAAAGACAACTTCAAGATGGTTTTGCTCTGATGTGGAATATAGATGACTATGAAGAAACAAACTTGTGAACTTGTAAAGGAAAAAAAAAAAGTAACCAAACTGTCTCTTAGACTTTGTGAGAACTACGGTGACGGTGGTGGTAGTGGCTGGTGGTAGTGGAGGATAGGGTACAAAACTCTGATGGAGGATCTAGTGATTTACACATATCATGTGTGGATATTTTGTAAAAATCTGTTAAATCACTAATCAAAAAGAAAAGGAAAAATAAGAAGCCTTCTGTGTTGGAAACAGCCAATTCTAGAAGCCTTCTACTCAACACAGGCAGATTTGTAACCACACACACACATACACACAAAATGCACACACTCACTGTGTTTAGAAAATGGAAGACAGGGAGTCGGGCGGTAGCACAGTGGGTTAAGCACACATGGTGCAAAGTACAACGACCGGCTTAAGGATCCCGGTTCAAGTCCCCGGCTCCCCACCTGCAGGGGAGTCACTTCACAAGTGGTGAAGCAGGTCTGCAGGTGTCTATCTTTCTCTCCCCCTCTCTGTCTTCCCCTCCTCTCTCCATTTCTCTCTGTCCTATCCAACAACAGTGACATCAGTAACAACAACAATAAAACAACAAGAGCAACAAAAGGGAATAAATATTTTTTAAAAAAGAAAGTGGAAGACATTCCACATGAGACTCTCACACAGAGACATGAGCCCATTAGTAAAGACAAAGTGTTCACCCACTACACCTCCAATTGGGGCCCTGTACTAAGCAGAAAGAAGGTCAGAAGGCCAGGAAGTACTCTGCTACGCCTCCCTTCTGAGGAATGTCCCACTGCCCCTGCCTGGGCCACTGAAACTGTTAATCTGGATGAAGGTAGCCCTCCAGGTTAGGCACCTTTGTTCAGTGACTGACAGTAGAAGGAAAAGTGTTTGGGAATAATTAGGTGGCAAGCTGTCAAGTCAGCAACTTTCACCATGACTGTAGAGCACCAAGGGGCACTCAGAGAAGAGTTTTTGACAGAAGAAAATAAACACTCATTGATTTTTTTTTAATTTCCTTTTGCAACTCTTAAAGCAGGATAGATTGAGAGCTGAGTAGCATCATTTTTCTTATATTAAAGAAGCATCCACTGAATGAGAGAACAAACCTCTTGTTCTCAACACATTTCTGACCAGGATAAGAGATGGGGCTTAAAGATGTCAGCGTCCAGAGTGGTGGCTCAGCAGGTAGGGGATGGAACCAGCATTGTGCCTGACTCTGGGTTTGATCTAGGGCATCAGATAAAAGGGAAGAGTGGTGCTCTGGTTCCTTTCTCCAAAAAAGATCATCATCATCATCATCATCATCATCATCATCATCATCATCATCATCATCATCATCATCGCAACAATATCAGAATATCAGCATGGCAGTTTGAGGTTGGCAGATGATATACCTCTGGGCACAGTTAGCCCCAAGCCATCACTGTGTCCACCCTCAGGGACAGGGTTTACACTGAAATAAAACAGGGACATAGACAGTAGTGGAATTTAACCATGCCAAGCCTTGTCTTTTATTACATCTGCATTTCTACCACTGGGGCACAGGCCTGACCAGTGGGAACATAAGATTTCCTTACAAATAAGACTTTGCTCTGTTTTTTCCCCCCACTCTTTAGTGACTGATAAAACAGAACAGATTATATCTGGAAGACACAGTAACAGTTACGTAAAAAGACTTTTAAGTCTGAAGCACCAAAGGTCTCAGGTTTAATCCCTAGCATCACTAGAGCTGAGGTGTGTGTGTATGACAGAGAGAGAGAGAGAGAGAGAATAAAGAGCACCATAAGGGAGACCGGGCAGTGACACTTGGTTAAGCACACATAGTGCAAAGAGCTAGGACCCGCACAAGGATCTGAGTTCAAGCCCTTGGCTCCCCTTCTGCAGGGGAACATTTCACAAGAAGTGAAGCAGGTATTTATCTTTCTCTCTTCCTCTCTATCTCCACCTCCTCTCTCAATTTCTCTCTGTCCTGTGAAATAAAATGGAGAAAATGGCCACCAGGATGCAGACTGCAGGCACTGAGCCTCTGGAAGGAAAAAAATAAAAGCACCTTAACAGATGAGCAGCACAACAAAGCCCCTCTGTGTGCGCCACCTCAGGCAGTAGTCATCAGCAGGGACACCTGGTTACTGAGAACTTGACCTAGTAACGGAAGTTTCTTCTTGGGATTTAAATGTAAATGGCTGTGTGTGGTGAAACACTGCCATACTGGAGCAGACAGTGCTGGAAAGCAACAGAAACGGCAAATCTGTCCACTGACTCATTGACTCAATCTTTAGGCAGGCTTAGTGTGATTATTTGCATTTCTCTGATGAACACACCAAGGCTCACAGAATGAAATGATTTGCTCCACACTAGGAAGTCCAAAGACGGGAGCAGAGAATCCACTCTGTCCAACTCAACCCAGCCCCCTGCGTGGACATTAAACTCCAACACTGCAAAAGAAACTTTATAGGCAAAAAACCAGCTCTGGGAGATTGGAGTCTCAGGAAGTAGCTGAAAAGAGGAAAGTGATTGTATGGGTCCTGATGGGGATGCTATTTTTCTTGAGCAATGACTATTTAAGTTGGAGCTTTGAAATGCCATGGCAACAATAAGCTGATCTGACAGCACTTCTCAATGCTCTACAGCTTTGCTCTAATTGAGTATTAGCAAGGTGGATTCAGGAGAAGGCAGCATTATGAAAAACACATTATTAAACTTCTGCCACATCATATTATGCTGTCTAAGCTCTCTTCTACCCTGTTTCCTCTTGCAGACAAACTCGATCATACTTTCTTTCCTAACCAACAGGATGCTATGAGGTTACACAGAAGATAAAGAAGCAGTGACGATTTCAAATTAAGTAATTTGAAAACAAAGAATGTTAAGGACATGACCTTAAAAGAAAATACTGGGGCCAGGTGGTGGCACACCGGGTTAACTGAGCAAGGACCCAGGTTCAAGCCTCCAGTCCCCACCTGCAGGGGGAAAGTTTAACAAGTGGTAAAGCAGGGCTATCGGTGTATCTCTGTCTCTTTCTATCTCTATTTCCCCCTTTCTCTTCGATTTCTGTCTCTATCAAATAATAAATAAAGATATTTTTAAAACTGCATGGTTTATTGTTAATAAAATTAAAAATAAAGAAAATACTAAGCTCAAGCAGTGCTACTTTTAGGCTTATACTCAAAGGGTACCAAGGCATTATTTCAAAGGGACATATCTACTCTATGTTCATATCTGCATTATTCACAATAGCCAAGGAGTAGAAGTAACCTAAATTCTCAGCAGTAGGTGATTAGAAAAAGAAGATATAAAATATATTCTCGGGAGTCAGGTGGTAGCACAGTAGGTTAAGCACAGGTGGCACAAAGCGCAAGGACCGGTGTAAAGATCCCGGTTAGAGCCTCCGGCTCCCCACCTGCAGGGGAGTCGCTTCACAAGTGGTGAAGCAGGTCTGCAGGTGTCTATCTTTCTCTCCCTCTTTCTGTCTCCCCACCTCTCTCCATTTCTCTCTGTCCTATCCAACAACAACAACAATAATAACTACAACAATAAAAAGGGCAACAAAAGGGAATAAATAAATAAATATATATATAAACTTTAAAAATATATTCTCAGTGAAATATTACTCTACAATCAAAAAGGATGCTATCATATCTTTCAGGACAAAACGGATGGAACTGGAAGTGACCGTGATTAGTGAATGAGGAAGGAGGTTAAGGACAACCTCCAGATAGTTTTGTTTATATGTGGAATTAATACACATGAACTTGCAAAGAAAAATAGCCAAATAATTGAAAGTTTGGTTCAAACCTGTGTTCTGAGAGTACCAACTAAAGGCATGAAATAAGCATCTATAATGACAATATAAAAAAAATAAGAGACCTGGTTTAAGGAAAAAATTCAGAGTCGTATTCTATATTTTGACTTGAATTATGCATGAAATCATTCGTATTATTACAATACCAAAGCCTCCTACAAAATCTGGAAGCATTGGTGCAGACCATGTTCCCTGTGTTTGTGATCAAACCAATATTTCTTCTGTAAGACTCCCCTCCATCCATGAACACACACTGTGCTGCCTAAGCTAGAGTCCAGGTTGTGAATTCATTGAAACAAGAAGGGTTCAGAACACTGCAGTGCACAAAACCAATATCCCTTAATTCTATTATAAGTTTCATATTGATAAGGAGTTGTCACATAGTTTTTAATATGGCCCTAGCCTGGTGAAAATCAAAGAACTAACGGAGCAATACACTAAAGCACAGGTAAAGAAATGGGGTGTGGTCACAGTCTTGTCAAAGCCAGGATACAAAAATATAATCAAGCAAATGTAATATACTTGTTTAGTGAAATGCACTTTTCTGTATCAGAGTCAGTAGATTCTGGTGATCAGAACTGTACAAGGTCCTGAAATTGAGATCATCAAAACCCAGAACTACACCAAGTCTTGCAAGATATGGTACTACATCATAGTATCAAATTCAGCTCCTGGGTGAGGCTCCACAGTAGCCTGGGAGTGAGTAGGAAGGTCAATTGTGACCAGTGAGAGGGGCCTATTTGATATTCACACACCTGGAGGGCCTGTGACTGCTCTGACCCACAGAATTTAGTCCATGCAGAGCTAGGTAGGCCTCAGCTTTAGGAAACAGGCAGGTTGATTTTTATGTCTTTTGCAACACTTGCTGGAAACCCTGAGATTCCACTGAAGAAGCCTAGTTACTTTAAGAACACCAGTCATGATGCCAAGAGCAATGAATCCTCAATCAACTTATAGCTTATTGCAGTAGACTCAGGTGTGTGTGTGGGGGGTGGTCAGAAGGGGAAAGAGAAGGTTTCCATGGGGAGGCTGGGATCTAAGTCTCTGTGGTGGAATACAATGGCAGTTTAGTTGGAGGTAAAAATGTACTGACTGCAACAGTCTGTGATACCTCAAAGCTATATTGGAAAGGGAGAGAGAGAGAGAGAGAGAGAGAGAGAGAGAGAGAGAGAGAGAGAATATGAACAAATAGGCATACCCTGAATGGCCCCAGTTATTAGATAACAGAAAGTCATCCCACAAACCAACCAAAGACCACTAAGAGATCCTCATTCTCCTATTTCCTCTGTGAAAGAGATGTAACATCAAACCAAGAACATCCAGACCCACAAAATCAGAAGAGAAAAAAAATAAAATAGCTAGTTCTTGACACCTCAAAATGTTGGGGTATTTATTTATTGCCACCAGGATTATCACTGAGGCACACTGCCTGCAAGACTCCACCACTCTCATCAGCCATTTTTTAAATTTCCTCTACACAGAGTGTGACAGACAGAGAGGAAGAGAGAGAACGAGAGAGGCACTTCCCCACTGCTCATGAAGCTTCTTCCCACAGGTGGTAGCCTGGGGACTTAAATGTGCTGTTAACCCACCAATACTGGAGTATTTTCTTATGCAGCAACAGAAGATATTAACAGAACAACTCCCTTTTCTGTGCTTGATTTATTTTCCTACTAGACCCACCAGTGAACAGCTCCTATGCTATAGCATGCCTGTGTATGCAATGGATTATTTGGCATGACACTAACCTGCCCACCTGACCACACCCATCTTTAATCTAAACCTACCAATGAAGCCAGAAGATGGTGGGTTGGGCTGAATCTTCTCCTTTGTGTTCTCCTGGATAATGTCCCAAAGCTGCCATATAAATTTAGGATGGAGAATGTAAAATGGTTGATTTGGGTATCTCTGACGATGCTGGACATATGGAGTGAAAAGGTTGTAGTCTGGTTTCTTGTACCACTAAGAGAAAGAAAATAAACATAGTCAAGTACAGAGGTCCACATGGTAAAAGGAAATCAGAGCAGCAGAGGAGACAGAGAAGCCCAGGCATTTCCTCAGTGGATGACAGACCAGTGTTCTAGTTCTAGTGAGGACTGATGCTCTGATTTTCAATAAATGAGGGAGGTAGGCTGGAGTTGGACTCAGTCAGCTTTCTGCAAAGGATTATATCATAGCATCATCATTCAAATGATAAATATATACCCCGTTGTTACTTATTTCATTGTCATCCACAGTCCCTCACAAGCTCCCCTCTTCCTGCCCAAACCCTAGAAACTTCCTGAATGTTAAAAATGTTAAAGGTGTTTCCTTATGTTGTAGAAAAGAACTTTTGGAAAACACCTAGAGGGGCGGGAGAACCAATGCATCAAAAGATGAAACTTAGAGCCACACCCCCATGGTCTTTCGAAAGAGACTGAGAGGTAGAGATTGAGTTCAGCTTCCTAAAGTCAATGATTCATCATTGGTTTCTACTTAGTAAAGCCTTCATAAAAACACTCAGTAAGGAGGGACTTAGGAGTTTCTGAACTTATAATTGCAGGACAATTTGGGAGAGTGGTAGCCCAGCAAAGGCTACAGAAACCCCACACCCATTCCCACAGCTTGTCCTCTGCATCTCTTCCATTTGACTACTGTTTTTGCAGTAACTCAGAAAGTGGTCTAGTGAATACACAGGGTTCTTGAGTCTGGGAGACACTGGCAAATCAGAGCTAATGACAACATGATAAGATAGCAGTAAGCACCTCCAGTCTGTAGCTGGTTGGTTGGTGGGAAGCACAGGGAAAGTGAAGGGTGGTCTTGGGATACATCACCTGATATGATTCCTGGGTCAAGAATGTCAAAATTAAGTTAAACTCCTGAACACCCTGCAAGAGTCTGAAAGTCTGGGAATTGTATACACACACACACACACACACACACACACACACACACACACACACACACATGCTGCAGGATCTCTAAACAGGCCAATGAGCACACACCAGGCTTGCCAGGTTCTGTAGCTTCTACTGTACATACTCTGCTTCAGCTAAAGCTCTCTGGAAGCAGCCATTGACACAAAGGGATGTAGCTTATTTTCTGTAACTCTACTGACAAAAACAGAGCCAGCTATGGCCTATGGCTCTATTTAACCTAGCCCTAGACTTACATTACAATACACCAGGACCCAGCTTCAATCCCCCCATCTTTACCTGTAGGGAGGAAGCTTTATAAACAGTGAAGCTGGGCTACAGGTGTCTCTCTTTCTCTCTCCTTCTCTATCTTCCCCCCTTCTCAATTTCTCTTTGTCCTATTACATAAAATGAAAATTTAAAACAGATAAATAAAAGGGAAAAAATGGCTACCAGAAGTGATGGATTTGTTGTGTAGGCACCGAGCCCCAGTGATAACCCTGGTAAATAATTAAGAAGATGGGGGGGGTGTAGGAGGAAGAGGAGGAAAAAGAAGAGAAAAAGAAAAAAAAGGAGCTGACTTTTATAAAATGTGTGGGAAAGTGTTTCAGAGGCTACCATAGAATGGCACTAGATAAGGACTAGGGGAGGTTGGTGGGGTAAAGGGAGACCCTTAACTCCAGAGGATTCAGAGTATTCTTACTCTCTCAGTAAGTGAGGGTATAGTTACAATTCCATGTAAATAGTAGCCTCAGGGATGGTGTAGTAGATAAAGCATTGGAACCTTGAGCATGATGTCCTGAATTTGGTCTCCAGTCTCACATGTGTCCGAGTGATGCTCTTCCTCCCCTCTTTTTCTCTCTGTATCATTAATGAATGTATCTTTAAAACTAACTTAATATAAATCCAAGAAGTATTCTAAGGCTGAATGAGTTCTAGGGCTTAGAAAATTCTGGGCAGCACTGGTTGGATCATCTTCAATAAGCCGTGGCCCTGGCTATGAATCAATGTAGAAAGCAGCCTGGGACTGGACTGATTCCTCTGCCCTTCTGCCTCCCAGCCATCACAGGGCTGTGTCTGAGACAACAGTACTGTCCCTTGGATTCCAGTCCTGTCACTTTCCATAATCACTGAACTAGATAGCTCTGTGCCTTGAGCTTGAAGCTTCCAAAATAGAAAGAAATAAGGCCTAACAGCTGGAAGCCCTCACCATATTCACAGACAGAACTGTCAGTGCTGCTGGCTAGGATAAAGAGGCCTCAAAGTTCAGTCAGTCACTGGAAGCTTGATTCTCCACAGATGGTCCACGTGAGAGTTAAATGGGTTTTTTCCCAACAATGCACATACATCAAGGTTGTGTGTAACACTTTTAGAAATAGGGCACTGACAGTTGTTTCTTGAAAAATACTCTCTAGGAAACTCTTGATTTGTACCTCTGGTGAAGAATCAGCAGTCAAGCTATATCAGTATCTCACCTGACTATCAGGAGGAACACAGACAGAATGCTCCCTTCAGAAGGACTTCGCTGGCCTGGAATAGAAAGGTGCCCAAAGGTAGAGACAAGATCCGTAAACCCCAAATCACATTTTTTTTTGTTCTTTAATAGATTTATTTTATTTCACAAATGAGGAGAGAGAGAGAGAGAGAGAGAGAGAGTGTGTGTGTGTGTGTGTGTGTGAGAGAGAGAGAGAGAGAGAGAGAATCTAATCAGAGCATTACTCTGGCATATGTGTTTCTGAGAAGACCAACCTCAGAACCTTAGTTTTGCAAGCCCATAGTTTTACCACTGTGTCACCTACTAAGTCACTTGTTATTTAAAAAAAGATTTTATTTATTTATTTATTTGGGGAGGGAGAGGGACAGAGAGAATACCAGAGCATCATTCTGGCAGATGTGAATGGAAAGAATCTAGAACCTTGAGTTTGAGTTTCCAGTGTCTTATCCACTATACCACTTCCCATATAACACCAAATTCATTTTCAGGAGACTATATCCTTTCCAGTCTTGGTGTAAAAAGTGAAGCATATTCATTGAGACAGCTGACAGCAGCTTTTACAAGGTTAAATGACCATTCATCTTTCCCAGGCTTGTAAAAACAAATAAAATGGCTTTTCTTGTGAGTTTTCACCATAAGCAGTTAGTTGCTTGTCTTGATAGGCAACAATCTGTCAGATTGTCATGAATATAGCTTACTTATATTTTTATATCCAGAAATACTCTCCCTTATGCTTCATCACCTATGATTAAACAGGTTTAGAGACAGAAGCCAAAGAAAGACACACTCAAGAAAAATCTATCACACATCTCATTTAAATAATAATGAGGCTGGGGCTGGGTAGTGACTGACTCAATACAGCACATGTTACCATGCAAGAAGAACTGGGTTCAAATTCCTGGTCCCCACCTGTAGGAAGGAAACTTCACTAATAGTGGTACAGTGCTGCAGATCTCTCCCTTATTCTCTCTTTCTCTCTGTGTGTGTGTGTGTGTCTCTGCCTCTCACACTCTACTAACAAGAAAAAAAAAAGAAAGAAAAAAAAGGCCACTGAGAATGGTGAAGCTGTACAAGAACTGAGTCCCAGTGATAACCCTGGTGGAAAAACAAACAAATAGTGATTTGCTGATACACACAGTGTGTATATGCTTGTCAAGAGCTTCCTATCCATTTTAGAAGGTCTTGGTACTATAATACTTAGAAAGTGATAGGACTGTCACAATGAGCAAATTTGGATTCAACCTCCAGTGCAACTAGGTATTCACAAACATTTAGATGATATGAATTTGTTTTCTTTCTTTCTTTTTTTTTTTGATAGAGACAGAGGAATTAGAGAGAGAGAGGAATGAGAGAAAGGGGGAAATTTGCAGCACTGTTGCACAACTTGTGAAGTTTTCCCCCGTAGGTGCCTTGAACGTGGGTCTTTGCATGTAATAACATGTGTGCTATACCAGGCACACTACTCAGCCCCTTTGAAAGCATAAAATTCCAGAACAGAAACACTTTATCATTAGGTGAATACTGCTCACCTACTATCGTACTAGTGCTGGGTATAAAAATGGTGACAGCAGATGACTAATGTAATTTATCTGTTAATGAGAGCATGTTCCTTGATTTGTCTTGCTCCCATTAGCCTAAGGCACTGTCTGATTAGTAAGGAAAAAGAAAACAAAGGCAACACTTACGAGATTAAGATTTGCGGAATAAGGAGCAGGGTCCCAGGCCACCAAAATAACATCTTTATACAATGAACTGTCAATGAAGTGATGGTTGGGGTTGGTCAGAATCTGAAAATCCATAGAAATATCATTTCAAAACAAGTGCTTGCTTTACAAAAGAATACTTTATCAAGTGTTGGAAAAAAATTTTAAGTATCAGAATAACAAAAAAACAACATCCCACAGACTTCATATTTTGCTGGGAAGGGGGAAGGAATGAGGCTGGCATTGCATGCTAAAGCATTTAACTGTTAGGGAACATGAATTAAAAAAAAACAACAACAAAGAACAAAGTTCTTAGGTTATCACTAATACTGTAGTCACATCAGATGACATCAGATCAGCTCCTGAAAGAAGAAATTGCCTTTTATCTCAAGCTGCCCCATCTCTCTTCTGCAATTGCATGCGAGGCAATTTGGAGAGAAAATTGTGGATGATATGAGTTATTTGATACTAGATCTGGAAGGCAGATCTAGTACGGTTTCCTTTTTTTGTTTGTTTTGTTTTTTATTTGTTTGTTTGTTACCAGAGTACTACTCAGATCTGGCTTATGGTGGCATAGGGGATTGAACATGGGGCTTTGGAGCCTTAGGCATGAGAGTCTCTTTATGCTGCCTATTTCAGCCTGAAATGAGTTACTGAGGCATCTCCAGACTAAAGGTACAAGGTAGAACTAGTGAATTTAGCAGATTTGAGTGATCTGATGTGACTCTGCTTTCTGTGGCCCTATATGAGCTCTTTGTTTGTCATTACAGGGACTTCACCAGTCCAGGCTGACTTTTTTCATATGTAGAGAGACAGAGACAAGAAGGGGGAAACATGTCATAGCACCTAAGCTTTTCCTAGTGCAGTGAAAGCAGGGTTCCAACCAGGGTGTTGTGCAAGAGAAAGTAGGTACACAATCTAGGTGAGCTACTTTGTCAATCCCTGCCATCTTGTTTAAAAACTACACTTTCAGGGGAAGGGAGGTAGTGCATTGATTGTCCTTAAATTAAAGTACATCTTTTCAATTTTCACAATAAAAAATGCATTCTAATGCTTTGGAAGTTAGGAGTTACTATGTTGCAGAGGAGATGTAGTTAATTCAGCAAGTGTCAATTCTCCCTCTCCAGAAGGTTGTTATTACCTGAATGATAAACCATGGTTTGGTGCTGATGCAGCTACTAGATTGTGCAAATTACCATGCACAAAAACCAAGGTTCAAGCTCCTGGTACGATCCTCTAGGAGCAAAGCTTCAGAGTGATGGAGCAGTGCAACAGCTGTCTCTTTTTCTCTGTCTCCCTCTCTCTCTCTTGCTTTATTTCTCTTAGTCACTATCAAATAAAATAAAATAAGAGAAAAATGATCACTGGTCATGATGGAAGATTTATTGCATAAGCACTGAGTCTCAGCAATAACACTGATACAAAAAAAAAAGAAAAAAAGAAGAATAGTGAATCTTACAATCCAGGATATCTATGAATTAAGGAAGCATGGTAATTGTTTCTCACCTTGCTGCAGGCTGCCTGGCTCAAGGCACTCTGCAGAAAGCTAATGTATCTTTTGTTCTGCAAGCAACTCATAAATCACTCATCACCCCACATTTTAAATACATTTTGAAACTCTAGAAATTGCTCTGCTTTGTTCTGAGGGCAAATTTGCTATAAAATTTTGAAGAATATTCTTATCAGGATGACGAACGAAAGAGACATTTTCTTTTTTCTTTTTTTTTTCCTCCTCCAGGGTTATTGCTGGAGCGGTGCCTGCACCATGGATCCACCGCTCCTGGAGGCCATTTTTTTTTCCCCCTTTTGTTGCCCTTGTTGTAGCTTCGTTGTGGTTATTATTATTGCCCTTGTTGACGCAATTCGTTGTTGGATAGGACAGAGAGAAATGGAGAGAGGAGGGGAAGACAGAGAAGGGGAGAGAAAGATAGACACCTGCAGACCTGCTTCACCGCCTGTGAAGCGACTCCCCTGCAGGTGGGGAGCCGGGGGCTCAACCGGGATCCTTATGCCGGTCCCTGCGCTTTGCGCCACATGCGCTTAACCCACTGCGCCACCGCCCGACCCCCAAGAGACATTTTCATGACCAATTACACAATCCTTCCCCCCCCCCCCCAGAATTTCTAATAGCAGAATAGTTTCCAAGCTCTATTTGTTGCCCTCACATTTTGTAGTTTTGATTTTCTCCTCTTTACCTTTTGTCTTTGCATTAAAATCAATTTCTTCTTCTCCTTCCCTCCCCAACCCCCAAACCAGGGGTATTGCTGGGGTTCAGAGCTTGCACAATTCTACCAGTGGCCTTTAAAAATTTTTTTTTTGTTGTTTAGATGGAGAGTGAGAAGTAGAGAAGGAAAGACAGAGGAGAAGACAGCAACACTGTCCTACTGTTAATGAGGTTTTCTGCCTGTGTGTACTCCCATCTGCAAGCTCAGGGCTTGATCTCAGACCCTTGCACATGGTAGCATGTACTCTCCACCAGGTGAGCCACCTGTTGGTTCCCATGACTCCTTCTTTGTCAGACTCATTTCCAAAGATAAATAGCTAAGTCTATAATTACACATATCCCACAAGAACACATTTCCATCTCTACTCTGATCTTTCTTTTTGATCTTATTCACTCATTTCCCCCCCCCCCCCATTCATGTAACACAAGAATTCTAGTTTACCCTCACTGTTTGCTCACTTATCCTTTACAAGATCCATAGAACTAAGCAAGCTCATGGTCTTGTCTTGTGTAACTAGTTTTTTTTTTTTTCTCTCTAGTTTATGGTGCTATAGAGATTGAACCTGGGACTTTTGAAGCCTCAGGCATAAGGGTTTCTTTGCATAACCATTATGCTACCACCCTGCCTTGGTAATTTTTTTATTAATGATTTAATAGTGATTTACAAAATTACAATATAATAGGGGTATAATGCCACACCATTCTCACTACTAGAATTCTGTGTCCCTGTATCCCTCCAGTGGAAACTGCAATAGTTTTCCTAAAGTCATAGATAATAGTTGACTATATATTATATATTATAATTAAATATAAATAAATATATATGTTTTTTCTAAGGTCCTGCCTTCACTTCCATTCTAAGGCACATCTACACCTATTGCTACTTCTGAGTATATCTTTTCCTCTTTTCTGTCAGATAAGCAAAACAGTGCTGTCTTCCACTGGTGTTTTACAGATTCACATTCCTTTCAGTGATAGTATAGAAACAAAAATTCCTGGTGACAAATGTTTTTCATCCTGGTGGAATTGGGGCCTAGAGATCTCTGGTCATCTCTCTTTGTCCTTTCCTCCCTCTAGGAGTATGGACCAGAATTCTTTTCTTTTGAGTGTATAGAAGGTGGGAGGTCTTGCTTCTGTAATTGTTTCTCTGCTGGACATGTGCATTGGCAGGTGGATCCATACCCCCGCCTATATAACTAGGGCACTTCTATTCACTCACCCAGCTGAACTATTTCTCTGTAAAATGTGCATCCATGAAACACTCCACTTGACTTACCTGGGAATTAATGATCCGCAGGGTGGTCTTGCTGCCAACATCTCTCTCATAGCCTCGTGTAGGAGCTGAGTTGAACCTCAAAACTGCATCATGAGAATCTGAGGGCACATAAGTGACAAACGTACTGATTTTTTTTCCTCTGGGTATTCAATGAAAAAAAGAAAAAAAAAGTAAAAAGCATTAAGCAAAAAAAAAAAAATCCAGTATCTGAAGCTAATTAAACACAACTAAAGAGCTGAGACACTTGTATGCATATATTTTCAGTGTATTCTTTATTTTAGATGAGGTCCTGACACCTCCTCTCTCTGACATCATCTGGATTATATTCATTTGTCTCATTATTCTTTTTTAATATCAGTATTGTCTATGTATTATCTTTTAAAAAGCTACATTCTACTAGTCATCTAATCATGATTTATAAGATCTTAAGAGAACAAGAGTATAGTTCCACACCACACTCACCACCATAGCAGATAACCTGAGGTCTTTCAGATAGACTACATGGTTTTTTCTTTGCAAGTTTCTATGTTTCAGTCCTCTAGCTTCCACACATGAGTGAAATATCCCGTAGTTGTCCTTTACTTCCTTCCTTACTTCACTAGGCATAAACACCTTCAGTTCTGTCCATTTTTTTCCCCAAAGAATATTATTTTGATTAATTACCAAATAATACTCCATTAAGTGTCTGTCCCAGAACTTTTCTGTCCAGTCATCTGTTGATGAGCAGTTCACAGTGACCACCTCTGTGCATGGGAAGCTTCACCTACAACATAAATTTGCCTTCCCTCAACTTGACAGTCAGACTTTCCCAAGTTCTCTGATGCTCAGGTGTGAACAGGCTCCTATATCATGGAGGATAACTGAGAGATGAAGATAAAGAGGTAGAGGGAGCTGGGTGGTGGTGCACTTGGCTGAGTGCACATGTTATAATGCACAAGGACCTGGGTCCAAGCCCCTAGTCCACACCTGCGGGGAGAAAGCTTTTTGAGTGGTGAAGCAGTGTTGCAGGTGCTTCTCTGTCTCTCTCCATCTCTATTTCCCCATCTCATTTGATTTCTGGCTGTCTCCATCCAATAAATAAATATAGATATTAAAAAAAAGAGAGAGAGATATAGTAAGTTGATCACTTTATTGAGGGACAGGGCTGTAGGACATTTTAGTTTCTACCACAAAGGAGGCTAGATGCGCGCGCACGCGCGCACGCGCGCGCGCACACACACACACACACACACACACACACACACACACACACACACATATCTTGAAATTCCCTGAGCTGGCTAACCTGTTTCCCAGAAACCAGTCTTCCACGAGAGTTAATCAGCAGTGTGTGCATATGTTTGCATGGGTGGGTAGGGGGTTGCAGGGGGTCTACCATCTATCTTTGGCTTGAAAAAATTCAAGCTAAACCCGCAGAAATAGTATTAGTTTGTGCAGGAAAAAAAATGATGGTCTGATCTGCCAAAGAGGCTGATGTCATGGTATGTTGCAGTGGTGGGACCCCACACAAGTCGCCAGAGCAGTGTGTCCTCAGAAAGTGAGTCCTCCCATTCCATCCCTAACTGTTTTGTGCCCTTGGAGAGGTCCCCCTATTCACCCTAGAAGCAGAAAGTGAGCATGAACTCTACTAATAAATCAATATTTTATGGGGTGGGGAGATAGCACATTTGTAGAGTGTTCACTTTTTCATGTGAGAAATGCAGGGTTTGAGCCCCCAGCCACTACACAATAAGGGAAGCTTCAAGAGTGGTGGAACAGTGCTGTGGTGTATCTCCTTATCTGTGCCTCTCTCTCCCTCTCTTTCAGTCATCCTCTACCTAAAAATAAATAAGCCAAAAAAAAAAAAAAGTCCACTGTGAGTGGTGGAATCATCAAGGCACAGAGCCAGAGTGATAATGGTGGTGAAAAAAATAGGTAATAAAAGAATGTTTTTTCTTGTGCTTCAGGACTGCATAATTATTCCACTCTTGGAGTATTTTTTTTTTTACATTGTTATTGCTTGATGTAGAAGTTGAGAGTCAGTTAGGAAGAGAGGTAGAAAGAGACAAAAAGAGGAGAGAAACCACAGCAGTGCTCCACTGAGTGTAAAGCTTCACCTATGCAGGTACTCCCATGTGGTGGCTGTGGGATTGAACCCAAGTCCTTACACTTGTTAACTTGTGAACTCTACTGGGGGAACTATCCCTCAGACCTCAGGAAGTTATTTTCAAAAGTGTCTTTCTTGACAATCCCAGAGTCCAGGAGAATTCAAATTCCAATCTTAAACACCAAATCCAACACATTCGGGGGGAAAAAACTAATATAAAAAGGCCATGACATTAAAAAAAAAACCCTACATACAATATCCTGTTAGGCAACATTTTGCAGAAGTTGTCAAGTTAAGTAGTGAATAGCTTCACTGTAACACACATGTGCCTACTTGTTTATCCATTGACTGTAATGAAAGCTGAATTATGACTGAGATCCTATGGCTCAAAAAGCCTAAAATATTTATGACCCAGTCTAAAAAATAAATTGCCAATCTCTAGACTCTGGGTACTTCATGCCTTGCATAAGTGATGTCAAAACATGTGAACACTTCCAATTTTCCTTACAGTTTAGGCATTTGTTTGCATTTTTTTTTCAAGCTTCACTTTATGTCCTGTGAGACAGAGAGTCCTGCAAGAGGGAAGTCAGAACACCACTATGATCTGTGGGGTGCCATCCAGGGGTTGAACCAGGAGCCTCAAGCAGTAAAGTCTTGGGCTCTACTCAATGAACTCTTTCCCTGGTCACCATTTGCATGAAGAGTACCTATGGGGGGAAACTTCACAATGAGGGAACAGTGCTGCAGTGCCTTTCCTTCTCTGTCTGTCTGTCTATCTCTTTCTCTCTCTAACTCTCATTCTCTAAAACAATTTATTTTGAAGAAACTGTTGGAAGTGGAGGCATTGTGTAGGCATAGAGCCCCCATTATCTTTTTTCCTTTTACTAAGAGTGCTTTATCATAATCTTTTTCCTCCTTTTGTCTCCAGGGTTATCGCTGGGGTTCAGTGCCAGCACTACAAATCCACTGATACTGGCAGTCAATTTTTCCATTTTATTGGGCAGGACAGAGAGAAAATTGAGAGAGGAGGGGGAGATAGAGAGGGAAAGAGAAAAAGAGACATCGGCAGACCTACTTCATCACTTGTGAAGCAACCTCCCTGCAGGTGGAGAGCCTGGGGTCAAATCCAGATCTTCGTGACACCACCCGACCCCTATTATAATAATTCAAATGACATTTGAACTAGGCAAATTAGACTTATCCAAAGCAGTGGTGCTCTCTTTACAGTCTCAGAACCCCTCTATACGTTTGAAAACCTGTGACAACTTCCACATAGTTTCTTAACTGGGATCTTATCCATCAATATGTTCCCACATTAAAAGGAAAATGGAAAATTTCAAATCAACTGCAATATCTTTAGTTGAAGTTTATGAAAAGTCAGGTAAATAACTGAAAATTAAGAAAATATTGCAATACATTAACGTGTCAGGCTACAAAATTAACATATATAAATCAGTGGCATTCATCTATGCAAACACTAAGTTAGAAGAACATAAAATCCAGAAATCAATTCTTTTTACTATAGCAACAAAAACAATAAAATATCTAGGCATAAACCTAACCAAAGAAGTGAAACACTTGTATACTGAAAATATTGAGTCACTTCTCAAGGAAATTGAAAAAGACACAAAGAAGTGGAAAGATACTCCATGTTCATGGATTGGCAGAATTAACATCATCAAAATGAATATACTACCCAGAACCATCTACAAAGTTAATGCTATCTCCATCAAGATCCCAACCATATTTTTAGAATAGAACAAATGCTACAAATGTTTGTCTGGCACCAGAAAAGACCTAGAATTGCCAAAACAATCTTGAGAAGAAAGAACAGAACTGGAGGCATCATATTGCCAAATCTCAAATTGTATTAGGGCCATTGTCATCAAACCTGCTTGGCACTAGAACATGAACAGACACACTGACCAGTGGAATAGAATTGAGAGCCCAGAAGTAAGCCCCCACACCTATTGACATCTAATCTTTGACAAAGGTACCCAGACTATTAAGTAGGGAAAGCAGAGTCTCTTCAACAAATGGTATTGGAAAAATGGGTTTAAATATGCAAAGGAATGAAACTGACCCACTATATTTCACCAAATACAAAAGTAAATTCCAAGTGGATCAAGGACTTGGATGTTAGACCAGAAACTATCAGATACTTAGAGGGAAATATTGGCAGAACTCTTTTCTGCATAAATTTTAAAGACATCTTCAGTCAAATAAATCCAATTACAGAGAAGACTAAGACAAGCATAAACCTATGGGACTACATCAAATTAAAAAACTTCTGCACAGCTAAAGAAACCACTACCCAAACCAAGAGACCCCTCACAGAATGGGAGAAGATCTTTACATGCCATACATCAGACAAGAGGCTAATAACCAAAATACATTAAGAACTTGCCAAACTCAACAACAAGAAAACAAATAACCCCATCCAAAAATGGGGAGAGGACATGGGCAGAATATTCACCACAGAAGAGATCCAAAAGGCCGAGAAACACATGAAAAAATGCTCCAAGTCTTTGTCAAAGAAATGCAAATAAAGACAACAATGAGATACCACTTCACTCCTGTGAGAATGTTATACATCAGAAAAGGTAGCAGCAACAAATGCTGGAGAGGGTGTGGGGTCAAAGGAACCCTCCTGCACTGCTGGTGGGAATGTAAATTGGCTCAACATCTGTGGAGAACTGTCTGAAAAACTCTCAGAAGGCTAGAAATGGACATGCCCTATGATCCTGCAATTGCTCTCCTGGGGATCTATCCTAAGGAACCCAACACACCCATCCAAAAATATCTGTGTACATATATGTTCTTAGCAGCACAATTTGTAATAGCCAAAACCTGGAAGCAACACAGGTGTCCAACAACAGATGAGTGGCTGAGCAAGTTGTGGTCTATATACACAACGGAATACTCAGCTATAAAAAATGGTGACTTCACCGTTTTCAGCCGATCTTGGATGGATCTTGAAAAACTCATGTTAAGTGAAATAAGTCAGAAACAGAAGGATGAATATGAGATGATCTCACTCTCAGGCAGAAGTTGAAAAACAAGATCAGAAGAGAAAACACAAGTAGAACCTGAACTGGAATTGGTGTATTGCACCAAAGTAAAAGACTCTGGTGTGGGTGGGGCAGCAGAAGAAAACAGGTCCAAAAAGGATAACAGAGGACCTAGTGGGTGTTGTTTCGCTATATAGAAAACTGGGAAATGTTATGCATATACAAACTATTGTATTTACTGTTGAATGTAAAACATTAATTCCCCAATAAAGAAAGTAATAAAAAGAAAGTATTGTAAGATGCCCATGTGCAGTGGAATAGTTATCAAAGAAGTAAGAACTCCTATCTTCTGTACACCCAAAACAACCTCGATCCATACTCCCAGCAGGGAGAAGTGACAAGAGGAAGAAGGTAAGAGGGCTCTGAACTCCAGCTCCATCAGCACCCAGAGAGAGAGGAGGAAAAGGAGAGGGACATATAGAGGTAGTAGTGTAGATTTATACCCCTGTTGACATGTAAATTTGTAAATAAATGTTATATCATTAATAAACTTAAAGAAAGAAACTCTCTCCTTCTGTTCACTTCCATTTTGATAAAAAATAAATTTACTTTACTTAAAAAAAAAGTTATAAGTATGGTGGTGTTGACTGGACTCTCAAGTATGCAATTTCAAGTTTGAGTACTTGCATATTCTATTCTGGAATAGAATAGGCAAGTGATGTTCTAGTTTTCTCCCTCTCATTAGTAAATAATTGTTTCTAAAAAATAATTAAGACTACAATGAAATACTAATTTGTACCTGTGAGGATGTCAGACATGGCAAATGACAGAATTATCAAGTGTTGGCAAGGATGTGAGGAAAAAGAAACCTCTTTATAATCTAGTTGGAAATGCAAGTTTGCCCATTTTCCATGGCAGCAGCCTGGAGACTTCTCAGAACTCCAGAAATGGACCCACCTCATCACCTGAATATATCTCTACTCTTAGAGATATATTCAAAAGAAGCAAATACACCTATCTGAAGAGATGTATACTCCTATGTTCATAGCAGCACGATTTGTAATAGCCCAAATTTGGAAGCAATCCAGATGCCCAGAAACAGATGAGTGGCTAATAAAGTGGTATAAATACACAACGAAATACTATTCAGTTGTTAAAAATGCTGAAGTCATCTTTGCTTCATCTTGGATGAAACTTGAAGGAATTATGCTAAGTGAGAGAAGATAAAAAGAGAAGGATACATACTGAGTGATCTCAGTCATAGGCTAAAATTCAGACACAAGAAAAGAAAAAAAAAACATAAACTCAAACATGGATTGGGTTTGGTAGACTGCACCAAAGCATAGGACTCTGGGGAAGGAGGGCAGGAAGAGGACTGGAGGACATTTTTTGGGGTGGTGGTGCATGATGACAGAAAAGGACTTAAGATGGAGTGAGAGTGTTTTGCACACACCCATTATGCAGAGATGAGAAACTGTATCCATGTCTCAATAACTGTATTGTAAAGTCACTAACTCCATAATAAAATTATAAAAATCAATATTTTTAAAAAGGAATAGAGATTACTTAGTTTTAAGGATATTCCCAGAAATAACAGTTTTATCAGAGAAACCATCTGAAGGCAGGGAAGACATCTAGAAGCAAGATTTTTGTCGTGTGAAGTCATATGAAACCCTCTTCTCTCCCCCCATCCCCCTCAATCCTCCCAATCCTTTAACATAGAATGTAAATCCTATACTTCAGAATTTAAAGCTATACAAATTGCCTATACAACTGTTACTTTTCTCTTTTAAAAAGAAGTATTTCAAGTCTCTAGGTTACTGGGGATATCCTTCTTTTAGAGTTCAATACTTGACAGGTGCTAGCCTCTTTAAGGTAGTTACACTGTGGATATAAAACAGTATCAGAGAATTTATACACTGTTACACTAAAACCCACTTCTTCCCTCCCTCTCAAAATAGACAACACGCCCATACGCAATTTTGGGACATTGTGCAATGGTCATTTGGAGACTTCAACTAAGTTTACCCAGATCTCCCAATACTTACTCATTTCATTATAAAGTCTTCAAAAGAATCAATTACTTTACATTATCATGAATCTTGTAGTTTTTTTTTTTTTTTAACTTTAAGATGCCTCTAGAAGCTTAGGGTTGAAAGTTTGAGGTTTTTTTTTTTAATTTATTTATTTTTCCTCTTGTTGCCTTTGTTATTTCATTGTTGTAGTTATTATTGTTGTTTTTGATGTCATTGTTGTAGGATAGGACAGAGATAAATGGAGAGAGGAGGGAAGACAGAGGGGGAGAGAAACATAGACACTTGCAGACCTGCTTCACCAACTGTGAAGTGACTCCCCTGCAGGTGAAGAGCTGGGGGCTCAAACTGGGATCCTTACCCCAGTTCTTTGCGCTTTGTGCCAAGTGTACTTAGCACAACTCCCGAAAGTTTGAGTTTTTACAAATACTGTCAGTTGTTTCCTTAGAAGTAGCAGGCTCACTTAATTCCTCTGTGAGGAAAAAAACAAAAGAAAACCTGCCAAATAGCCATGACTAAATGAGGTCTGTCAGTCATTGATTTCAAGTGAAAATTCTGTTTCATATTACAAAAGTGCTTATCTCTGTGGTACAGTGATACACATACTGGTGTTTCACATTATTTCCCTCTTGGTCTTAACAAGCACATGTAGTTGGGAATGGCAGGCAGCTCACTCAGTAGAATGAACAGTTAATCATCATGAGGTTCCAGGTTCCAGTCCCAGGCCACCAAGTAAGAGTGCCCGCAGAGGGGAAGGGTCAGGAAATTTGGAACTACTTACTCTGTGATGTCTCTCCTTACTTCTCTATTACTCCCTCCATGCCCTCTCTGTCTCTCACCTTCTATCTAAATGGGGGAAAAAGGAAGAAAGAAAAGGCCACCAGAAGCAGTGGAGTCATTTAGGTACCAAGCCCCACTGATAACCTTGGTGACAAAACAAACAAACCAACCAAAAACCACACACACACACACACACACACACACACACACACACACACACACACACTCTCTAAAACAATGGGATGCTATAAAGCTAACAATATTTGGGTGGGGGTAGATAGCATAATGGTAATGCAAAGAAACTCATGTATGAAACTCTGAAGTCCTAGGTTTTATCCCCCACATCACCATAAGCCAAAGCTGAGTAATGCTCTGATAAAAAACAAACAAAAGTAAAACAAACAAACAACTAACAATTTTTACAGCTTCATCATGGTCACCCATAGTGAAACAGACACACTTCTTTTAAAAATTTTTTTATATTGATTTATTTATTTTCCCTTTTGTTGCCCTTGTTGTTTAACATTATTGTGGTTATTGATGTCATTGTTGGTGGATAGGACAGAGAGAAATGGAGAGAGGAGGGGAAGACAGAGGGGGGAGAGAAAGATAGACACCTGCAGACCTTCTTCACTGCCTGTGAAGCGACTCCCTTGCAGGTGGGGAGCTGGGGGCTCAAACTGGGATCCTTATGCTGGTCCTTGCGCTTTGTGCCACGTGCGCTTAACCCACTGAGCCACCGCCTGGCTCCCATAGACACACTTCTTTTACTTCTTAGTTGGAAGGGAGACATACCATGAAAACTATGACCATTGGGTCTGGATTTGTTGAAAGTTTGTGAAAAAGTAGTTTAACCATTACTAATCTGGGCAAATATCATCAGGACCAATGTCAACAGTTAAACAAGAGCTAGGTTTAGTTTTCTAGAGTGGCTACTGAAAGGGAGGAGAAAGACACTACATTCCTAAAATCTTGTATTAGAAACCAAGGGTTGGGAACATTGTTTAATGGGTATGCAAAAAGATTTTGATGCCTGAGGTTCTAAAGGCCCCAAGTTTAATTGCCACCATCACCATAACCCAGAGTTGAGCAGTGCTCTGGGAAAAAGGAGGAGGTGGAGGAGAAAGGGGGAAGGGGAGGTAAGGGGAGGGGAAGAGGAGGAAGAAGGGGAGAGGGAAGGAGGAGGAGGAGAATGAGAAGAAAATAAAAGAAAAAAGGAAGCTGATGCTAAGCCAATTTAAAATAGGAAGACATGGGTGTTGGGGGTAAACCACACACTTTACCATGTCTGAGGACCCAGATTGGAGGTCCTGGCCACCAACTGGGATCACTACAAGAGAAACTTCACAGGTGGTGGAGTCTCTCCTCCTTTCTTTATTCTTTCTCCCTCTCTGTCTTTCACTTTCTATCTGGAAAAAAAGAAAAAGAAAACAAGGCGTTCTGTTAAGAGTGGTAGAATTGTGTAAGTACAAGGCCTCAGGAAAGTTCTGGCTGCAAAAAGAAAAGGAGAAAATGAAAAAGAAAAAGAAAGAAAAAGGATTTTCATCTTATGATTCTGTGTTTGAGCATTATGACCCACATAGTCAACGACTGCCACCTCTCCAGATTCAAAGGAGGTCTTGAAACTTTACATCAGGCTCAACCTGATGCTGTTGACTGGCTATGGAAGAAGGGCAAATGCTAGAAGAAGAAGAAGAAGCATTATGAGTACAGGAGTGGGTATGTTTTGAAGGCAGAAAATCAACCACATCACTCCTTAAAATGAAAACATAAGAAACACTTAGATGCCACTGCCCTTCCGTTGAGGTGAGTCAAAAGTGTTCTTTATCTCCACCATGCACAGAGGACAGAGATGCCATCTAGCTTAATGTCTCTGGAGAGGGGCAGTGTTGACTTCACTGGCCTTAAACTTGGCTATGAACAGAGTGGGATCATGATAGAGGACACAGCTGGGAAAAGAGGCATGCAGACAAGTTTTGTAAATGCTTGCAGGCCTGCTCCTCTTCATAACAATATGCCTAGGAAAGGAAGCTGTCCATCTCTATTTAGCAAGGTGGGCAGAGATCAGACAACTGTCAGAGAGGGAATCAAGTGAAACATCACTTTGCGAGACAACAGTTTCAGCCTGGAGTCCTTTCACACTGACTTTGAGAGCAGAGCCAGGCCAAGTACATTCAGGGAAGGAAAATTAAAATCCTTCAAGGTATGGTCTGGGAGGTGGCACTGTGGATACAGCATTAGATGCTCAGTTGTAAGGTTCTGAGCTTGATCCCTGGCACCACATGTGTCAAAGTGGTCCTCTGGTTATCTTTTTCTGATGAATAAATTTAAACAAGGCAATAAAAATAACCTCAAGGGGCAGCCAACCAGGAGATACACACAAAACGAAGTCACTGTCCTTCCTTGGCTACTATTTCTGTGTTTTCTTCCTGTTCTGTTTCCATTACTCCATTGCTCACAACACAAAACACACCACAGCAAGGAAGAAGAGCCTCCAGTGTCTAGATAACCAGCATGCCTTTCTTTACATTACTTCACCTCTCTTCTCTCCAAAAGTCCTGCAATCCAAAGCATTCCACCTAGGTTCTCAGATCTAGGCTCTAGAATGACCTACAATGACAAACTGGCCCACTGCTTCCCCTGCTTCAGAGATCTCTTTGGATCCAGAGATCAGAGCTGGAAGATCTGGAGACCAGAAACTGGGGCCTGAATTCCATTCAAACATTTCTGGGCCTGCACTTCATTCTCTGTAGGAAGGAAGCACTATCACTTAGGATTGTAAGGCAGTCAAGAGCTAACCCATAAGAACAAAGCCTTGTCTGCAACAAGCACTCTATATGTGGCATCTGATAGCTACGAACAGAGGGTTTGATGTCTGTGAGTGACACGTGGCCTTTCATTGAGTGATCTCTTGCTCACACATGCCAGCTGTCTCCCTGCTGTGCTAGGATCCTGTTGGCATTTTTTCCCCCAGAACATGTCTATTTTAAGAGATTTATTTATTAATTAAACACAGTGAGAGATAGAGCGTCATTCTGGCCCATGTGATGCTGGGGATAGAAATCTGGACTTCATGCTTGAGAGTCCAATACTTTATTACTGTACCTTGGCCTGTTCTATACATCTTTTGATCCTAACCAGGAGATTAGAATTGTCTGTCTTCACCTGTAGACCACAAAGGATTTGAGATTTCAGCCTGTGCCTTATCAGTTTTGTAGCACTTGTGATGAACAGTCTAATATCTGGGGGTCAATAAATAATCCACACTTGTTGGATAATTATATGATCTGCTTTCTGGCATTTTTTTCCTCTAGCCACGAGGGCTTTGCTGGGACTTCATGCCTGCATGATTCCACTATCCCCAGAAGGTTCTATCCTTTTTTTTTTTTCTCCAGATAGTAGGTAAAAGACAGAGAAGAAGGGAGGCAGAGAGAAAAGGCCCCACTGTATTGCTTCTCCTTGGCATGGTGCTCTGGTGCGGTTGCCAGGGTTTCGAATCCAGGTTGTAGTGCATTGTGAAGAGCATGCTCTCACTAGTGGATGATCTATTTCTCCAGCCCCTCGCACACTGCCCCAGCAGTTTGCTCTTTTTTGATGTTTCTTAATTTTTTAAAATCTTTATTTGATAGAGATAGCCAGGAGGGAGGGGTGATAGAAAGGGAGAGAGACAGAGAGACACCTGCAGTCCTGCTTCACCACTCGCAAAGTTTTCCCCTTGCAGGTGGGGACTGGGGGCTCGAACCTGGGTCCTTGCACTTTGTAACATCTGTGCTCAACCAGGTGTGGCACCACCTGTCGTACTTGTTTGTTTGAAGTCATCCTCAACACTTGCCATAAAGAACTAATTATGCCCCAATTCCCACAAGACCACACACCCACTCCCCCCCCCCCTACTTCCTCGAATGTGCATTTCAACTCCAAAAACTCTTGCTCTCCTCTATGGAGGCAACTGTCTGTCCATTCTCTCCTGTGTTCCCACAGGACTGCTCACTGTCAAATTATTCTTACTTATACCTCTGGGAGAAAGAAGATCAGCTCATGACTCAATCAAAGAATGTTCCTTGTTTCCAAAACACTTCAGCTTACTTTTCAGTAAGACAGTCAAAAGTGGAGGTGTTTACAAACTGCTACACTGTTCTTGGAGACAACTGCAGCAGTGACTCAGGGTAACAGAAGGGAGGAAATAGGAGTGCACTGCCCACCTGAGCAACCAGTAGGGGGAGCAAGAGGGCAATCAGTAGCTCCTGGCCTCAACAGATTTCCCTCCAGAGCCAGAAGCATCCATTGCTTTCAGGGATAGTGTACACCTGCCGGGCGCCACCATTAGGGTTGACCTGGAGCTAACTCCACATAATTTTCTAGCTCTACCCTCAGATTCTGTAAGACCATCCACAGCCTTTTGCAAGCAAGTTTTTGGATCTTCACTTACTTTACAAGTAGACATATTTAGTAACTAAGAA
Organism: Erinaceus europaeus; assembly: GCF_950295315.1. NCBI lineage: Eukaryota > Metazoa > Chordata > Mammalia > Eulipotyphla > Erinaceidae > Erinaceus > Erinaceus europaeus. The sequence goes on along the minus strand of NC_080164.1, from coordinate 83,082,336 downwards.
TTTTGCTAAATGGTAGAGCCTGACCCAATTTTCCAATTTGTTGAAAGCCATTAGCAACTAGGTATTAATAGATTCATCTGAGATCCATTGAGAAGGAAGCAAAAATGTCAGCAGCTGCCACAAGCCAAGTGTTGAGGTTACACCAGAGCTATTAGCTTCTTAAAATGAAAGACTTGGATACTACTAATTGAATCATGCCAGTTACACAGTCTTAACACTTTAGACACACAAAGCTTATTTCAAAGGGTCTGAGGTAAGCCAAAAAAAAAAAAAACCTTCTACAAATTTCTCGGGAGGCTGGCAGATGGGTGACCTGGTAGAGTGCACCATTGCCATTCAGGAGGGTCTAGGTTCAAGTCCCTGGCCACCACACAGGAGAGCCTGCATAAAGGGAAGTGGTGGAGCAGAGCTGTGGTGTCTCTCTCTCTCTCTCTCTCTCTCTCTCTCTCTCTCTCACTCTATATATATATATATATATATATATATATATATCCCTTCAATAATCTAGAGTGTGGGTGTGTGGGGGGAGGAGGTCACCAAACCAAGAGTGGTGGAGTCATGTGGACACCAAGCCCCAGTGATAAACCTGGTAGCAAAAAAGAAAGAAAAAGAAAAATCAAGCATCTTTTTCAGATACTGTGAAAAATAGCCCTGTTGGTTGTAGCCTTTTCATTGATGTCTATCTGACATCAGTGTCTGACTACAGACATGTCTATGTGACTACAACCATGCCTTGTTTTTCTTCAAAATTAGCTTAGACTTCCCAGCCCCTTCCTAAATCTCCTATTCCCATTATAGCCACATTGTAAATTCAGACTTCCTGGCCAAAAGACCCTTCCCCAATCTGTCTTTCTCAGTATAGCCACATTGTCCTGGCCAAAATCCCCTTCCTTACACTTCCTTTCTCACTATAGTCCCTCTTAATATCTGCCCCCACCCCCTTTTCCTGAAGGTGGTTAGATTGTGAACCAACTCCCTCTTGTCAAAGGGGAACAGGATAGGTTGTTCTCATGTCCAATAATGTATAAAAAAGCTCTGAAGATTGCCTTTGGCGTGCTTGCTGGTTTATACCCTTGCACCCATATATATAATATATATGTAAAATTTTTGCTTTGCTCATGACTCTAAGTTCTCAGTCCTATTTTAAGGCATAGAAATAGTGTGCTTTGCACTATTTACCACAATACAATTTGACAATTCTAACCACAAAGCTTCATACTGCATGCCCACACCACAAATTTGGAGACTAGGGACAACAAAGACACAACTGACATTTCACGTTTCCCTAGAAATATGTATTTCCCAGTGCACTTCAAATTCTGAACCAACCAAACTGAGTTTACATGACTCTGGTCAAAGATTTGTATGCCACAGTAAAAGAACAGGGGAATCCTCCTTGACATACAAGAGCAACCCAGATATTCAAGGATGATGTAAAGGTGTTTCAAACAAACAAAACCAGAAGCAAGTTACTGCTTGCTTTCAAGTATGACTTGAATCCTATCTTACCTTACTAATAACAGCTCTCGAGAAATGACAAAGAACTGTGAGGTTCCTTTACCCCAAAGCCCCTTAAACCACCACTCTTTCTTGCTAATAAAGTGCAGGCAGCTGCCTCAGGTTTGGCTATAAGCACATGTCACACACAGGGTTACTATAAGCCCACTAGAATGCAAGCCTGGGGATGCAGAGACCCCAGACCTCAAGGCCAGATGTGTGTCTTGCTTTTACTTATTATTTTTAAACATTTATACATTCAACTATATTCTCAAGAACAACATGAGGTCTGGGTTGTGGAGCCTGATTACAATGGGACATAATTATTTTAAAAAATTCTGGAATATCAGCCTCTGCTCTAGGTGCTAAAACAGTGAGTGGTAACTAGTCCTTTCTAACAAATGGGAAGCACCCTTGAACATCACATCTGGAGGAGTTAGAAACCAACCAATAAGTGGGGGGCTGGTTGGTGGTGCACCTGGTTGAGCACACATGTTACAGTGCACAAGGATCCAGGTTTGAGCCTCCAGTCCCCACATGCTGGGGGAAAGCTTTACAAGTGGTGAAGCAGTGCTGCAGGTGTTTCTCTGTCTCCCTTCCTCTCTTATCACTCCTTTCCCTCTCAATTTCTGGCTGTCTCTATCCAGTAGATAAATAAAGATGATTGAAAAAAAAAAAAGAAAAAACCAACACAGGCTACTGTGAGTCTATACTAGATGCTGCCCTTGAGGTCAAGTGTGTGAGCCAGTCCCATCAGCATTCTTAGCACCTTGTACAGAAGTTAAGCATGTAGAAGCAGTCAAATACATGTTTGCTGAATGGATCAATGAGTGCAGAGAGCTGAATTGCCTGCTCACTGGCACAGCCTTGCAATTAGCTTGAGCAGATTGGATCTGAGGTAGGGAACACACCTTTAGCACACACATTAGCATGTGCAAGGGCCAGAGTTGGAGCCTCCTGTCACCATATAGTGGCAGCCTGCAGGGGGAAAGCTTCACCAGAAGTGGGGCAGAGTGGTGCTGTCCCTCCTTCTCTCTCTCTCCGCCCCCACCCAACCCCTCATCTAGAGGTAAAAAAAAAAAAAGTCAAATAAATAAAACAATCAACCACCTCTTTATCCAGGTCCCTGACAACAAGGCTGAAGACCTGGGCAGATGGAGAACGGGACACTCACCAATCTCCTCCCCTAGGGAGGAGTTGAGGATAGCACCTGCGGACATGACCACAGCGCAGCTGCGGAGGCTCTGCAGGGGCAGCTGGCTGAGAGGCGCCCTGGGGACCAGCCTGCGCCAGCCAAGGGCGGAGAAGGGCAGCTCGGTGCCATCCAGGGTGCGCAGTTGCACGCGGGCCCGCAGCTGGCATAGGAGCTCGGCCCGGCTGCGCGCCACTGCCCGCCGGCCCCGGAAGCGCACACCGTGCTTGTTGGCGCGGAGGTAGTCCCTCATAGCCTTCTGCAGGCGGGGCGCCAGCATTCTGGAGGACACGTTCCCCTTCCACAGCCGGTGCAGGAAGGCCCTGGACATGGAAGGGTACAGCTGGTCATCACCATCGCCCTCCTCCAGCGCAGGGCTCCTTCCTATTCTTGGAGGCTTTTTCTTCACTCTCCGTCTCTGCTCCTGAAGACCTGGGCCCCTAGGGGAAAGGGGCCCTAAGGCTCCCTGCGTGTGGCCAAGAGACCTGGGCTGAGCAGCAGCGAACAAGTAGTTGTCGTCCTCTGGGTAGAAAGCACTTTGAGATTTCCTCCTCATCTGGGAGGAGAAGAATTCTTCTTCACTTTCGAACCCATCTGGCACCTGTGCCCATTTCTGTAATTCACTCCACCCGGTGTGGAAGGGGCCAGGACGGGACCCACTGAGCAAGCCCTTGTTGGAGTCCAGGCTTTCGGGTAGGGAGGGTGCCTGCATGGCGCCCATGATGGCTCTCTGCTTTCCCATTATGGGCAAGAGTCTCCTGGTCTCCAGGAAGGAGAAGGAACTGGGCACAGGCTCAGCAGGGTTGCTTTCAGTGAAGTAGATGAAAATCACCACAAAGAGGAGCCCCCAAGCAAAAACTCCGCACAGCATTCCTTGTCTCCATTGTTTCAAGTGAGGTTTCATGGCAGGTCCCTGGGGTCAGCACCTTGTGTCCTATGGCAATGTGAGGTGGATCAAACCTGAAAAACAGTCAGGTGCTAGAGTTAGCCAAAGGAAGACACCTGCTCAGACTCTGCTGTTGACAACAGATGCCCAAGCACTTCTGCAGAGATGGATGGAAAGGCATCAGAGGCTGGGAGGAGCTGAGATTAAATTCAGGTGTCAAACATCTCCCTCTACCTCCAACCCTACCCCCTGCAAAGACAAGGGGTCTTGTCACCTCTCGGCTGAGAGATTCAGGAAAGAGTAAAGTGGTATATGTTTAGAAACACTCTCAGGCTATCTCAGGAGTACATGTCTCCCCACCTTGACACTGCCTAATTGGGGCCATTCCTATAACTTCTACCTGCAATTGGATTTATACAATTCCCATTTGGTAGAAGTAAAACAAGAGTTCAACAGTTTTCCCTCTGATCAGACCAACAGAGGAACAAAGCTCACTTCACTGTAGTCACATGACTGTGCAGTGTCCAAGGGGTGACAACAGTCAGGTGGTTAGAGTGACTGTTCACAGTCCCTCCCCAGACTGAAGAGGCTGCCTGGAGCACTCCAGAAATTCTATAGTCTGACATGGCTCATGTGTCAGTGACTACAGCGGGCAAATAGTATGCCAGGTACTCTCTGAACTTCAACCAAACCCTAAATAATGCCCCTCTTGCTTCACCCTCACTTGACTCTCTGATGGAATAAAAGAGAAAGGATGTTGTCCAGAGGTTACAAAGGCTCCTGTGCTGAATATGAATAGATACGGCTCTAGCTCAGATTAATGGGGTGAAACATTAATGGTATTTATATACTTTCCTTATTTCTGCCCTTTCTAGCTTTCCCATTTCTGCCCTTTCTAGCTTTCTAGTCCTATTCTCAACTCTGACATCGTCTCCCCAGACAATACCTTTAGCCCACCTTCATTTTAGCTGTCAGGCTCAGGCAAAAATTAAAGTCATACCTAACATTATATTGTAGGAATATACCTAAAATAGACTTCCTAGCTTCTTCCCACCTGAAGACTCTTAGTTTCATCTGCTTTATTCCTACCTTTGGGTTCCTGTTTCTTAAACAATTTGTCCTGCTTTATATCTTACCACCGTTCAGATACTAAGTTGCAAATACTGCTATGATCCCAGCCTGACTTTCAGGGCAGATGACCTCACCAATATGTCTTGGAACCCCACTTCTACAGAGTCCTACCTCACTAGGAGAAAGATAGAGATAGGCTGGGGGTATGGATCCACCTGCCAAAATCCATGTTCAGTAGAGAAGCAACTACAGAAGCCAGACCTACTACTGTCTGCACCCCATAAAGAATTTTGGTCCATGCCATCAGAGGAATAAAGAATAGGGAAGCTTCCAATGGAGGGGCTGGAACTCTGGTGGTGGGAATTGTATGGAATTGTACCCCTGTTACCTTACAATCTTGTTTATCATTATTAAATCACTACTAAAAAATAAAAGAACAGATGTTGACATTAAATAAAAAGATTTATTTATGAGAAACAGAACAAGAGCATCACTCTGGCATATGAGAATATGAGATGCCAGAGACTGAACTCGGGAGTTCATGTCTGAGAGGCCAGTGTTTCACCCACTGCACCAGCATTTGGGCTGCAGTATCATGCAACTTTAAATAAAGGAGATGGGAGTGACTGCTTGTTCTAGATGAGCCTCCAGTAGAGAAAGGGTAAGAGGAGGTGGAGATGGAAGGTACCAGATGCTAAAGAGAAGGAAGTCCTCTTTCATAGTGGGTAGTGAACTGCTTAATATGAAGGGAAACAACAAAGCAGTAATAAGAAGTTCACAGGAACATAAGTCTAGTCCCAGAAAATGAAAAACAGAGCCATCTTTGTGGCATAATCAGCAAGCTGGCTGGAGCTAATAGAGATTATCCTGTAGTCTCTCAGGCAGGGACAAGGAGAGTGGGTATAAGCAACACTGGGTGAGGGGAGTCGGTTAGCAGAAACCAGAGCCTCAGAGAGAGTCTGATGGGAAGAGATCAGACAGAAAACCTTCCAGTCACTCGGTGAGGGCTTCCATGGCAGAAGCTGACTGTTACTAACACATAAGCACATGAGCCGTGGTCAGAATACAACCACTGGTGCTCATGCTCAGATTCTGAACAACAACAGCAACAAAAAGCAATACTTCCATCAGCATCACCTTGGAAGATATATGCTGTTTTTGAAGATGAGAAAAAAATATTGAAACTGAATATCAGCCAAAGGATTTAATTTTTTGGATGAGCTAAGGCTGGATAAAATTCCCCTTCCTCCTTTCCCACCACTCATCTTCCTTTAGCTGGTGGGAAGGGCAGAAATCATCAGGAGAAGAGGGGACCAGGTGGCAGCACACCCAGTTGAATGCACATATTACCATGTACAAGGATGTGGGCTCTAGTTCTGCAACAGCTAAGTTTCAAGAGTAGCAAAGCAGGTCTTCAGGTCTCTCTCTTTCTCTCTTCCTCTCTATCTCCCCTCCCTACCCTCTCAGCTTATCCTATCCTATCTAATAAAATAGAAAGAAAGAAAAAAAAAGGAAAAAATTGTCACCAGGAGCAGTGGATTCATAGTGCTGGTACTGAGCCCAGTAATAACCCTGGTGGCAATAAAAAAAAAAAAAATCACAAGAAGAAATAAATCCAGGCCCCCAGATTTTCAACCCTGCCTTGTACTTGGAGATTTCCAAAGCAGTTATGCAACAGGAAATGTATTAATGCTTTGTGATTTTTTCAATCATTCATAGTATCATGAAATTAAGCTTTTCCTTTACACAAAGGGCTGAAATGTCACAATTTCAATACCTTAAGTATTTCAATATGCCAATGAAGAAAATAACATTTTGTCTTTTGCCTCTGTAACAATTAAAGATGGACACATACTCCTTGTCCATTTTCTCATGGAGAGGTGGGAAATATATCTCCTTCACTTGGATAAGAAGAGGAACCTGCAACTAGGTTTATACCAGCCTCTTCCACTTCCCAACCCTTAAAATGTCCACCCCGGGAGAAGCAAACCACCAACAAAACTGTCACTCCAAGCTGAGTCCACCATGCAGTAAGAATGACTATGTTAGTCCTGTGGAAAGACTATATTGACAGAAAGGCAGGCACATGACCAACCACAATGTATTCCAGACTCCTCAGCCCAGGCACTAAATGTCCGTCATGAAGAAACCATTCAACTTGAAATTCCAGCTCAGATCCATCCTGGCTAAAGATAGTGAGAACCCAGTTAAGCCCAGTCAGCTCACACCACCAGGAAAAATACTGCTAGATTGTTGTTCTAAGCCATTAGGTTTTGAGGTGATTTGAGAACTTATCATTAGAATGGATTCTAATAAAAATATCAATGACAAGTTCTTCAGGTGCTACTAACAATTGTGTCATCCTTGAAATAAAGGTCCAGAGGGATGCTGTGAAATGTCACATTCATCTAGATTTTGTGCAAATTCTAGATTTTCAAAAAGGATTTGCTTTACCAGGGACTGATGTGAAAGCAAGGCTGTAGATTTTATTGACAGTCATAAATCAGACTCACATACAACAGCATACTTTCACTGACTCAGAAATATTGATGCCGGGGGAGTCGGGCTGTAGCGCAGCGGGTTAAGCGCAGGTGGCGCAAAGCACAAGGATCGGCATAAGGATCCCGGTTCGAACCCCGGCTCCCCACCTGCAGGGGAGTCGCTTCACAGGCGGTGAAGCAGGTCTGCAGGTGTCTATCTTTCTCTCCTCCTCTCTGTCTTCCCCTCCTCTCTCCATTTCTCTCTGTCCTATCCAACAATGACAACAACAATAATAACTACAACAATAAAACAACAAGGGCAACAAAAGAGAATAAATAAATAAAATAAATATTTAAAAAAAAAAAAAAAGAAATATTGATGCCAAAAATGAGCATAGAAGAAATAACACCAGTAGTCAACTTGGCCCTGTGTTTGAGGCATTCCCTTATGTGTCCTAGCTGGTCATATGTACACCTATGTTCATAGCAGCACAATTCATAACAACCAAAACTTGGAAGCAATCCAGGTGCCCAAAAACAGATGAGTGGCTGAGAAAGTTGTGTTATACACAATGGAATACTACTTTGCTGTTAAGAATAATGAACCCACCTTCTCTGACCTATCTTGGATGGAGCTAGAAGGAATTATGTTAAGTGAGATCAGTCTGAAAGACAAAGATGATCCTACTAATAAACAAAATCTGAGAAAGAAGAAAAGAAAGGGAATGCAAAGCACAGTTTGACTGAGTTTGGAGTATTGCACCTAAGTAAAAAACTGGCAGGGGAGGGGGTAGATTTTCAGCTTCACTAGAGGGAGTTGGGGGTAGGGACACAGACCTTGGCAGAATGGTGTTAATGCACACTCGTATTAACTTGTAGTCTCATAATTCACTATTTAGCCAATGTAAAGGGGGAATACAATATCTCAAACTTTTAGATGCATAGACCCCAGTTCTGAGTATATATTTCTTTAAGCACTTAAGGCTTCAAATTGGTAATCTGATTGAATTTTAACTGTGGGCTTTAAGTGTTAATATATTTCCAATAATGACCTTTTTTTCCCCAAAATATTAAATCTACTATGATCGTAGACCAGAGAGGCCAAATGCAACTAGCTGAGTCACTATATTAGATAGAGCTGTATGTAAATAGCATTAAATGACATAAATCATGGTGAGGTTTTATGTGATACAGAAAATCCCAACAATGGGACTTTCAAAGTCAACCAAATTTCCAAATAACTTGGTTATAATAATAACTACCTATTGCTTTCTTAAACCCCAAGACAGCAGGAACTCTCCCCATCCTCTATAAAACCCATATTTCTCCCAGTCCTCTGGGGCATGGCTTGTTTTCAACAGGCTTCTCTCAACCTATACAAATTGATACTTCATCTGCTGATCTCAGCCTAATCAGTGCAACCAATACCACCTCTACATGTTTCACTTTGGACTGTGTCCACAGATGACGGGCGTGTGATGTCAGCCCTTCAGATCTAGTAATCTGATGAGACCATTCCTAGCTCATAGGACTCCTTAATTCCATTTCAGGTATAGCACTTCCTAACAAAGCCCCAACACTTAGATATGAACCAGGGCCCAAGAGACAGAGCACATGTACACATGTATCCATAAGTTAGGGGGAAAATCTATTCCTTACAACAAAAATACAAAATAGTTTTCAATGACTCAATAAGTGCAGCAAGGAAGTAGGAAGACCTAAAAAAGACAACATAATGGACTTAAATAGTTTCAATGTAGATCTGGATACTCTCCTTACCTGCCTCCTATTTCACTTCCCTCAACTACACTGGGGCTGGCCTTTTCAGACAAAGTAAGGACTATGAAAGCTGGATAAGGGCAAGAGACTCTCATACTTTAACAATGGCTCTTTGGCTTACTCCCAGGCCACTTCATCTCCCAGGGCCCTCCCTAGTCAGGGAACCCTGGGGTTCCCACACAGACATTATGGGCTTTGACCTTTAATAGATCCCTCTCTCCACTGTCACTGGTCATCTTCATTAGGAACAACATATGTGTACAGGAATCCAAGGATTCCCTAACTAGGGCCCCAGATGATGAGCTGGTGTGATGGACCAAAGGGGCCATTATTAAGTGGGCCATTCTCTTGCCTTTATCCAACTTTTGTAGTCCTCTCTTTAACTGATGATCTTAGATTTTTCTCTCAGTTTTTAGGCATTGAGTATCATTTGTTGAGCCCCGCCAGAGTTAGTTTTTTGAGAGGCAGCATGTACTCTCCACTGAGCAAGTCTCCTGCTGGCCCCAGTTCTCCACATTCTCAGTCAGGTGTTACCAATCTCTGTAGCTGCACCATCAGGAAATGTAATGAGTATACAGTCTTTGAGTCCACTAAATGTTTGTTCTAAAGCTGTTCATTCAGGACAGAGTCCTTTATAGTTTCATGCCCAACTGTTTGGGACACACAGAGGTACAGTGAGACCCTGGAGAGCACAGACACTTTGTTGTACTGCCTTTGCACACAGGCACCATGGGAATTGGGGTGCAAGGATATTGCCTGAGCTCACGGAAAACAGGAACTTGAGCACAGAAATGTGCACACTGTGGGAGGAGTTTGGGTATGGAACTACACCTGGCACTTCCAGCTGGCCAAAGGAGGCTGGCCTAGGGGTAATGTGTGTTAAGTTTAAGAGAAAGGGGAGTCAGGCAGTAGTGCAGTGGGTGAAGCCCAAGGTTTAAGAGAAGGGGGCTTACACATGAGTTTTCTGGGAACTTCTCCAGGGCCCTTGGGTAACTGTCTTCAAGTTTCCTCTTCTCACTAATTTCACTTCTGCACAAAATCCACCTCATAACTTAATAAAGGAGGATTTAGAAATTACATACCTATCATGAATGTTCCCTTGTAATTCTTTCAAGAGAATTTCATGATGGACCTGAGGAAAGGGAACTTAGCCTCTCACCTCCTCTTACACAACCTAAAGACTAGATACTTGCCAGTATTTCAACATTTTGATAAGAAATTAGAACATCTGCCTTTATAACTGTCTCTCTGCTTTTTCTCTGGCTGAGTACCCTGTGGGGCAATGACAGTGAAGTAAGTTGTCAACTCCACAAAACTGCCCCCAGTGCAGATACCAACCTTAAGTGGGGTCCCAAGTCACTTACGCTTCTGACTATGGGGCTACCAATTTGGGAGGTTCCAATAGCACTCCTTAGGTTGGATAATTTGCTAGAATGACTAGTGGAACTTAGGAAAGCGCAGTACCAATGATGACTGTGACTTTTAGGGACACACATAATCTCAGGTTTAGGAATATATAGTGGCCTTAAATGTTGACATCCCATGTCCTCTCCCTGTGGTGTCCAGGAATGTCACCTTTGGGGGCACAAAGTGCAAAGCTCCACTGAGTCTCCACACCCAGAACTGTAATTTGGGTTTCTGCATACTGAACCACTGGCCATACGATAGGACTCTCCAATCCTCCCATGTTAAATAGGGGCAGGGGGGTTGGAGCAAGTCTGTTCCGTTTAAAAATTCATCATACACAATCCCAAGAAAGAATTGAGAAGAAAGCATTTCAGGAATTTTAAACTATATTCATGAAAATTGGTAACACCCACATTTTGGAAAGAGAAGGAAAGAGCCCTTATTCACAACATGGCAGGCTCACCTAGTCAGAGAGCCAGCCACACCCATAAATCTAATTTATAAACATCCAAGTCCCACCTTCACTTCCTTTCTAAGCCACACCCACACCTGTTACCACTCCCATTTCTGCCACATGCACTTAACCCGCTGCCTGCCCAAACCCCCACCACTTCCATTTCCTATGCAGCCATTTCCTTGGGGAGCTTGTGTTCTGGTGGTGTAGCAGTGTTTGTGATCCCCCTGATACTTCCTTTTTCTCTTTGCATAACCGTTATGCTGTCTAGCCCCACCCTGTCTTTTTCTGATGTCAACAATGTTACCTCCTAAAGCCAAGCTGGCCTGCTATCCCTCACCCTCTCATTTCACTGGTTAGGCTTACTGGTGACCAGCCTCTGTTGCTGAAGAGAAGGGACCAGCAAACCCTCTCTTTTCAGCAAAGCAAAGTCATTCCTAGCATTCAGGAAATTCCAAGGCTTTGAGAAGCTCCCTGCCAAGAGCCTAGGGCAAAGAAAGATCAGACACATTGTAACATCACAACTAGACTGCAGGAGATCATTGAAAAATAAATAAATAAAGCAGTCTTCCTGCTTCTGCTTGAAGTCTTCATTACTTAGGTTTCTTGCATTGAGCATTGGTTCTGAGAGACTTACCCTGGCAGATTATTAAAGAACTGGGAAAGGAGGGTTTTTGTTCTACTTTTTAATAATTGTTTGAGAAACTTCTAAAACACCATGACAAAAGGTGAAACATGTACATAGAATTGTACAACGAGAAAAAAAAATAATAAAGACTTGATTGGTTGGGGAAAAACAAGAAACCTCTGCCCTTAATCCTGGGAGCTAAGGTAGAGGACCCCAAATTGCTTCAGTGGGGTCAAGAAGCTGGCAGAACTGAAGCTACTAAATTTAATCACAAAGCTGCCTTAGAAGTGGTACAGAAGATGAAGCATTAGACTATGAGCCTGTAGTCCTGAGTTCTATCCCTGGTAGCAAATGCACAGACTGATGCTCCTGTTCTCTGTCTCCAGCTAATTAGATCATTTCAAAAGTCTCATCACAAGAATCAGGAAGGCATTATAATAATACAGAAACAAATGTTTTCTTTGCAACAGGAGATGCGTGAAGTCTTTTTCTCCCCAATGGGGATTAAAACAGTCATTCAAGGGGAGGAGAAATAATGAGAAAGAATCTGGGACACAAAGAAAAATAAAAGCCTTACAGGATGGGCAGGGGGGGGGGATTTGCTGTAGAGACAGAACCCCTGGAAAGGCCCCAATCTCTCCACCCACGTGCTGAGAGGTAGAAAAGGTAGGAATGGTGCAGCCCCCTGAGTATAGAGGAAGGATTATTTCTCACAATGCAGACAAGGTGAATTTGCGTTTGCATTAGGTGAGAATGAGGCAACTCCAATAGCACAGTATTAATAGAAACAAGTGGGAGCCTGCCTCAACTCAAGCCCTGGGCTTCAACTTGTAATGATCCAAGTCTTTCCTGTAACTTCTGTAGCTGCAAATCTTATATTGCCAATTAAGGGGACATTCTTCAGAATGACTAAGACATAAGATAAGGGCAAATCCTCTTCTAGTGGAATGCTACAGAGATTCTCATGAATATAACAGGCCACAGTTATCAGTACACTTATGCCAGTCCAGTTTACAGGGAGTAGAATAGCTCAAATGTGAGAAGTGCAGAGTATTTTTTTTTTTTTTCCTGAATGTGGCTATCCAGTCTAAGAAGGAGGAAATGGTTGGCTAAGCAAGAGAAATACATACATATACACATACGTTTTTTTTTCTGTCAGAGACTATCTGAAATACTACAACTGTATTACACAGGCCCAACAAAGTTGTTCTGTATTAATCACTGATACAGCCTATCATTAATTAGTGTGATAAAAATTGCATCTGGAAGAAATTCCAAATCCATCAGGGTATGTGCCCCTAGAAATCAATAACAAAGTGCTTCCTAATCACTTGGAAGCTTTGGCAGTATGGGTTAAGTGACAGGTTTTTGACTTTTTTTGCCAGTCTCCCATAGGAGGAGAACAGATAAGATTCTAAACAAGGTCTGTATGCTATAATTTTATCTTGATTTCCATAGTAATTCTGACACTATGACTCCCTAAGGTTTTACTCCAAAAAAAAAAACAAACCTTCTTTTCTCCCTTTTTCCTTCCTTTCTTCTTTCCTCCCTTTTCTTTTCTTGTTTTCTTTTCGGCCATCTCTGGGGCTTCAGTGCTCCAGAAAGACTTTTCCAGATAGAGATGAGGGACAGAGAGAGATAGGCAAACAGACAGACAAGCAGATAGAAAAAGAAACCACAGTACTAAGGATTTTGCACATGGCAAAGCAGCACACTATCCAAGTGGGCTACTTTACAGGCTACTCCAAGAGGATGTTTTCTTCCCCATCTGAAATACTTTACTTTTCTTCATTCCCACCTTTCTTTCACTTTCTGATGCCTTTCTAATCAAGCCTCCAGGAATGCACAAAAAAAGGGTAGTTGCAGAGAGCAATCTGATGGGCATGCAGGTGGCTCCTATTAGATGTCTCTTACGTTTTCCTGATCTCTCTCCTGTAGCGATTGGCCCAGTAAATGCTAAAATAAAATACCCTATTGTTAAGTTAACTGCATGATGCTGTCTTATTAACAAAGCATGCAAATTCTGAGAACCTACTTTGAATCTCATTATGGAACTTTAAACTCATGCCAAAGAGGGAAGAATTAGGGTCTGGGTACTGGCATACCCAGTGGAGTACACACATTACCATGTATGAACAGCAGAGTTCAAACCCCTGACTCCCCATCTACAGATGGAAGGCTACAGGAGTAATGAGTGGTGAAACAGTGCTGCAGGTGTCTTTCTTTCCCTTCTCAATTCTCTGTTTCTATAAAAAGTAAAGGAAAAAAGGACCACTGGATCACAAATGGTCAGTGGATTAATTGTGCAGGAACCAAGCCCCAGCTACATAACCCTATTGTCTATAAAAAAATAAATAAACAAAATTCTATTTTCCCCACTGCTGAGTACATTAAGTATCATCTGCTAATAGACTGAACAAATTGTTTTTGACCATAAAAGAGCAGATGGTCACACAAAGGCAACAACTGTGGGCAAGACCTTTAAAAAGTGACTTACTGCTTTGGAGAAACTGTTTTGATTATTCCACTTGCTCTGAAATGTTAGGCCTGTATCTTTGATATTACTTCTCAATCAGTTGACTGCATGGGTATTTAAAATAGTGCACAGGATAGTTTAAATTCTCCTTCCAGATCACTCAACAGGAAATCACACATTTTCCAGAAGGCACAACTGAATACAAGTTGTCAGGTTAAACATGAAATGTAATTGTCACTACAGACAAACAGTGGGATGCAGCTTAGGCAAAGCAGGTACCTCCTTTTGTTCAAGGGTAAAGAGATGTTAACTTCCAATGATGTCCCTCTTAAGCTCTGAGACTGAGAAGCTTGATCACTAGTTTTTGTGAATAGAAAGACTTTTTTCTAACACAATTTGATTGATGTGTCTGTTACATTTGTTCATCTGGTCTCGACATTTTCCATTGATGTGAGAAGCACTAAGACCTTTTTCTACTTTTTTTTTTGAGTTAGAATTGCTCTTCATCTACATATTTGTGTTAACAGTGAAATAATAAGGGGGAGTTAGTGTGTGAGCTTATCTGTGGATTTTTATTTTTATTTTTAGGTAGGACAGAGAGAAATGGCGAAAGGAGGGGAAGACAGAAAGGGGGAGAGAAAGACCGACACCTGCAGACCTGCTTCACCGCCTGTGAAGCAACTCCCCTGCAGGTGGGGAGCTGGGGGCTCGAACCTGGATCCTTACGGCGGTACTTGTGCTTTGTACCATGTGCGCTTAACCCACTGCACTACCGTCCAACTCCCTCTCTGTGGATCTTAATAGCCTTCACAAGTAATTTTCTTTCAAGAATTTTCTTCTAAAATTAGCTCTTATTATATACCAAAGAAAAGACTGAGTCTGCAGAAAAGAAGGCAATGCCACCCCAATTGGTTTGTTTATTTATTTTTATCTCTTCACAATCTTGTGGGCTTCTTTTAAAAATGACCCTTTTGTTCCCTTCTCTTCTTCCTTCTCTTTCTTCCCTTTTATTCTTTTTCCTTCTTTCCCACTTTTCTTCCTTCCAATCTGCCTATCTTACCTTAACCTTTCTTTCCCTTTTTTAATTAAGCACAAACAATCCATCGCTCTTTCCCCAGCCTACTGCTAGCTGGGCAAGTTGAGGGTTCACTTCCTCTCAGATCCATTCCAATCATCACTTAGTGTCTAGAATTTAGACAGAAGTAAAAGGCCACCCAGGTTGAACAGAGCTTGGCAGTGAGAGTGTATCCTGGCAGACTGGGCTATTCAGTCCATAGTAGGAAGGAAGGGGACAGAGATGCCTAGGGCCTGTCTGGTGGTGCCAGGCAGAGGTGGGTGATCAGAAGGCAAGGTGAAGCCTCCAGGTACAGGGAGAGGTGACTTGTGATCTGGAGCTGTTAAGACTCCCACAATCCAGGAGGGATACTGCTTAGACCGGTAGGCTCAAATGAGCTTGCTTACATGGGCATGTGTTTAAAATGCTAGTACCAGGGTTTCTAGTTAGTTGAAACTTGGATTCTTGAGCAATCTCAATGGGAGAGAATGAAACTTGCCTTCAAGGAGTAATACAACTTTTTTTTTCTAAGAGGGTTATTATTGGGGCTCAATCCTTGCATGATGAATCCAGTGCTTCTAGTGGACTTTTTTTTTTTTCTTTGACAGGGCAGAGAGGGGAGGGGAAAGACAGAGTGGGAGAAAGAGAGACACCTACAATGCTGTTTCACTGCTCATGAAGCTTCCCCCCTGCAGGTGGGGACTAGGAGCTTGAACCTGGGTCTTTGTGCATGGTAATGTATGTGCTCAACCAGGTGTGCTAGGGCTGGAACAGCATAATGGTTATGCAAAGATTTTTATGTCTGAGGCTCTGAAATCCTAGGTTTAATTCCCCAGCACCACCATAAACCAGAAATGAGCCAGTGCCCTGTTCTAGCTCTGTGTTTTTCTTTCTGTAGTCCTCTCAGTAATATACCATAAATAAAATATTTTTAAAATGTATTCCATATAATGTATAATTCCCCATGTTGCTTCTGTGTGTTGGCTTGATTGGGCTAATGTTAAAATATGTCAGATAGTAGTCTTTTACAAGAATATATATAAAGTACTAGAAAGGCTATAATAAATATAAACTTATATGGAAAAATCTGAGCTTAAAGTAACTTAGTATGTGATCAAGATTTAGCAAATTAGAGGTAAAACATAAAACCAGCCTGCAATTTCATTATAAGAAGAATATTATAGTTTTTTAACAGATTTTAAAAACTTTTTTTTAAAGGCATGCACTTCCCAGCCCCTTAGACTACTTTTTTTTTTTTTTTTTTAGTAATTTAATGATTGACAAGATTGTGGGATAAGAGGGGTACAATTCCATACAATTCCCACCACTAGTGTCCTATATCCCATCTCCCTCCACTGGAATCTTCACTATTCTTTATTCCTCTGGAAGTATGGACCAAAATTCTTTATGGGGTGCAGAAGGTGGGAGTTCTGGCTTCTGTAATTGCTTCTCTGCTGGACAAGAGTATTGGCAGGTCAATCCATACCCCCAGCCTGGTTCTATCTTTCCCTAGTGGGGCAGGGCTCTGGGGAGGTTGTGGTTCCAGGACTCAATGGTGAGGTTATCTGCCCAGGAAAGTCAGGTGTGCATCATGGTAGCAACAATGTCTTAATCAGTCTTTCTTTCCCAGCTCAGTGCATTGTTTCATGGGTCGGGGGGTGTCTTAATAGATCCTTATAAAATAGATGAGGGGATGCACAGGTGACTAACACCTTATTGTGTGGTCAAGATTCTGACCACTACATGGGAGTAATTGCTTGAGGGAATCTTCACCAACAGCTAATCTGTGCTGTGGTGTCTTTTCTTCTGTTCCCCTCTCTTATATCTCTGCCTCTTAGGCTCTATTTAGAGGAAAGAAAAAAAAAAGGTTAATTTTTCCTCCAAGCAAAGGCAGGGATATTAGGAAGAATGAGCTGCTAGCAAACCACTAGGTAATGCCTTCCCTTCACTGTCTTTCTCTCTCTTTTGTAATAATGGCAGGGGAAATAACAATGCTTTTTTATTATCTTTATTTATTGGATAGAGACAGTCAGAAATCAAGGAGAGGGGAGATAGATACAGAGATACACCTACAGCACTGCTTTCCACTCTCAAAGCTTTCCCACTGCAGGTGGGGACCGGGGGCTTGAACCATGGTCCTTATGCATTGTAACATATGCACTCAACTGGGTACACCACCATCTGGCCCCTGTCTTTCTCTCTTTCTATCTCTCACCTCTATCCAGAGGTAAGATTATTGCTAGTAGAAGTAGTGGAGCTATGTAGATACTGAGTCTGAGCAAGAACCCTAGTGACAAGAAATACAGTGAAATAAATCAAAAGTATGTCTGGAATGAATGGCATGAATGAAATGAATTTGCTTGAGTTGGGGCTTTTGGCTAGGTGAGGAGGGAAGAAACATACTGCAAGTTGTCTTTTCCAAGGACATCCAGAGTCTGGGTGGCTCCAAGCCAATATAACCAGCTGTCATATGGCGAAGGTAGTATTCTGAACACCAGTGACAGGGCAGTGGTGATCAGAGATTGTCATGTGCCAGATACTTACAATGTGCCAAATACTATACTGAGTACCTGGCACATACTGTCTTGTTCTACTGCTTCATTCTTAGTTTAACATCATCAACATCACCATCATTATTAACTAGAGCACTGCTCAGCTCTTGGTACCTGGGATTAAACCTGTGAACTCAGAGCCTCAGGCATGAAAGTTGTTTTACATAACCAACCACTATACTATCATCCAAAAAAAACCATAGCACCAAATATGAATAGATATATAGGCATTGGGTTAGATCACTGCGGTAAATAGTTAATTGTATTTATTAATTTTATTCAAGTTTTCGAGCAACTCTCTGCCCTAATCCTGCTTTCTAGTTCTACTCTCAGCTCTGACACCACCATCCCAGACAATATTTCTAGGTCTATCTCTTTGTTCACTATTAAGCTCAAGAAAAGATTATTAAGACACAGACTCCTAGGAACATTCATAAGATAGACTTCCTTGTTTCCTTCACCATAAGGTCTCTACTTTCATCTGCTCTATTCCTCTTTTATAGTTCCTGTTTATTAAATTTTTGTCCTGCTTTCTATCTTACTGTATTTTAGCCATCAGATTCCAGATGCTACTATGATTCCATTCTGACTTCCCGGGGCAGATGGCTTCACTAATGCTTCCTGGACCCTCACTTCTCCAGAGCCCTATACCCCACTAGGGAAAGATAGAACCTGGCTGGGGGTATGAATCCACCTACCAACATCTTTGTTTAGTGCAATAACAGAAGCCAGACTTCCCACCTTCTGAACCCCTAAAAGAAGTTTGGTCCATATTCACAGAATAAGGGCTACAAACCAGAGGGCTCTACCCATTCGACTAAGGCTAGAAGCATTGGTCATCAGGAATCTTGTTTTTATATCATCATTGAAAGGGAATCAAATCTGGAAAACACCAGAGGAATCCAGGCACTGTTTTGTTTATCTGAAAGAGAAAGAGGAAGAAAGGAGAGACCCTTGGAAGTAGTAATAGATGTAGAGGCAGGCTAGAAAGAAAGTGAAGGCAGGGCCATTAAAAAATGGGGAAATATATAGATTAGATAGATACAGAGACAGAGATAGAAGACAGAGAGATAGAATCAGCCTATATTGATGACCTTGGAAGAATTACTGCAGTTTCCAGTGGAGGGGATGGGACATAGAACTCTGGTGGTGGTAACTGTATGGAATTACACTCCTAGTATCTTAAAAGAAACTGCAGCACCAAGTGGCCCCCTTCTTTTACCTCATTCCCAAACACTACCCCTCCCGCCACCCTTTCTATACATATCAGGAAGCCAAGATGAGTTGCAGAAGTTTAAAATGCTGAGCTGTTTTCTTTCTGCCACAATGTACTATGGCATGTATCAGGCAAGGTCTTTACATCTGCAGGACCAAATGATCCAATAACAGCCTGTTCCCTCTTACATACCTGCTTCTGTCTGGATGAGAGAATGAACTTCCAGTTACCCTTCGCACCCACAACGCCCAAGTTGGGCCCATCCCCAAAGAGCTCAGCCTTGGCACACATACACCAGCTGAGTAGATGCTGTCAAGTCCTGTGAATTAGCACCACCATTTCACTAACATTTCCACACAGACTGTGGATGCTGAGGCCTGTGACTTCAATGAGTTTGCTCTCTGGGAAAAATAAATAAATAAATAAAATTAAATAAATGTTTGTTCCTCTCTATCCCTAGAAGAGTGAGCATAGAGAGGGATGTAGATTAAAGTACTCCAGGGAAGATGAAGACAGTTGGAGAGGAGAGTTGGTCATTGAAGGACTCAGAGGCATGGGTGAGACACAGTCATTCAAGTCAGTGGGCCACCAAATGTCCTGGGGTGAGAACACAGAATATGCCAGGTGTGAGAATGGCAAGCAGTGTGTGGGGGGGATAGATTTTGTCTAAAAATAGGATGGGCCATTCTTATTAGAATGGTATTATCATGGTTGAGAGCTGTGGATTAAGTACTGGCTTCTCAAGCATGAGTTCCCTAATTCAGTCCCCAGCATGGGCACGTACCAGAGTGATGCCCTGGTTTTCTCTCTTGCTCTCCCTCCTTCCCTTCCTCATTTATACATGAATCTCTTACAAAGATAACTGCATTATCTTTCTGGGCAACTGGATTCAACAGTACAAGTTCTTTTTTTTTTTTTTTTTTTCCCTGAGTGGTAGGGCAGATGGGAAATAGGAAATAGTTTAAAAGGCAAAGTCTCCCATATGTGAGTCACTCTGGGCAGCATTTAGCTTTCAGAACTTTCTGTAATGAGGTGGCAGGTGCTGCTGGAGGAGGGAAAGGTGGAAATGGTTCCAGACATCTATTAGTGGTTGTGCAGAAACAACACAAGCTGCCTACTAGATGGGTTCTGCTGGCTTCCTGAAACTGCACTCATCTGTTTTAGACATGGTGGCCTATTTGTTTTTACCATAATTAGCATTCAAATATTTATACCCTACACCAACAGTGTGCCAAGGCTCATGGCTGAAGCTGTCAATTAGTTCCAGCATTGGTGCTTAACAGACATGAAGATGGACAACTGTAGACCTGCCCTGGAGATGGGAAAGTCTTACTTTAATTCCTCAAATGTAAATGGGTCTCTGGTGTCCATTAAGTGGCTGTTACAAGGAGGCCTTTCTTAGAAAAAGTGTGTTCTGTATCTAGCCCAAGAATGTATCCAGAGTATCACTGAAGCTGCCAGTCTTCAGTGGCAAGTGAAAGCTACCATCTCTGGTTTGCATGTTGGGTGCCATAGAGTAAGACAGAGGACTCTACATATTAGGAGGAGTGGAGCACCCTGTGGTTGACTTAAAAGCCCTGTGGTAAGATATCATTTCTGATTCTAGTTGGCTGTACTATTTTGGATGAATCCAGTATGTCTCAGTATCCTCAGTTCAACCTGAGTCCTAACACAACCTGTGTTTCCACGGCCCCTTGTGATGAATGAATATGACATTGCATATGGCATGCTTTGTGCAGTGTCTGGCTCAAAGAGAGAGCCAAGAAAATAATAGTTCTTCTTTTAAAGAGTTTGTGAAACTCTTTAAAAGGAAAAAAAAAGGGGGGGAGGGTGAGGGGCGTACAATAGTTGTGGACTTCAAAGGGTGAGTACTGGTACGGTGTGTGTGCATGTGACAATTTCCTACACGGCACCTCTCTCTCGCTTAAATAACCCAGCTGATGTGCCCTGGCAGCTGAATCAAACTAATAATCACTAGACAAATCCTAGGTGAAGAAAGGCCTCCCTTCTATGTTTTAGTCAGATACAGACCTCCCTTCTATGTTTTAGTCATAAATCCTAGCTGAAGAAAGACCTCCCTTCTATGTTTTCGCCATAAAAAGAAAGACTTCCCTTTTATGTTTTAGTCAAAAAAGGAAAGACTTCTTTTCTGTGTTTTAGGACTGGATGCCTAAGAAGTCTTCTAATGGCCTCAGTGTCTTCATCAGCCAGTAGTTATCAATGCTGGTGTAGTCAACAGACTCCAGTGGCACTGACTACTATGTATCACACAATGTTTAGCCTTTGGAGAACTAGTATTAAGAGGTCCTATGATTGAAATTTACGAGTAAAGGGAAGAGTCATTTGAGAGACATATCTAGGATGGCCCATTTGTCTTACCGTAACTAGTATTCAAATATTTGCACTCTGTACCTATAACGTGCCAAGGCTTGTGGCCGAAGCTATAAATTATTTTCAGCACTGGTGTTTAGTAGACACAAAGATGGAAGAGTGCAGAGCTGCCCTGGAGATTTGAAATTCTTACTCCAACTCCTTACATGTAATTGGGCTTTTGGTTTCAAGGAGGTGGTTCTTACAAGAAGGCCTCTGTTCTAGCAAAAAGCACACTTTTTTAGAAAAGAGAGAAAGAAAGAAAAAAAGAGAGAAAGAAAGAAGTATACACGTTAGATTTAAATTCTCAAATCTCTCTTTAATATAGACAATGATGTCAGAGAAGAAGGGTTACTTAGAAGAACACCTTATAGATGAGATTGGGTGCCTTCAGGGTGGTATGGCCTAAGACAGGAGAACCCAGTTTTTGCATGTTCCACCTACTTTGCCCATCAGGTTGGAAGGGGCCATGCTGACACCCACAGGAAAAATTTAATCAAGGATGCAATTGAATGGATACAGAGAGAGAAAGAGGAGGGGTGTGGTAGGGAAAGTAGAATGTGGCACTAGGGTATGAATCTAGGCAGCACATATGTACAATACTGATGATGAGTAGCTTCCATCACTTAGCATTCCATTCTTCTTTCAGAAAGAGAGAGAGAGAGACCAACCAAGAAAAGTCATGCATGATGGGGTGTGCACTATGATGTGTAAGTCTTCTCCTAACCTGGAGACTTATAATGAATTAGCAGGAATTATTACCCAGAGGTTAAGAAGTAGAGATCTGGGTGTTGTAAACCTCATATGTCTAAACAAAACTCTCAAAACATTTGCTATTGTTTCCTTCCTCAATGTTCATCATTAAGTAAATGACATGGTCATTCACCAGTCTGCTTAAGACTTTGCATGTCTGTCTGTCTGTCTGTCTGTATCTATCTATCTATCTATCTATCTATCTATCTATCTATCTATCTATCTATAATCTATCATTTGCTGAGACTTAGAAAATGTATGATTTTACTACTCATAGTTTACCTTTTTCATTTGCTTTATTTTAGAAAAAAAAAGACAAGACAGAAAGATGGAAATCACAACACTGGAGCTTTCCCCAGGGCTGTGGTGTGATCTAGTGCAGTGCCACACAGGGCAAAGCACATGCCCTACCCGGCCAATTATCTCTCAGGTCCTCGGCTAACATTTGTGATTCTTCTACTTAAACTCATGCTTAATCCCCACTAGCAGCAAGTCTAGCAAGTCCTAACTCTAAAACAGGTCTATACTCATATGACAGGCTTGCCATCCTCACCACTGCCCAGCATGGCCCTTGCTACCTGTCACTTGCAATGGTGTAATGGCCTTGGACTGTGCCCTGCTTCCACCCTGGCTCTTTTCTGCAGATGTGCCTGCTTTCAGTCCTCCTTCCTCCCTCCCTCATGGAAGACAGATGCGGATTTGAGTTTTCAAGACTGGCCACGGTGTGCCCCTACTTAGTTCTGATCTCACTTTCTGGTCCTTGATTTCTGAAATCTACAGATCTCCCACCTGCTGAGTAACTTTTACCAGGGTCCTACTTCTTTATTTTTTATTTTTTTATTAAGTTTTTTAAAAATCTTTATTTGTTGGAGACAGAAATTAAGAGAGAAGTGGGTGATAGAGAGGGAGAGAGACAGAGAGACATCTGCAGCACTGCTTCACCACTTGTGAAGCTTTCCCTCTGCAGATGGGGACCAGGGGCTCAAACCTGGGTCCTTGTGCACTGTAACATGTGCACTCAATCAGGTGCACCACCACCTGGGCCAGGGTCCTATTTCTACCTGGAATAAGCATCTTGGGGAAAGTTGATTCCTCCTGGCTTTATGGGAGTCTTGCTTCTCTTTGGAATGGCTTTCCCTGCCTCATGCTCTCACCCTCAATTTCCCCTTTAGCTAGCTCTGCTTTCATTTTTCATACTGAGCAGCAGCACTGAATGTGTCTCTCTGTTTACTGTCTTTCTTCCCCAACAATTGGTAAGCTCCATGGAGAGTCCCAGGCCTCTTTCATTGGCCAAGGCACCCTGAGTGTCCGGAACAGTGTGCCTGGTTCACTGCCAGTGTTTGGCTCCTTCAGGAAAGAAGGGTTTGTAAGATAGAGGACACCAGGGCATGAGTTAGATTAGGAACACTTGGGGGCGGGGAGGTTTGTGTGTGGAATCTAGGCTGAGAAAAATTGGATAGTGAAGGGTAAGGTACTTGTTTGTTTTCCATGTTGTACTTCAAATGGAAAACAAACAAAACAAGAGCTGTGAAGGACAGACTGGAATCTGTACATAGCCTGGGTTCTAAACTTGGGTAATCATAATTTGAATCTGGTCTTTAGAATAAAGACCTAGCCACATGTAAGCTAATCTAAAAAGACACTGATATGGGGCCACAGGCTTCTAGAAAATACACATGGTAAAAGCC
Organism: Erinaceus europaeus; assembly: GCF_950295315.1. NCBI lineage: Eukaryota > Metazoa > Chordata > Mammalia > Eulipotyphla > Erinaceidae > Erinaceus > Erinaceus europaeus. The sequence goes on along the minus strand of NC_080164.1, from coordinate 83,058,833 downwards.
TGGGCAACGGGGCCAGGAGGTGGCTCACTTGGTTAAGTGCTCACATTATAGTGCACCAAGGACCAGTGTTCAATCCCCTGCCCCCCACCTGCAAGGGGGAAGCTTCCCTAGTGTTGAAGCAATGCTACAGGTGCCTCTCTGTCTCTTTCCCTGTCTCTATCCCCCCTCCCATGTCAATTTATCTTTGTTTCTATCCAATAACAAATAAATAAAAAGATTTAAAATAATAGCCCAGGCAAAAGCATCCCTACTTTATTTTAACCACTAGTTATCTCTGGAACTTGATGCTTGAATGACTCCACCATTCCTATTGACCCTTGCCCTCCCCCACCCATTTCCTCCCTCCCTTGTTTCTTTTTCTGATAGAGGGTGAGAGATAAGAGAGAGAAGGGAGATACCTGCAGCACTGCTCCTCTGTTCATGAAGCTTTCCCCCTGCAAGTAGGGACCAGGGGTTTAAAAACTCTCATATAGTAAAGTGTGTGCTCTACTGGATGACCTTCTACCTGACCCTAAGAGTCCACTTTTAATGTCCTTATCACAGTTAATGTCACGGTTTTAGCTAACATTCAGCCACGTGCAGTGGAGATCTTAGCAGCCTCTGACAGCTTCTGGTGCAACACAGGATACCAGGAAGACAAAATAAAAGTGCAAATGTTGTCACTACATTCACACTCCCCTCCCTCCAACCAGCCCTTGTTGTTTTATCCGGGCTTGTTTCACGGGCGGGTAACAGAGACGACCAGAGACACACGGCTGGGCTGAGAACGCAGTTTAATCTTTATTCACCAACGGGCAAATCACCACACCATGTGCTTTTCTCCATCATCCTCTCTCACGCTGCTGCTGGGACTCTGCCCGTCCTTAGCATAGGGGGCGGGGAGAAAGTGGGCTCGAAACTAGCAAGGGGCAAACCAATTCTTCTCAGAGGTCGGAGGGAAGGGAACATACCAACAAGCCCTGGTCCTCTCAGCTGGATCAAAGTTTTGTAGTCCTAACACGAGGAGAAGACATCATTACCAAATGCTGGCACCCAGACCTGCTCTAGAGAGGGCTCAGCTCAATTTAGCTCAAGGAGAAGAGTTCAAGGAGGGGGAAGCCATGAACCTACTGTCACTTTGGCTGCTAAGTCATCAAAACATGAGCCTGAAGCTAACAGAGATGACACAGGAAGCATACCAAAAGGAATAAAGGGTGCTGCCTGAAAATTATGTCTCTGATGATACCACGAATTGTGAATCTTTGATGAATTCTGCCTCAGTCTCTACACTGGACATGCAACCAGATCATCTTCCATCTGGATAAATCCAAGCCTTGCCCTTATTTCTGTAATTTCTCTTATGCCTACAAAAACTACCTTTCTTGGAATTTATAAATCATATGACATTGTGGCTATTTACCCTGGATAGGCGCGCACACACACACACACATTTGTAGTAAATATTCACTATATATCTAGGCTTGTGCTAGATGAATGGTACGAATTAAATAGGCACTATGACAGTCTTTAATTTTTTTATATATATTTATTTAATTTATTTATTCCCTTTTGTTGCCCTTGTTGTTTTATTGTTGTAGTTATTATTGTTGTTGTCGTTGTTGGATAAGACAGAGAGAAATGGAGAGAGGAGGGGAATACAGAGAGGAGGAGAGAAAGATAGACACCTGCAGACCTGCTTCACCGCCTGTGAAGCGACTCCCCTGCAGGTGGGGAGCCGGGGTTTGAACCGGGATCCTTATGCCAGTCTTTGTGCTTTGCGCCACCTGTGCTTAACCCACTGTGCTACAGCCCGACTCCCGCTCTTTTTAATTTTTTAAGAAAATTTTATAGAGACAAAGACATAAACAGAAATAAAGATTGAGTAAAGCCACAACACTAAAGCTTCTTCCAATTCAAGGGAAGCTGGACCTGAACCTGGGTCATGTATATGGCAAAGCAGCACACTATCCAAATGAGCTATTTTGCCAGCCCTCTGCAACAGTCTTGTTCTGTAGCTTCCTGGAAAACTCTACTGAGTGGTTTTCAAGAATGTCTTACTGTGGGCCTGCAAAATAGCTCACTTGGACAGTGTATTGCTCTTTCATGTGCAGGACCCAGTTTTGAGCCTAGCCCCATCCACACTGAAGTAGGCTTTGTTGCTGTGGCTTCTGTATATATATCAAAAAAGAAGGAGGAGGAGGAGAAGAAGAAGGCCTATTTAATAAATGTCCCTGGTGTCTTTGTTCTTAATTCCTATTCTTATGTAAATATACATGCGCATATCAGTGAGTCTGTATCTAATTTCCATACTGTGTAAATGTTAAGTTCTGTAGAAAGAAAAAAAAATCGCATAACCAACATTTATTCACTCAACAAACATCTGTGAGGCACATACTGGGTCATAAAACATTGGCAATCATGCCACATATCCCATGTAACTTAAATGAGATGATAACACCCCTGCACCACAGTAATAACACAATACCAGTCTTCATTATGCTGCCTCTCACTCCAGTGTGCATTTGCTCATTTTCTTTCTTTCTGCTCTTGGCAAGATTTAAATAAAAGAATCCCCCCCACCCCCGTGCTCTCCAAACGTTTGCAGCAGCTATATTACACTGACTTAACACAGCATTAACTACAGTACAAATAGACACTCCCCAGATTGCTCTTTGGTAAAAGGAAAATGTTTATGATCTCTATCATAGAAACACTGAATTCATCAGGATAAAATTTATTTAAAATGTCAGGCAAGCTTAATGAAAAAAAATTAAGAATTTTTGGAATTCATGTATAAGTAGTGTAGAGTTATTATTTTCAATTCAATTTTAGGGGATATGCCCCTAAAATAAGTTCTAACACTCTCAAAATAGAAACTTAAAGTTTAGCTGTGTGTAGCTACTAAGGGCCCATATAGCACTATGTGCCAAAAAAACCAGTTGTCTTCTTACTGGGGTAAAGTTCCAACTACATAATAAGTCTACATAATAAGACTGAATGAAAACTATTAAGTATAATTCTGTTGTGCTTTGTTTTATGACCAGGGAACTAAACAGGTACAGGTCATACTAAAAAATATATATATTTCTAATGAAGGCAAGGCAGCAGAGTAAAAAAAAAGGGACACCACTAGAGAAAATAAATGACGGGATATTTTAAATCTAATTAATTAGATAAAAGACATTCCAAAATTTCACAATTCCAAACCAAATTAATACATTGACAGAATCATGAGTCCAATTGTTTACAATAAATGCCTTATCTGTCTTGGGAAAGTAAAGAAGTATGAAATCAGGGATGACATTTTCTTTCTTTCTTTTTTTTTTAATTTCTCTATTGGTGCATTAATAGATTACAGTCACCAATAAAATACAATAGTTTGCACATGCATAACATTTCCACATAACAATACAACTCCCACTAGGTCCTCTGCCATCATGTTGCGGGACCTGAAGCCCCCCAACCCCCATCCCAGAGTCTTTTACTTTGGTGCAATACACCAAATCCAGTCCAAGTTCTGCTTAGTGTTTTCCCTTCTGATCTTGTTTTTCAACTAGAGATGATAAAATTCGGAGCAGCCCTGACAAGGATTCCAGTTTTCTCTTTTCCAAATGAGGAACCCCAAGTCTGGAGAAATGAAGCAAGTAACCTGTGGTAACAAAGCCAATTGGAGGTGAATAGTGAATAAAAATATTTGCTCCCATTCTCTCTCTTGTGGCCTGCCATCAAATGATGAGAGACTGGAATACTTAAAACCTGCACAGGTCTACTCTACTTGCAATACATTACTTGCCATCTAATGGATTTCATTTCTAGAGTATTTGGATGTTCCAAAGCTAAACAAAATGTTGCATAATTTGAAAACAAGAAACTTTAAAGACAAAAAACTCACTACACTATAAAGTCGAGGCTCATTTCAGTGGTGTTTAAAACATTGTGGTGAGTGAAAGTGGTGCCCTGTCTATTTGTAAGGATGGTCTTAATACACATCACTACAAGATGGCCCCAAGGGAAATGTCCAGGGCAGGCAATCACTCCTCTTATTTTACAATTGGAAGAATGGAAGATGGCAAAGGTTAACTCAGTAGCACCAAGGCCCACTATTTGCACATGGAAGATAAACATTTCAGTGTGACGTGTCCATGAGATTATATTACTCTCACACTCATGATGACATCTTGTGTATCAGGAGTGGAGGGAATAGACAGAGACTAGGTGTAAAGACACAAGTTGTAAGGCATGAAGAGCTTTGACGATGAGAACAGGGATGGTGAAGTTGTGAAGGCAGGACAGAACTACAGAAAAACAAGATTTCTCACTGTGTGGTACCTGATGCTGCTTCAGAATCCCTAGAAATGGATGTACAAAAGGAAACTCTGCAGTTCTCCCATAGACCCACACCAATAGACAGAACCAAGATCCTCTCTTGAATTGCAGCCTAGGACAGGACTATGGCTGAACAAGTGAAAACTAAAGGAGCTGCTAAGATTTGGGCAAATGCATCCCAAAAGAGCCTTAGGGAGTTGTTTGGCAGAAGTCCCAAATCCCCCAGAGTGGCCTGCCTGACCACAACCGCATCATTCATACCACCTATGCCCAAACCAAGGTCTACTACCACATCCAACCCTGGAAACCACATATGATGCCAGCACATAAACATTTTCCTTTTTCCAAAGAGCCTCTCCACACACTTGGAAACTGGAGTTGTCACCTTCAGAGAACCAGTGTCGATATTCTTCCCTAACATGTTTGTCATTCTTTAGTGTATTTATTTATGGGAAAGAGAAAACTGTGCATCACGTTTTGTGATGCTAGGGATAAACCTTGGGACCTCATGCTTGAGGGTCTAAGGTTATCAACTGTGCCACCTCCCAAGCCTGTTGTTGAGGTGGTCTGGTGTCGGGCTGCACCGCGGAGAAGAGAGTGGACGTCCAGAGCAAAGGGGTACACAAATCTTTATTATAGGATGGGGGGGGTTTGGTTCAGACCACGTGGAGCCAGCCAGCAATGGCCGACCATGGGGGGAGAGCAGGGAGCGAGACCTCAGAGAGGGAGAGCTGAGAGCCCAGAGAGAGCAAGGGGGGGGGGGTGAGGGGGCTTTTTATTGGGCGACAACCAGGGGTGCCGTGTAGGGCCAGGATTGGTTGAAGGGGGCAATGCTAGGGTTTCCCGAGGCATAGTAAAACCTGGGGGCGGAGACTGCATCAGAATAACTCCTCAGCAACACAAGCCACTGGATTTTTTTTCAGAGACAGAGAGGGGAGAGAGACATGTATACACACAGAGAGATAGAGATATCACAGCAACTAAGCTTCCTTCAGTGTAGTGAAGGCAGGCCTGAACCTGACTGTCCAAGTGAGTTATTTCACTTTCCCTTCAGGCAGAAACCTTAAATAACCAGTAGCTGGCATAGATTTGTTTTTAAATCTTAATGCTCAAAGAAATGAGTGAAAGAAAAAAAAAAACCTGAGTACTAATTACACTCACAGAATTTTTTTTTTTTATCTTAACACGGCATATCATTTCCTTTTCAAAATGGATTCAAATTTGTACTCTTCAGGGAGTTGAATCACAAACACCTACATGAAAATACATTTCCAATGCCAGCTTCTCCACTTACTAGTTGCATCAATGCTGGCAAGTCATTATACCAAGATCAGTTTCTTCAACTGCAAGACTGAGGTAGTAACACATAGCTCAATCAACTTTTAAGAGGATTTTAACTGACCTTCCTATGAAAGTCAACTAATGGACTGCCAGCACAGATGTTGAAGGAATGTTCTTTTGCTTTTTTCATCTTTCATACTTCCTAATGGGTTTTGTAATGGGCTACAATAGCTACAACATGTTATAAATCTTCCAGAAGGAACTTACACACTACATTTTGTTTCTGCTCCACCATGTGCTGAGAAATGGCTTTTAGTCTGCTCTTATGGAGGCAAGAGGCTAGGTACAACCTGACTTTTAGCATGTGCTTTGATGAAGTACTTCCACTGTGGTCAGTATTAAATTACCCATGTGACATCAGTGGACATAGCTAGGAAGAGACATACAAAATCTCACAGCCTGCAAACAGAACATATGTACACAGTCTCAAGAAAAAGACAATACCCCAAACCTTCAGAAATCTATTCTATTTGTATAAAAATTTTATTTGCAAGGCAGAGAGAGAGAGAGAGAGAGATTGAGAGAGAGATGGGGGATGGAAGAGACCATGGCACCAAAGCTTACTTCAATGTAGTGGGGGCTGGGCTTGAAGCTGGGCTGCACACATGGCAAAGCAACACACTATCCAAGGAGCTATACTGCTGTTCTTACACGGTAAAGTCTAGACTTATTTCAGCAGTGTTCAAAACATATTCATGAGTGCAGGCAGTGTCCTGTCTAAGTGGGATACTGAAATAATTGGGAAGTAAATCAGGAAATAAATAGTCTTGAGTACCTGTGACCCTTGTTTTTACAGTATGTTAATAATGAGTTGAAAAAAAAAACATCATTAACCAGGCAAGGGCAGTTATTCCAGACACTAGGTTTGCCAGTCTATCTTGAGGGCCTTACTCATGCAGGCTTCCTTGAACAGATATAGGAAGTCGTCATTTTAGTGTCCAAGTCAGGCATGTGACATTTTCTCTTGCACATGAGGAAACTAAGTCACATAGGAGGAAGACAAGTTATCTACAGAGGAAAAAAAATGTGGGACTGAAATCCATGTCATATATATTTTTAATTTGTATTAGTAATTTAATAATGGCTCTAAGATCATAAAACTATAGTCCCATACCTGAGCCACCACCAAAATTCATGTCTTATATCTTTAAAAAAACTACCATACTCTGCTAAACCCTTTAGGCAACACACACACAGACACACACACACACACACACACACACACACACACACATACACACATATAGATTATCATTTGCACACTGACTCACTTTAAGAGAGATACTCCTTGTCATCTAATGACACCAAACAGACACAATTATGGATTTTACTTTTAAAGGATTTAAAAATTCCAAAGCTGACCAGAATATTGCAGAATTTGAGAACAAGAAGCACCTTTCCCTCCGCCCCCATAAAAAAATAAATTTGCAAGGAAGAGAGAGACTTGTGTTTGTGACTTATAAAAACACCAGGGACAGTCAGGTGTGTAAGGAACTGTAAGGAACTGAGTTCAAGCCTTCAGTCCCCACCTGCAGGGAGGAAGCTTCTTGAGCCATGAAGCAGTGCTGCAGGTGTCTCGCCATTTCTACTTCCCTCTCTATTTCTGTCTCTACATAAATAAATAAGTAAATAAATAAATAAATAATAAAAGAAGAAAGCTCTGCAGAAACAAAGTCATGTTTGACAGGCTGCTGAACACCAAAGTGATATTTAATGACTATGACTTCATTTTCTGAAAGTTTTTTTTTATAGTGTTGACAGAATATTACTATCAAGAAAACTTGCAGCTAGAAATAGTTAAAAAAAGGAAAACCACTTTTAGTTAGGGTTACCATGTTCCAAATGTGATTATATGGCCTATAAACAGAGCTTACCTTGTGTTAAGCCTGAGAATAACCTATGAAGAACTTAAGGTTATTGTGTCAATTTCAAGATGAGGAACAGGTTCCTTGAGGTAAAATGGAGGGCAGGGGTGGGGGTGCAGATTCTGTGCCATGTGGTGGAGAAAGATGACAGCTTGGTGGAGGGTGAGGTATGCTGACATCCATATTGGAGAGATGTGGAACTGTGCCCCTGTGACAATACCACTCCTGTACATCAACATTTACCCAATAAAGTGACTTAAAAAATGCCATGTGCCCAACCAGGTTTGACCCTGGCTCAAAGCAGATTGAGAAAGAGAGAGAGAGAAGAGAAGAGAAGAGAAGAGAAGAGAAGAGAAGAGAAGAGAAGAGAAGAGAAGAGGAGAAGAGAAGAGAGATCTATGGTCTCTCCATCAACATACAGCATCCACTGCTCTAGGAACAAAGGAGACTTCAGCAGGACTCAGTGTAAGCACACAAGCAGTATGTTAGCTCAGTGGCCAAGTTTGGGAACCCAAAAGCCCAGGAAGGCAAGGTTTTCTGCTACAAGCAGGACTTAAAGTAAAAGGATAGATTTCAAGACATATGGTTGGGTGGCGTACTTGGTTAAGCACACAAATTACAGTGTATGAGGATCTGGGTTCAAGCCTCTGGTCCTCACTTGTAGGGGTACAGCTTTGAGAGTGGTGAAGTAGGGCTGCAGGTGTATCTCTTTTTCTCTCCCTCTTTATATCTCCCCCTCTCAATTTCTGTCTCCAATAATAAGTAAATATCTATTTGTTATTATTTATTAATTATACATTAAAAAATACACACAATTGGCTGAGGACCTGTATCATACCCTTTATTATATCCCATACTGACTCTCCCAATGAGCTGAAAATGATGACAGACAGGGAAAGCTTCTCCTCCCATATCATAAAATTGCTCAGAGAAAGCTGGCAGACTGTGCATGTGTTGTGAAGTGAAATAAAAGCTGCTGAGTTAGTTTTGAGGACCGTTTCCACTGTTCTGGCAAAAAACAAAATACATATGTATGTGTCAGTTACCAAGCACTAACTATGTCATTTCAGTGATTCTTCATAGGAGTTAAATGGTCTCATGTTTACATCTAGAGCCGGTGCCACACAAAGTTAAAATGAACCATCGAATTCTTGCCAACTGTCACCCCGGGAGGTGGGGCAGTGGATAAAGCCCTGGACTGTCATTTGGGATGACCAGAATTTGATTCCCAGCATCATGTGTGCATGACAGAGTAATGTTCTGGTTCTCTCTCTTTCTCATAAAATAAGCTAAAAAAATAAATATATAAAAAAGGAAGAGCATTGAAAATGCATGGCAAGTCAAGACAGGTACAAAAGGGAAGGAAAAAAAACATTAAAGCATTTTTTTTCTCCTGATTTTTTTTTAACAAAAAAAAATTAAATTAAATTTTACAGGAATTCTCCAGCTAGCCTGATGTTACATTGCTTCTCAGTAGCAGTGTCAGGATCTGAACACAGAGGCTGACTCAAGCCCTTTTGCTGTACCACCATCTATCAAGTCTCCTGCGGAAAGCAAGAGCACTCAGGGCAGGAGAAATAGGTCACTTGGATAGTGCACTGCTTTGCCATGTGTGTGACCCAGGCTTGAGCTTGGTTCCCACAGCACAGAAAAAAAAAAAACAAACCTCAGTTCTGTGGCCTCTTTCACTATCTCCTTCTCTGTCTCTATTTAAAAAAAAAATGAAGGAAGAAGAGAAAGAAATGAAAGAAAAGAGTAGAGGATTTGTAAAGCTTCAGAAAAACTTGGTCATGCTTTGTTTCCCAGTTACCAGTGTAGACCCTGACAACGGTTTACTTACTTTCTTTGATTTTTTCATGTGTTCTCTGAATCACTGAAATGATACCTTCTCCATTCACTTATCAGGTATCCACTTTGTTAGGAACAAGGGAGTTATCCAAGGGAGTTTGGATGACTAAATCATTTCAAAGAACCTTAATAAAAAACACATAGCTGATGCTTTATTTATTTATTTTAAAACAATTTTAAAAATATTTATTTATTTGTTTATTCCCTTTTGTTGCCCTTGTTTTACTGTTGTAGTTATTATTGTTACTGTTATTGATGTCATCATTGTTGGATAGGACAGAGAGAAATGGTGAGAGGAGGGGAAGACAGAGAGGGGTAGAGAAAGACACCTGAAGACCTGCTTCACTAGCTGTGAAGCAACTCCCCTACAGGTGGGGAGCTGGGGGCTTGAACCAGCATCCTTATGCCAGTCTTTGCGCTCTTTGCACCACGTGCACTTAACCTGCTGTGCTACGGCCCAACTCCCAGCTAATGCTTTATATGGTGTCACAGTCCTTCTGCTTCTCCTTCCCCCTCCATCACTGCTTATCTCTAGAACCAGAGGCTGTGTTTTATGGCAGGTAGGAACTGTACATTAATATCAGGGCTAGTTAGGAGGAGGCACTGAAACAGGCTCTTGGCTACTAAGCAGGCTCTTGTTTCAAAGAAAGGCTTCTTTCGGTGGACATTACATGTGGACCAGAAGCAGCAGGCTAATGTTCTGGGAGCTACAGCCCCACAGAGAACTGATTCTAAGTCAGGGATCTGCCTCCCACTCTTGCTGACCTTTCTGCATCTTCTCAGCTCCCAGAATTGTAAGGTTCCTCAGTCATACATTATTTCAAAGAATATGGTACAGGAAGATGCTCCAACAGTAAAATGACAACAGCAGCAAAATAATCTTTAGGTGTGCTGCTTAACCTCTCCCTCCCCAAGGTTGGGGGACACAGAACTTTGGTGATGGGTGTGGTGTAGAAATATATATACTGTAGGGAGGAGCTGGGTGGTAGCGCAGTGGGTTACATACATGGCATGCAAGAACTAGCAAGGATCCCAGTTTGAACCCTGGCTTCCCACCTGCAGAGGGGTCACTTCATAAGTGGTGAAGCAGGTCTGTAGGTGTCTACCTTTTTCTTCCCCTCTGTCTTCCTCTCCTCTCTCAAGTTCTCTCTGTCCATCTTTTTCTCCCCCTGTCTTCCTCTCCTCTCTCAAGTTCTCTCTGTCCTATCCAACAACAATGACAGCAATAACAAGAACAATGATAAACAACAAGGGCAACAAAAGGGAAAAAACAGCCTCCAGGAGCAGTGGATTCATAGTGTAGGCACCGAGTCCTAGCGATAACCCTGAAGGCAAAAAAAAAAAAGAAAAATACACACTGCGATCTTACAATCTTGTAATCTGCCATTAATAAAAAATAAAAAGTGTGGACACTCCCCCACCGACCCACACACCACTTTGCTGCATTTGCAGCTGATTTCATTTCCTTGGGTTGGTTAAGTCCTCTTTAAAGAGTTGTGAATGCCACCTATGAACCTTGACTGCTTAAAAACACTGTCAGAAAGATCCAGCTCATTTACTCTATTCCTACTTTTGAGTTCCTGTTTATTTAACAATTTCCTTTATATCTTACTGCCTTTCAGCCACCAAGTTGCAGATGCCATCATGATTCCATCCTGACTTCCCTGGGCAGAGGACCCTACCAATGTGTCCTGGAACCTCACCTCTCCAGAGCCCTACCCAACTAGGGAAAGATAGAAACATTCTGGAGGTATGGATTGACCTGCCAATGCCCAGGTCCAGTGGAGAAGCAACTACAGAAGCCAGACCTTACATCTTCTGCATCCCATAAATAATTTTAGTTCATACTCCCAGAGGGATAAAGAATAGGAAATCTTCCACTGGAGAGGGTGACACAGAACTCTGTTAGTGGGAACTGTGTGGAATTGTACTGTTATCTTACTATACTTAAGTCATTATTAAATCACTAATAAAAAATAAAAAAGAAGTGAACTACTGGCATATGCAATATCAGGCATGACCCCAAGGCCATAGAACATGTTTATTGTCTACTTAGCTACCCAAGAACCTGCCTTCCCTGGCAAGAAAGCTTGCTGGTCTGAGGAAGAAAGGCCCTTCAACTTTCATAACATGACAGATCACATCTTTATCTACTTGTCCATACCCACAGTATATACAATACAAAGAATGGATCCTAAGGGCTGTGCTTTGGGTGGGTAGCAACGATATGTTTGCTTTTACCAAAGCACTGTCCAGCTCTGACTTGTGGTAGTGTTGGGTATTGAACCTGCAACCTTTGGGGCCTAAAGCATAAAAGGCCTTTTGTATAACCACTATGCTGTCTATTCCACCCAATGCTGTGTTAATATAGGCTTCTTGATAGTAGTATTCCACTTTAGGAGTGAGTGGGCTATTTTGACAGTAGGTGAGAGTCTATGTGTGTGAAGACAGGAATCATGAGAAATATATGCACCTCCCACTAAATGTTGCTCCTCTGAACACTGTTCTTTATGTATTAGTGGGATAAAGAAAGTATAGGAAAGAAAATGAAGGAAAGGGGAAGGAAAGGAAAAAGGAAGGGAAAGGGAAAGGGAAGGGGGAAGGGGAAGGGAAGGGGGAAGGGGAAGGGTGTTGGATAGTATGCCAGCTCCCCCTGGCTTCTGCTTAACCATATGCCTATATAGGGATAGATTTAATCCCATTCAAAGCTTTGGTCTATTTACATAAATCACTTTTACATTTACATAAAGCACTCCAGGGCATTGGTGGTTCAGTGATAGGATTCTCGCCTGCTCTGCCCCCTCCTTGTCACACTCTGATTTTCACCAGTCACTTTTCTCTCCACCCTCTCTATGTCACATCCTGTTTCCACCCTACTTGGCAAGTATATATAAAGACAGCATTGTGAGTTTTAGGGTAACTTGAGTTTAGCTTAGCTCGTCTTAGATTGTGCTGCGTCCTGCATGAATAAAGAGATACTGCCTACAGCTCAACCATGAGTCCCTGGTCGTCTGTTACCCGCCCGTGAAGCTAGTCTAGGGAAAACAACAAAAGGGGAAGGGAAGGGGAAGGGAAGGGAAAGGGAAGGGAAGGGGGAAGGGGAAGGGGGAAGGGGGAAGGGGGAAGGGGGAAGGGGGAAGGGGGAAGGGGGAAGGGGGAAGGGGGAAGGGGGAAGGGGGAAGGGGGAAGGGGGAAGGGGGAAGGGGGAAGGGGGAGGGGGAAGGGGAAGGGAAGGGAAGGGAAGGGAAGGGAAGGGAAGGGAAAGGAAAGGAAAGGAAAGGAAAGGAAAGGAAAGGAAAGGAAAGGAAAGGAAAGGAAAGGAAAGGAAAGGAAAGGAAAGGAAAGGAAAGGAAAGGAAAGGAAAAAGGAAAACTTACAAGTATCTTCTCTAAGTGGAGGCCCTGGGAATCTAAGCTGTGCTCATTACAGAATCTCTCTCTCTCTCTCTCTCTCTCTCTCTCTCTCTCTTTCTCATCTGGTTGCCCTCTACAGTTTTTAAAGAACATTCACATCCATACTGAAAAACTCTGGGTCATATGGATTGCAGATTAAATATCCAATTATGACCTCAGCACTACAGAAAATAAACTTTCCATAGGTCATAAATTTTTAGAACAGTTCATAATAAACTAGATATCTGTGTACAAGTCCCCAAGCAAAGATTAAGGATGGAAAAACATGAACACATCTTCAGTGGAGCTTGCTGTTAGTGCTAACACACTGACAGGGTGGGCTAGAGACACACTGGTGAGGCCAGAAGCTGAGGAAGGGGAAGTAGAGGGGCTCAGGAGACAGCATAATGGTTATTCAAAAAAACTCTATGCTTGAGGCTCTGAGGTCCAAGATTCAGTCCCTCAAACTACCTTAAACTAGAGCTAAGAGGAATTCTAGAAAAAATAAGAAATTAAAAAAGAAGGAGAAAGAAGAGGAAGACGAAGAAGAAGAAGGAGAAGAAAAGCAAGGGTGTGTGTGTGTGTGTGTGTGTGTATGTCATCAGTGAAGAGTCAGGAAGCTTAAGGGATAATCCAACTAGCTTCTCTTCTTTTGATCATCTCTGCTCAGGAATTTTTCAAATAGAAAGTGTAACACAGAAAGGTGTGTGTGTGTGTGTGTGTGTGTGTGTGCGTGTGCGTGTGCGTGTGCGTGTGCGTGTGTGTGAGAGAGAGAGAGAGAGATCATGGCACTAAAGGTTCTTCCAAGGTGGGGAGATAGCATAATGACATAATGCTTAAGTAAAAAGACTCCTGTGCTTGAGTCTCTGAAGTCCCAGGTTCAGTCCCCCACACCACCATAAACCAAAGCTGAGCAGTACTCTGTTAAAACAAGACAAAAATAAAAACAGAAATCCTTCTTCCAATGCAGCAAGGGGCCTTTCACACTGAACCTGGGGTCTTTCACATAGAAAAGTGGGACACTATCCAAGGGAGCTCTTTTGTCGATCCCTTTCTCTTTTTGAGAATGGCATTTCTACCTTCAGAAAGCTCTTTTCCTCTATGCCATTCTGTTCCTACATACGCAAAGCATAGTTGGACAGCATGGATCAGGCAGAGCAAGAAGCACCTACTGAACATGCTAGTCATAGAAGGAAAGATATTACAGTTTTTGATAAATTAGTAGCAAGATGAACAGTTTGGCACAATGACACACTATCAGACTGCAACAATCCAAGGTCTGCCATCTGATTCAACAAATATCTAGGAAGGAACTTTCTAGGCCCCATAAACATGAGGTACACTAGATAAGCTCTCATTGTTAAAGCTGAAGAGTATTAGAAAGGATTTGGGGTTGGTGACTAGACTATCCAAGAACACAAAATGCATCTCCAGGAGCTCTGAACAGTAATGAGCAAGTCCTAGGGAAGAACACCATCTGGCATGGCAGAAGGGTGTCTAGACGTCTGACATCTGCCCTTTACACGCAAGTCCGGAATAGTGAAGAAAAATCTAAACCCAGACTAATTTATTCATGTATCCCTACAATGCCAATCATCTTTTTCTACAGAAGCCTCAAACAGCCATCAGTTTCTAGTGATAACTATCCCTGTTCTGGGTGCCTGCTAGAGATTGGGGGAAACAGTGAGGAGGGGAGTCCAGTTTCCTGCCTGCTGTCTAGCCTGCAAGGGAAGTGGCTGAGTTTACTAAGGCCACCACCTCAACTCACTGGGCAATGCAGGGATTTCACAGCTGTAAGAAAGGCTGAAGAGTCTTGAGGATGAAGAAAGGACTTGTTTGCTTTTTATAGCCTTGTCATTAGCTTGACTGATAACCATGTCTTAGACTACAGGCAGCCTGAGGCTAAAGTAGAAATTCCCTTGAACTCTGAGAGATTCCTCTCTTCAGACTTGTGTCTCCCCCTACATGATAAGGAAGACAACAGAGTTGGAAGAACCGGGCTTTTGTACCAGGAAGACAATATCCTTAATTTCTGAAGACTGGAGTATAATAGAGTTGTCTGTTCAGCAACCTCTCACTTTTTCTTTTCTTTTTTTTCCCCATTGCCACTAGGGTTATTACTGGGCCTAGATACATGTTCCACTATTTCTGGTAGCCATGTTTTTATAGGTTTCCAGTGGATATATATATATATATATATATATATATATATATATATGATGAGAAATATAGAGGGTGAGAAGAGATACCTGCAGCACTGCTTCACTGCTCATAAAGCTTCTCCCCTGAAGTTGGGGAACAGGGGTTTGAACCCAGGTCCTTGAGTATGGCAATGTGTGCACTCTTCCATGTGGGCCACCATCTCCCAATTTTGACAAGGCCACCTTGTGATGAGGTTCTTCTGCACAATGGCCAGCAGGGAGGGCTTAGAGAACTGTCTCTGTAGAGATAGCAGGAAGCAGATCTGTACTCAATTACTGTGTAGACAAAAGATTCTTCCAGTCACCACAACTACCACACAGCTTACCCACCTTTCACTTGGCAGAACAAGCAGAAGGTCTCACACAAGTTACTCTGCAAGAGAACAGTCATTCCTTCTCAGGGGCACCAGGCAGAGGACATGCTTTCCAAACCATAAGGACATTTATTTGGGTGTGCAAACAGAATGCTGAATGTTTGTCTACCAAGAGGACTTGGGCAGCTGAAGCTTCCTTTTTGCCCCCAAGGTTATCACTAGGGCTTGGTGCTAGCACTATGAAGCCACCACTCCCAGTGGACATTTTTTCCTTTTCCTATTTTATTGGCTAGGACAGAAAGGAACTGAGAGGGGA
The DNA here is from genome assembly GCF_950295315.1 of Erinaceus europaeus. NCBI lineage: Eukaryota > Metazoa > Chordata > Mammalia > Eulipotyphla > Erinaceidae > Erinaceus > Erinaceus europaeus. The sequence goes on along the minus strand of NC_080164.1, from coordinate 83,043,251 downwards.
GGGGGAGGTAGAGAGGGAAAGAGAAAGACAGACATTTGCAGAGATGCTTTACCACTTATGAATTGTTCCTGCTGCAGGTGGGGAGCAGGGGGAGGGATGGGCCTCAAACCCAGGTCTTTGTGTGGGTCCTTGCACATAGTATTATGTAGGCTTCACCAGATTCACCATGACCCTGTCCCTCTAAAACTTCCTGATATTCATAAAATACCAACAAGATACATTTAAGAGTTTTTATGAGTATTCTATGACTTATTTCCAGTTTCTAGGAAGCCAAAAAATTCTGTTTACTTTGAGGCCTAAGATTACACCTTCTCAAGCATTCTAAAATAGATGGAAAAACAAAGGAAGAAACCCAAATGGGAAAGCAAAACATAATTTTATTCCTGAAGGTCCAAGTCAAGTGCATTCTCTTCCAAAAGCTTGAGACCTACTTTAGTTATTTTTATTGTCACCAATTATCATTGGGGCTCAGTGCCTGTATGAGTCCATAGCTCCTAGTCATCACTTTTTTCCCTTTTTAGTATAGCCAGAGAGAACTTTGGGGGTGGGGTACAGAAGGAGAAATATCTGTAGCAGTGCTCCGCCACTTATGAAGCTTCCTGCCCTTCCATATCCGCAGATTAGAGGCTTGAAGCCTGGTCCTCAGACAGGGTAGCATGTGTACTCTACCTGGTGTGTCTCAGCCCAGCCCAATGAGACCCTAATTTTATTTTATTTTATTTTCCTCCAGGGCTATCTCTAAAGCACGATGCTTGCATGATGAATTCACTGCTTCTGGAAGCTATTTTTCCCCCCTTCTGTTGTCTTTGTTGTTTATTATTGCTGTTATCATTATTGTTGTTAGTAGTATTATTATTGTTGTTGTTGGATAGGACAGAGAGAAATGGAGAGAGGAGGGGAAGATAGAGAGGGGCAGAGACACAGAGAGGTAGAGAAAGATAGACACCTGCAGACCTGCTTCACTGCCTGTGAAGGGGCCCCTCCCCCCTCGTCCCGCAGGTGGGGAGCCAGGGGCTTGAACTAGGATCCTTAGGCCGGTCTCTGCATTCACACCATGTGTGCTTAACCCGCTGCGCCACGGTCCGGCGCCCAAACCTCTAATTTTAAACCAGTCTCTTTGTCAGAACTGGGATGTCAGTCCTCCAGTTCCAATACTCTAGTGAGGTCTTTCTTAGCTCATAGGACTCCTTAGTTCCATTTTGGATGACACACCTCCTAACAAAGTTACTAAACCTAGATATAGACCAGGGCCCATGAGATAGTGCACATGCATCTAAAGGTTAGGGGGGGAAATATATACCTTAAAGTAAAAGTGCACAATAGTCTACAGTGACTGAATAGGTGCAGCAAGCAGGTAGAAAGACCTAAAAAGAAAAAAAAAAAAGACACCATAAAGTACTTTATCAAATATTTTCTACTTAGACCTAGATGTCCTCCTTACCTAGTTCCTATTTCCTCTTTCTTTCTTTCTTTCTTTCTTTCTTTCTTTCTTTCTTTCTTTCTTCTCTTTCTTTCTTTCTTTCCTTCCTTCTTTCTTTATTTTATTTATGAAGATAGAAACACTGACAAAAACCATAGGATAAAAGGGGTACAACTCCACACAATTCCCATCACCAGATCTCTGTATCCCATCCCCTCCCCTGATAGCTTTCCTATTCTTTAACCCTCTGGGAGTATGGACCCAAGGACATTGTGGGATGTAGAAGGTGGAAGGTCTGGCTTCTGTAATTGCTTCCTACTTCCTATTTCACTTCCCTCAATCACTGTAAGTCTAACCTTGTCAGACAAAATAAGGAATACAAAAGCTGGATAAGGGCAAGGGACTGACAATTTAATGATGGCCCTTTTGGTCACTACCAAGCCACCCCATCATCCAGTGCCCTACTCAGGGAATCCTTGGATTCCCACAGAGATATGATGGGCCTAGACCTCTAACAGATCCCTCTCTACACTATCACTGGTCACTTCCATCAGGAACAGCATCATAAAGCCTCTTATGGGCCTCTACATGACCTTGCCCTCAATGTAGAACAACAGTGGTAGAAATTTCCCCACTTTCTGAAGGGAGACTGGGCCAATACATTGCCACTAGAGGAAGACAGGGCCTGAAATGAGTGTAGCTTAGAATGTTCCCAGCTATGACCATGGAATGTGAGCTCAGACTGACAGGGATGCAAAGGTTACATAGCTCCTATGCTAAATATGAATAGGCATGGGTCGGGTAGGGTTTATAGTTAATGGTATTCATATACTTTTCCCATATCTCAGAGTTACTCTCTGCCCTGATGCAGCTTTCTAGTCCTGTTCTCAACTTTGACACCATCTTCTCAGACAATACTCATAGCCCACCTGCATGTTAGCTGTTGGGATCGATAAAAAATTAGTGAAGTCATAGGCCCTTGGAATACACCTAAAATAGAATTTCTAGCTTCTTCCAACATCAAGACCCCAAATTTGATCTACTGTACTCTTACCTATTACTCTTAGATTACAGACTATTAAAGGATTTGTTATGGTTTACAACTTAATGCTTTTCAGCCACCAAGTTACAGATGCTACCGTCACACCAACCTGACTTTCCTGGGCAGACGACCTCACCAACGTGTCCTGGAACCTCACCTCCCCTGACCCCTACCCAACTAGGGAAAGAAGGAATTGTGCTGGGAGTATGGATCCACCTGCCAATGTCCGTTTCCAGCAGAGAAGCAATTACAAAAGCAGACCTCCCACTTTCTGCACCCCATAAAGGTTTTTGGTCAATATTCCCAGAGGGACAAAGAAGAGGGAAACTTCTAATGCAGAGGGGAGGGAGATAAGATACGAAACTCTCTCCAGCATTTGCTGCTGTTACCTTTTCTGATGTATGACATTATCATAGGAGTGAAGTGGTATCTCATTGTTGTCTTTATTTGCATTTCTCTGATGGTCAGATAATTGGAGCATTTTTCATATGTTTTTCGGCCTTGTGGATCTCTTCTGTGGTGAATATTCTGTCCATGTCCTCTCCCCATTTTGGATGGGGTTATTTGTTGTCTTGTTGTTGAGATTTGTAAGTTCTTTATATATTCTGTTTATTAGCCTCTTGTCTGATGTATGGCATGTAAAGATCTTTTCCCATTCTGTGAGGGGTCTCTTGGTTTGGGTAGTGGTTTCTTTAGCTGTGCAGAAGCTTTTTAATTTTATGTAGTCCCATAGGTTTATGCTTGTCTTGGTCTTCTTTGTAATTGGATTTGTTTCATTGAAGATGTCTTTAAAATTTATGGGAATGTAAATTGGTCCAACCTCTGTGGAGAACAGTCTGGAGAATTCTGAAAAGGCTAGAAATGGACCTACCCTATGATCCTGCAATTCCTCTCCTGGGGATATATCCTAAGGGACCCAACACACCCATTCAAAAAGATCTGTGTACACATATGTTCTTGGCAGCACAATTTGTAATAGCCAAAACCTGGAAGCAACCCAGGTGTCCAACAACAGATGAGTGGCTGAGCCAGTTGTGGTATATTTACATAATAGAATACTACTCAGCTATAAAAAATGGTGACTTCACCGTTTTCAGCCGATCTTGGATGGACCTTGAAAAATTCATATTAAGTGAAATAAGTCAGAAACAGAATGATGAGTATGGGATGATCTCACTCTTAGGCAGAAGTTGAAAAACAAGGTCAGAAAAGAAATACAAGTAGAACCTGGAGTTAGTGTATTACACCAAAGTAAAAGACTCTGGGGTGGGTGGGTAAGGAGAATACAGATCCAAGAAGGATGACAGAAGACCTAGTGGGGGGTTGTATTGTTATACGGAAAACTGGGAAATGTTATGGATGTACAAACTATTGTATTTACTGTTGAATGTAAAACATTAATTCCCCAATAAAGAAATTAAAAAACTATATGAAACTCTGGTGGTGGGAATTGAATTGTGTCAAGTTGTACCCCTTTTATTCCACAATCTTGTCAATAATTATTAAATCACTAATAATAATAATAAAACAGTCTCTAGTGATTTTGAGATTCCCCAAAGAGTATAACATACACTGGAGCTGGGCAGAAGGCAGATTTTTTTACACCAGGCCAGGCCTTTCTGACTGGTTCCAGAATTCTATTATAGGATAATAGAATTTTCTTACCACATCCAGCTTTCCACATCCTTATTTAGGGCAACAACATAATTAAAAAGTGCAAAGCAACCAACGGGCAAGGCAAACCTTATTAAGCCTGTGAGATTGACTCATAAGGAAAATTAAAAGGGCCTGAGGTTGTGTAGAGAGCTGAGGTCACTGTGAAAAATGAAACACTTTTCACAGGTTCTCAAATGTTAATATGGGATTTTAAATAACAGTAATACTGTGATGCTTTGAGATTTAAGCCAGAATTCTGACAGTAGTGGAGTTTTCTCACTCAGAGATGCTACCACCTAATGTATGAATCCAGGGATGAAGCTCCCTCAGTGCCCATTCAGTGGAGACTGCCCCCAGTCCAGGGTGTCTGGAGGGGGGTGTGTGTGCTACCAAAAGGACTGCCAGAGTACCTCCATCACCAGGGACAATTGCTAATAGCTAACACATATATAGTCATTAAGACCCACTTATCTTGATTATTAAAGCAATTTAAAATCATTTCCAGTGGTGGGAGGAAATCTACTCTTCAGTTCTCTTTGCTCACCAGGGGTCCCTTGTATCTGATACTGAAATAAGCAATGGAGTACTTGATTCAAATGCTCTTGGGTTTTTTTGGCTTTTAAATCCCTTGTGGGGCTGGGCGGTGGTGTACCTGGTTCAGTATGCACATTACAATGCATAAGGACTAGGGGGGGGGTTCCCAGTCCCCACCTACAGGGGGAAAGCTTCACAAGCTGTGAAGCAGGGCTGCAAGTGTCTTTCTCTTTTTCTATCCCCTTTTCCTCTAAAGTTTCTCTCTGTCCTATCAAATAAAATAAATAAATAAACATTAAAAAATCCATTGTGGGGACCAGCAGTAGTGTAGTGGGTTAAGTGCACATGGCCTGAATTACAAGGACCAGCGTAATGCTCCTACTTGGCTCCCCACCTGCAGGAGTGTCACTTCACAAGTGGTAAAGCAGCTTTGCAGGTGTCTATCTTTCTCTACCCTTCTCTGTCCTCCCCTCCTCTTTCAACTTCTCTCTGTCCTATCCAACCATAACAATAGCAATAACAATAACAAGGGCAACAAAATGCAAAAAATGGCCTCTGGGAGCAGTGTATTCGTAGTGCAGGCACTGAGCCCCAGTGATAACCCTGGAGAAAGAAAAAAATCCCTGTATGCGTCCTTTAACTTTCTTCAATATTGTGTTCACAGTCAGGAATCAATAAAGGCCTCCAACTCCAACTACTGGTTACACTTCTTTTAATTCTAGTATGGATTGTGAATAGGAGAAAAAGTTCTTTGAATGATTTATCCCAGACATGGCCCCAGCTCTAACCTGACATTTTCTAAAGCTGCAGTGTTTCAGTTTAAACTCTCTTACAGAGAGTTAGAGAAATGCATAGTGTTTAGCACTCAGAGGAAGTAACACTGGAAGAGATTTTGAAAGTATACAAAGTTCCACATACACTCCCAGGACACTGGCCTCTGTCCCTGGACAGTGTCCCTCGATCCTGCTGTGCATCTCCTTTGGGAAGTCCTTGCAGAATTTGGAAAGGCCACCAGTTTGACAAACACAATTTTAAGCTAAGGGTATGTCTTCGTATTCCCCCCTCCACGCAAACTGAACTCATGGTCAAGAGATGGTATGTTTGATTATTCACAGGGAGCCAATGTTTTATACTCTTGCAGGAACCGTTTCCAAGTTTTAGTATCTACTCATAGATGGTTCAGTGGGCAGGTAGGAAAGCAGGTACCATAACAGTAAAAAATCCTGCAGAGCCCACCTGGGAGCAGTCTTCACTATCACACCAGGTCAAGATAATGAATGGAGCTTGAACTGTTAGAATTTGATCCAACATTTATGAATTCCAGACAGTGTGTTTTTCTAAAACCTCCCCGGACAGCTCCTACCGAAATTGTTTACTAATTACTTGCCAATTAAGCCTGTCCCTCACTTCTGACTGCTTTGCTAAGGGAAGGCTGCTCAGCCACATCCGTGATAATTATGCTAAAAAATGTGAATTTCAGGTTTTCTCTGTGAGATTCACAAGGGGTCGTTATGCTCATCAGGTTCAATTTTTCAGCTATGATCTCCAAATGCTGCTGGTGAATGTTTCTCTGAAGTGATTAACTGTTATTCCACAGATCATATATGTATAGAACTTTCCATCTGGTCTTGGGTCCCTTGTTGGCAGGAATGCCTTGTTTACAAATGGGTCTTAGAATCGCGGGGGGGGGGGTGCACGATGGCTTTCCTTCTTTATTTTTCTTTAGAAATCATAGAAAGTGATTATTTCAATCTGGTAGGATGCCTCATACCATTCATCTAATACTACTCAAATTATGAGGTACTGAACCCAGTATGGTAAGATGTGCTACGTAGCTGAGGCAGAGTCCAGCTGCCTGCAGGGTCTTTTCAGTTAAGCAGAGATGTAATATGTGAATGTCCACTGTAGTACAGGTAATAAGGAACAGCAATGAAGAATGATACCACAGCACAGAAAGGGCTTTCTCTTGCTCTCTCTCTCTCTCTCTCTCTGACTGCTTTGAGAGGGAGAAAGAGTCAGATGCAGTCTTAGGTTCAGCTTTAAAAAATGGTCAAAGAAGACAGTCTGAAAGTGGGCATGTAAAGACAATACATTGGGCCCCAATGCAGAAACATAATGCTCTTCTGAAAGTCCCAGACGGTGACATCAAGTGCAGATTATTCAAAAAGAGGAGACTGTCACATGATCAAGCTTAGGATTTGGAAAAATGACTCTGCCAATACGGAGATGGCTGGGGTGTAGGATGACTCTCCGGAGCACAGAGACTTCTGTACACCATGAATGTGCCTTTTGCTGCTAAGGATGTGGGGCTTCACTTCACACTTCCTGTAAAGAAGATGATAAATACCAGAAGCTGAAGCACAAGAGACATCCTGGACTCCAGGCTAGTAGAAAGTGTAGGTGTCATCATCTCCATTAGGAAAGAAACTAGATATAAAGCATAATCACATATTTCCAAGCCACTTAAACCACAAGGCATGTGGTAGAAACACCAGCATTTTCCTAAGCAGGTAAGATACTGGTTTCTCTTTAGGAAACACAGAGACTAGCCTCTTAAAAGCTGTGCTAGCTCCAACAGACCAAATCACTTCCTCCATACCAATTAATTCCATCGGTGTCTGCCTTTGGCTTGAAGTAGATCACTTCAGCTTTAGGAAAAGCCCAAATTTAGGGCTAAGCAGTGTTGCACTCAGTTGAGTGTACATGTTACAATGTGCAAGGACCGGGGTTCAAGCCCCCAGCCCCTCTCTGTAGGCGGAAGCTTCACAAATGGTGAAGTGTTGCTGCAGGCATCTCCCTTTCTCACTCTACCATCTCCCCCTTCCCTGTTGATTTCGCTCTGTCTCTATCCAGTTTATAAAAATCAGTCATCCTTCCTTCCCTGCAGCCCGGACACAGCAGCAGCCATGGCCGTGTGCTACCTGATGGCTGTCGGCCTCCACAAGGGCCACAGGGTTACCAAGAATGTGAGCCAGCTGAGGCACAGCCGCCACCCAGGGCGCTTCACCAAACACACCAAGTTCGTGCAGGACATGATCTGTGAAGTGTGCTGTGAAGTGTGCTGTGAAGTGAGGGCCGCACCATGGAGTGGCTCAAGGTCTCCAAGGACAAGCGCAAGCTCAAGTTCATCAAGAAGCTTGGGGACCCACATCCTCGCCAAGAGGAAGGTCAAGATGCTGAGCAACGTGCTGGCTGCCATGCAGAAGACCAGAAGGACTGAGCCCTGTCGTTCCCCCTCCAATAAACGTGCTGCACAAGTCTCAAATAAATAAAATAAATAAGTAAATAAATGTCAGTCGTAAATAAAACATTAAAAAAGAAAACAGCAAAAAAGAGAGTCCAAATTTATAGTCAATTTGAGTATATAAGATCTTTATTAAGCATTCTACCTACCACCCTTTTGACTTTTAAAATCAAATTTCCATTTTTATCTTATTTTTACTAAATAATAAATTATCACTTTGCCTTTTATAGTCCAGTGAACTTTAGTTATGAGACTAGTGTAAACCACTCACAATATGGTCTATATTCCCCAAGTACAGGCCAGATAAGGAATGGCATGATCTCTGATCTTTGGTTGGTTTTAAATTTTTATTTCTGATTTTCAAATTGCATAGTTTGTCTACGTGAACAAAAACTCTCATGTATCTATAACTCTAATCTTCCACATCCTGGTGAGTTTTTCTACAAACCAGTTCCTTATAAACAACATGTGAGTGCTTCTAGCTTTATTGTGAAAAATACATCATAGAAGTATCCATCTATCACTGTCCCCTGCAATAGTAAAATATTCAAAATTCACAGGTCAGTGGCTATAAGTTGCCAAGTGACATTAAATCTAACTAGGGATCAAATTTTCATTATAAGTTCTTTTCAATATAAATGCCCTATTTCAGCTTCAGTTTTAATAAACTGAAATACATTAATGTATGGCTTCTACATTAGAGCATAGACCCTGAGGCTGTGGTGAACAAAAAGGAAATTCTACAGCATCCAACGAACTGCAAAAAACTATTAACAACCAAGGTTGTTAGCAATAATAATACACTTCAGATAGCATGTAAAGTTCAATGATGAACAACTACCAAACATTTCTCATGGAATACTATGACTTATACTTCCTTCCTTGGCAAACTTGACATTAACTGTTGAAGAATATATAAAATTATTTTTTAAAAGATTTACTTATGAGAGAGAAATGGAGTGAGAATGGGAGAATTACTCTGGCACATGCAAAGCATCAATATGGGGCCTCAGGGTGTACTGTAGTGTGCCACCTCTTGAATTGCTAAACTATTACTATTTGGTTTTTAGATAGAGTCAAAGAACATAGAAGGGAGAGAGAGAGAGAACATAGCACAAAAGTTTCCTTCAATACAGTGAGGGCTAGACTGGAACCTCAGTCAAAGACATGGCAAAGCATCACACTACTAAAGTGAGCTATTTCTCTGGGTCTGTTACATTTTATTTTCACTATTATTTGGGTACCTTTGGGGGTGATGCAGTAGGTAAAGTGCAGATAGTGAGATATGCCAGCCTGTCATCTTAAATTTGAAACTTTGCAGCACATATGATGAGGGATGTCTTGGTTCTCTTTTTCATAAGTAAGTACAATTTTTTTAAAGAAAAAAAAGCAATTCTGCTTATGTGGCTGGGAGTGGTACAGTGGATGAAGTGCTAGACTCTCAAGTATGATATCCCAAGTTCAATTCCCAGTATTGCATGTGCTAGAGTGGTGCTCTGGTTCTCTCTCTCTCTCTCTCTCTACACACACACACACACACACACACACACACACACACGATAAATCTTTCTTTAAATTTTATTCTGTTTAACGTAAGCAGGTACTACAAAAACAATATATTCTGTTAAGGAAAGGATGAAGGTTCACCTTTTAGGGATATTTACTAGAAGAATTTCCAGATTTCAGGGATGCAGGTAATATGTTCCATAATCTAGCTGGTTACACAGCTATATTCAATTCATAGCAACTCACTAGACTTTACACTAGATCTGTACACAGGATTGGCAAGGGATTTCATAATTAACTTGCTAAGTAGCAGTCTTCAAGTTTAGAAATACAGTTAAATAAAAAAAGATGTGTAAAAGTGCCCTAAATCAGAGTAAAACTGAAGATTAGGGTGGAAAATGTCATTTTCTTCCTACATACATAGAAACAGGAACTTGACTCATACAGACATAGAAGGGTGAGGAAGCTCTAAATTCAATGGAGAAAAAAATACAAGGGACAGTCGAGGGGAGTGGTGAGGGGGAAACACTTCTTTTCCCCAAATGTGTGATACATCCATTTCTTTTTAAAAATATATATTTATTCAGAGAGAGAGAGAGAGAGAGAGAGAGAGAGAGAGGACCAAAGCATCACTCTGGCACATGTAATGCCAGCATTAGAACTGGACCTCACTGTGGGGTGCAGAAAGTCTGTACCCCACAATGATTCTGAGTCCATACTCCCATAGGGATAAAGAATAAGGAAGCTGTCAAGGGAGTGGATAGGATATGAAACTCTGGGGGCGGGCATTGTGTGGAAATATACCCCTCTTATCCTATAGTCTTGTCAATATTTCCATTTTATAAATAAAAATTTTTAAAAAAGAACTCAGGACCTCACATCTGAAGTCCAAGAATTTATCCATTGTATCACCTCGTAGGTCACTGGCTTCATCCATTCCTGGTTTGATAACTATCAGGGCAAGAGGCATGACAGGAACCAGTTAGTACTGCCTAGTACTCTGAAAGTTTTAGCACACATCCTTTTTTAAAATTATTATTAGTGATATAATAATGATTAACAAGATTGTGGGATAAGAGGGATATAATTCCATACAATTCAATTATTCCCACCACTAGAATTCCATATCCACTCACCCCCTTAGAAGTTCCCCTATTCTTTTTTTTTCTTGGTTTTTTTTTTTATAATGGAATAAATACTTTGTTTATTTTAAAAATACTATACTTTTCAGAAGCTGTTAACTATTGTGATTGCAAGATATCACATTCTATTTTCATCCTATTACTAAGTCTACGTGTGTACTTGACTCTGGTTCTTCTGTCAATGTCCTTCAGAAAATGTCTTCTTTCCATACTATGATTTTTTTCATTTTTATTTATAAAATGGAAACACTGAAAAGACAATAGGATAAGAGGGGTACAATTCCACAAAATTCCCACCACCAGAACTCCGTATCCCATCCCCTCCCCTGATAGCTTTCCTATTCTTTAACCCTTTGGGAGTATGGACCCAGGGTCTTTATGGGAAGTTTCCTTATTCTTTATCCCTCTGTGATTATGGACCATAGATCTTTATGGGGAGCAGAAGATAGGAGGTCTGACTTCTGTAATTAGCACACATTCTTAAGGTCTATCTGATTTGCAAGTTCAAGACAGCTGCTTTTCATCCCTCTGAGATCCCAGAAAGTGGTTTGGGGGAGTGACTCCACCATTCTCTAATATATCTGAGTTGATGAGATGAGGGAGGAGATAGAGGGGAGAGAAAGAGAGCAAAAGGGGTAAGAGTAACAAAGAAGAGAGACACCTACAACACTGTGCCAATCACTTGTGATGCTTTCCCTCTGCAAGTGAGCAATGGAGGTTTGAACCTTGCTCCTCACACATATGTGCACTCTACTGGGTGTGCTGCCACCTAGGCAGCCGAGAAAATCTTGTATGCTGGCATGTAAGTAACTAAGAATAATCCAAAGACAGGAAAATGAATATTGTGCTGGAGACTAAAAGAAAATAGAGCCCAAAAGAAAGGTAAGCTTCAGCCCTGATTTGTTTAACAAGGTGTATCTTCAAAATGACTAGAGTTTTGAGAATGTGTGCTGTGAGGTTCCTCCAGCAAGATGAATCTCTCACTCCATGCCACCAATACAAACAATGAAATTTATGACTCAGCCACTTTCCTCCAACATGAAAACCTTTAGTGCCAAGTAAAGAAAATGTCTTTTTTTTTTAATAAGGTACACAGATGAACATTCCAATGCATTTTGTCGTTTTCTCTAAAAAAAAAAAAAAAAAAAGAAGGAAAAGAAAAAAAATTGCTTAGCAACTACAAAGGGTAAACAAAAAGTGCTCCTTCCAGATTTATTTATTTATGAGAGAGAGAGGGAGAGAGAGAGAGAAAGAGAGAGAGAGAGAGAGAGAGAAAACGAACCAGAGCATCACTTTGACAGATGCACTGCTGGCAGCTCAAACTCAGGACCTCATGCTTGAAAAGTCCAGTGCTTTATCCACTACACCACCATCTGAGGAAAGTTGAAATGCCTAACTGCAATGAGCAATCCACTTATTTTCCACCTACAATACAAAGAACAATACAAAGTTAACAAATAAACACACATTTTTCCTATCACCTTACGCTGTACCTCTACCTTGGCCCACACATGAAACTTGAACATTTACTTGAGAGAGAGGCTTCATGTCTTTGTGGGAAAGATATGCCCGAGAAGCAAACTAAGCAATGCAGGCATTCCAATTTAGTATGGAAGCATTCTAAAGATGGCCCGTGCACCAAGCTGCTTTGTCCTTTCTGAGCAAGGACTGACTGAACAGCTCCACCCTGGCACATGGCTGCCATCATCAAACCGAATATTAGGATCAGTACTAAGTACCACATGGACAGGCCGGATAGCTCTATGTAGTTCTACATTACAAAGCCAACTGTCACTTTTAATGCCCATCATGCACTGATTATTCTAAGAGTTTCATATTAGAATTGAATAGTATATATTATCTAGAAGCAACAAAAGCCCTTTGGACTTTTAACAAATATATTACCGTTTTACTACTTGATGTTACCTTGCTTGATTAGAAGTGAATGACACATGAGGCAAAAGATAAAGGACCAGAGCATTGCTCAACTGTACCATTGGGGGGTACCTTAGATAGAAATGGAGGTCTCTGGGGCCTCAAGAATATAAACTGGTGCTCTTAACAGGGTGAGCTATCTCCCCATCACCCTTGGACTATCTATCTATCTATCTATCTATCTATCTATCTATCTATCTATCTATCTATCTATCTATCTTCACTGCCACAAGGGTTATTGCTGTTGTTCAATGCCAGCATGATGGATGCACCGATGCTAGCCATTTTTTTTTCTTTTTTTTTTTTTATTTGACAGGATAGAGAGAAATTGAGAGGGGAAGAGGAGATAGAGAGGGAGAGAGAAAGAGGGACCTCTGGCAACCTGCTTCATTGCTTTCAAAGCTTCCCCATGAAGGTGGAGACAGGGGCTTAAACCCAGGTGTGTGCTCAAGTTAGTATGCAGCATTACCCTCCCTGCGTGCACGTGTGCATGTGCACACACACATACACACACACACACACACACCTCTTAGACTTCCTTTAAGGAATATGGAATATTCTCTGGAATATCACTTTTTTTTTAGATTTATTGATTGATGAGAGAGAGACAAAGGAAGCACCAGAGCATCACTCTGATACATAAAATGTGGGATCAGATCAGGACTTCATGCTTAGAGACCAACACTTTCTTTTTTTTTATGTATAAAAAGGAAACACTGAAAAAACCATAGGATAAGAGGGGTATAACTCCACACAGTTCCCACCACCAAAACTCCGTATTCCCTTCACTCTCCTGATAGCTTTCCTACTCTTTAACCCTCTGGGAGTATGGACCCAAGGTCATTGTGGGAGACAGAAGGTGGAAGGTCTGACTTCTGTAATTGCTTCCCCACTGAACATGGGCGTTGACAGGTCAATCCATACTCCTAGCTTGGCTTTCTCTTTCCCTAGTGGGGAAGGGTTCTGGGGAATTGGAGCTCCAGGACACATTGGTGGGGTTGACTGTCCAGGGAAGTCTGTTTGGCATCATGGTAGCATCTGGAACCTGGTGGCTGAAAAGATAGTTAACATATAAAGCCAAATGAACTGTTGACCAATCATGGACCCAAAGGCTGGAATAGTACAGATGAAGAGTTAGGGGGCGAGGGGGTCAGCTCCGTTTTGTAGATAGATAGTAGGCATATTTTAGTTATATTCCAAAGGACCTGTGGATATACTAGCTTTTTTTTTTTTTTCCCTGAGCCTGAAATCTGATATGCAGGTGGATCCAAGAGCACCAAAGCAAAAAAACTGGGGTTGAGGGTAAGGGTAATGGTGGATGTTTGGCCTCAAGGGGCAGGGGGCAGGGGGGGGAGATGGACCTTACCACTCTGGTTAAGTTTTTTTAAATTTATTATTTATTCCCTTTTGTTCCATTTTTTATTGTTGTAGTAGTTGTTGTTATTGTTGTTGTTGGATAGGATAGAGAGAAATGGAGATGACGAAATGGAGAGTGTAGAAGCTCACACCTGAGAACTAGTATATTGAACCACTAGTCTCTGGTTGCATCTCTTTTTCTTTTCTTTTATTTTTTCCTTTTATTAAAATTTTATATAGCCACTTTCAGGGACCTTAAAGACCCTAACATCATTAAGGCTCGTCACATGGCATCTGGTTAAGTTATATCAGATAAAAAGAGAAGCAGAGAGGCAGAGAGAGAGAGAGAGATATCACAGCAGCAGAACTTACCTCCTGGTGCCATGGTGCTCACATGTGGTATGTCAGGGTGGTTTAAACCTAGGTCAGACACATGACAAAGCAGGCTTCCTCCCAGGTGAGTTTTCTTCTCACCTCTCTTTTACCCATTCCTAATTTTATATCTGATGTCATTTTTCAGTCATGGGCAGGGGAAATATCATAATGGTTATGCAAACACACTCTCATGCCTGAGGCTCCTAGGTCCCAGATTCAATTCCCCGCACCACCATAAACCAGAGCTCTGTGATGCACAGGTTAAAAAAAAAAAAGTCAGTTATGATTTTTTTTTCAAATTTTAAACTATAAAAATTAATCCTGCCCATGTCCACTGGAGAAGCAACTACAGAAGCCAGACCTCCCACCTATTGCACCCCATAAGGATCTTTGGTCCATACTCCCAGAGGGATAGAAAATAGGGAAGCTTCCAGTGGAGGGGAGGGGGTACAGAACTCTGGTGGTGGGAACTGTATGGAATTGGACCCCTCTAATCCCACAATCTTGTTGATCATTGTTAAATAACTAATACAAATTAATTAATTAATCCTGGTAGGGAGATATCACAGGGTTTCCTGCAACAGACTCTCATGCCTGAGGTTCTGAGGTCCCAGATCCAAGCCCCCAGCACTACCATAAACCAGAGCCAATCTCTGGTTTTATTTGTTTTTCACTTTTTTTAAAAAAATTAACCTTGATGCTTCTGTGTATGTGAAACAATGGTCTATGGGATACTGTTGGGGTAGGAGTCTAGTGCATCTTACTATACACACTGTATCTGATGTGTGTAAAGTATAGTGTGTGGCAAGTATGCAAATGCTTGAGTTTAACTTAGATATCGCCACACTACTTTATACTGCAGTTGCATTGTATGGATATTTCCCAGTTTAGGCTACGCACCCACCTCAAACAATGAATAAGTAATCTATTTAATGGCTCTTGTTGAATGCTATTACAAAGTCCCCAGTATTGAGTCAGGCAAATTATTTAATTAGCTCACCTCTCCCAGTTACTAATTTTGAACACAAAGCAGAGGGATACAGTGTGTAATTATACTGTGACTCAAAGAGGGTGAACTGTCTACATATCCAGACTACATCCCGATAGGCACATGTATTAAGGTAACAGTAAATCCTGCTGCAATTGTCAGTTTCCTATTCATTCAAAACTGCCTAAAATAAAGCTTGGGCACTAGAGAAGATAGCATTTTTTCTTTCTTTTCTTTTTTAGTTAAAAAAAAAACTATTGAACTTTCTGCTTAATTTTTTTTACCTAAGTCTAACGTAATTAGAGGCTCTAACCATTCAGGGCAGCTTCAGAGTAATCTATCCCTGGGCAGAGAGACTGAGTCACTACACTGTTTGCTCAACTTCAGGCTGACTGCAAGCACCAAAAAATGGCTCAATCTCCCTCACCCTCTACAAACAGCTGACTGATGCTCAGGGGTCCTGCCATCAGTCCTAATTAGTTCCCCAGGAAAACCCCCAAATGACTGAGAAGTCTCCCTCTGATAAGTCTCCCTCTGGACTCAGCTCATCTGCCAAAAGCATGCCACTGAATGTGCCCTGAAGAATAGTTACAAATGTACACACTCACTCTTTTCCAGACATATCCATATATGTATATTTTAGCTGTAATACATTAATATTTTAGTTTTTAAAGATTTATTTTATTTATTTAATGAGTTATGGGGTGAGGAGAATATGAGATCCAGAGTTTCACTCTGGCAAAGTGGTATCAGAGATGAAACTCAAGACCTTATTCACCTTGACACCTTCTAGGTTGTAATAATAAAGTCTGAGCCCTGGACATTTTGATATGTTCTCACAAGCCACATATGATTTGGATTATGCAGCTCTCCTTGAGATAAGTCACACAAGACCAAAAATGCACTCTTTACTGACTCGGAAGTTGGGGTTGCAAGTCCCCATCTTTTAACTTAACAATTGTGAAATAACAACTAATGTTTAAGTAGCCTTATTCAAGATCTCACTCTAAACCACTAATGTGAAAATATATTAATG
Source organism: Erinaceus europaeus (assembly GCF_950295315.1). Taxonomy (NCBI): domain Eukaryota; kingdom Metazoa; phylum Chordata; class Mammalia; order Eulipotyphla; family Erinaceidae; genus Erinaceus; species Erinaceus europaeus. The sequence continues at coordinate 83,027,017 of NC_080164.1, read as the reverse complement.
AGGGGAATCAGTCTGTCTGTATTTGTGAGGATGAGTACAGATGTGTATATTCTTTTCAAAACCACATTTTTTTTCTTCCTTTCTTTTTCTTTTCCTTTCTTTCTTTCTCTGTTCTTTTTATTTTTTCCTTGCAAGTGGGTTTTCTCCTGGGGTATAACTTTTCCAGATTTATACATGATTCAGCTAACATGACTGCTCTAATCACAAAGGCAAACTCATCCACTTAAGCAGTCACCTATTGTTCCACACTGAGTTAAGTCAACTGCATTGTTTAGAAAACAAATCCTACTTGAGCTGTACTTTTTTCTAAAAGCTACTGAATTTTCTAAGAGGTTTGCCCTTTTCCAAATTTAATTAAAGAGGACTGAGAAGTGGCGCATTCAGTTAAGCACACATATTACCACCTGCAAGGATCTGGATTCGAGCCCTCTCCAACTGCAGAGGTGCTGCTTCATGAGTGGTGAAGCAGGTCTCCCTTCTTATCTCCCTTCCCCTCTCAATTTATCTCTGTCTTGTTAAACAAAAATAAAGCAGAAAGGAAAAAAATCACCAAATTAAATTTCAAAGCTAAGTCCTTTTAAAACCACTAGTGTCCGGTGTGCAAGAGCTCCTACTTGGAAAATTTATATGATTTGAACAAGGAAAACCAACTGTTTTAAATGTAATAAAGTATCTTATTCTTGGGCTCAAGTGCTTTAAACAGCTTAGAATATAATTTAATGGGTGAATTACAACCTTCAACAATCAAAAACTTATAATCAAGATGTTGCAAGATTTTTTTTTTCCTTTACAGTGTATTCTCTAATGCTCAAGGCAATATATTTCTAAATGTCCCAAGAGACTACTTTCTGAATGTGCTCTATTCACAATCCCAACAAATTCAAATCTTAGCTTAATTTTTTCTTTGGAAATTACAGTTGAATTTCACTCTTGTTCTGATGGCCTGGATAGTCAGTATTTCAGGAACCAAATTTAAGTTATAGCTTAGGTCTCTTTCTGTTTCCAGGTTCTAGTGAATGAATTTACTGTCTACAAGTGTTACCCATTTATACACTTCCTTTGGCTGTGCTTCGAGGACACACATTGGGGTATTCCCTGAACCCAGCACAACTGGAATCATTCCAGTTACTCTGCAGAGCTGATCTCAGTCTAGAAGAATGAACTTGAAGACATGGTCACCTGGGTTCAAAACCTATCTCTGCCTCTTTATCACTAGAGGGTTTTTTTTGAAGATGGCACTTCATCTCTGTTTCCTCACTTATAAAATGAAAACAGAAATAGAAAAATAGAGCCCAGGGTTGTGGCAAAAGTATCTTATGAGAATCTACAAATCAAATTGCAAGATTTGGTGCATAGTCAGTTGTTATTTTTTTCAGTTATCATTCTCTCTGGGGGCTACATGGAGTCTGAATCAATGTCCAGCAGGCTAGCTAAAGGTGAGTTATTGGGGCCAGGTGATGGCACACCCAGTTAAGCGCACGTAGTACTAAGCCCTAGCACTTGCACAAGGATCCAGGTTCGAGCCCTTGGCTTTCCACATGCTGTGGAACAGGTCTGCAGGTGTCTGTCTTTCTCTCTTCCTCTCTATCTGCCAACCCTTTCTCAATTTATCTCTGCCCTACCCAGTAAAATGGGAAAAGAAAAAGGCCACCAGGAGCAGTGGATTTGTAGTGCCAGCACTGAGCCCCAGTGATAACCCTGGAGGCAAAAAATAATAAAATAAAGTAAAAGTGATTTCTCTTCTGAGCATGAGAAGGACATTTTAATTATGCTAGGCTATCCACTCACCAACTTCATGGAATCCTAGCATCAAATAACATTTTACATAAGATTTCATCTAATGCCTCATTTTATAATTCTGGAAAGAAAGCACAGGGAAGGTTCAGATTTAATCCCATTTCCTTTCCTGCTAGGTTGCTTTCTGACACAATCCCATGAAAAACTGCAAACCCAACCCCATAAACCAATGAGTTTCTGCCCTGTATTAGAATTTTCTCACAGAAAGCTTCAGAAATGAGAATGGGCACAGAACAGACTTCCTGAAAATAGGAAGTCTTCTGCAATGTCATTTCCATACACAGAACAATTTCTCCCCCAAAGCGGGAGGAATCTGGTGTCACAGACTGCCAAATGTCTGCAGGAAGGCACTTATCTGGAAAGTGCTAGGACCTAGTGTTTTTTTTTTTTTTTTAACCAGGTAATAGATAAAGCACTAAACTAGTGTTAGATCTAACTAAGGTTGTCTGCAGTGATTCACACTACCCAGCTTTTTAAACACATGTTCCTCTTTTTTTTTACCCACAAGCTAGGTTGAATTGCAACCACTTGTCATCAATTCTCCCCCTCTGGGGGAAGACCTTGGAATTTCAGATGAGGATTGGCTATGTTAAGGGATATAATAAACCCAACATGTCTCAACGTACTTCTATCTATGCCTTGTGATTGACAATGTTCACAAGCAAGTTTCTCAAAAGAAGACATGATGACTTACAAAAAAAAAAAAAAGCAACAACCAGCAAATATACTAAAATGAAAGTATGTTGTGTATTTAGTAACAGTTGCTGATCACCTATGGTGCATTTAGTCCTTGGCCTTGACAGCAACCTATTTAAGACATCATAAGACATCACGATCTTATATACACCTATTCTTTCCTGATTCCAAAATTAGTATCTGATTCTAACTAATTATTTCTCTCATAGTGTGACTTTCACTCCATAGTTCTTTTTAAGGAAGAGCTTTGATGCTAAAACCTCAAAACTTAAAAGTATGTACATATATCATGAGATTGTGGCCTTTGAAATAGATATTTAAGCAAGTTGAATCCAGCATTTCTTTTTCACTTTAACAATTTGAAGTTAGTATCATAAACAGAAGATCCCAGAAGGGGAAAAACGCAGTCAACTTAAAGAAAATATGCATATTAGAATGGCTGCCCTTTTTTCACATGTAAAACTACTTCATTCAAAGTATCAGGAACAAAGCACCAAATCTGTAGATCAGCTCAGCATTTTTCAAAGGATCTATGTCTCAGTTTGTTCGGAATGAAACCATTTTTCACCTATTTAGTGAAGTAGTAGGTGCAGAGACCTAGAAATGAGTTAGTCATTTTAGAGAAAACGTAAGTACAGAGAAATGCTGGAATCAATTCTCGGTAGAAGAGAAATTTAATCTATCAGTAGGTCAGAAACTTTGACTTATATCATGTAAAAAAAGAACAGAATCTCAAAAGGAATTCTCCAAAAGCAAGCATCCTCCAGTACTTCTCAGTACTTACTTACAATCACTTAACTATTTAACCAATACCAGCTGGACCACCAGTCTTTCCTGAGCCCTGTCTTCAGTCCACAGAATAAATCCTTCCCCTCTTCATTATCCTCATCAGTGGCTGAGCAGATTTAATTGCCCTCCTTGGCATTAAAAAAAACCCAATCACATATCTTCAAATAAGTTATCTGAGCCTTCTGTCTCAATAGCCACATTTCTTTCTCTTTAGTTCCTGCATCACTGTGTGCCACAGAATACACTCACCAAATGCTGATCTCTGCTCTGAACTCTCCAAGTTATCTTTTCTCTGAATTGTAAAGCTCAGAAGTGGTGGGTAGCTCAGTGGCTAAACTGCTGCGTTTACCAGCCTGATATCCTAAGCTCCACCTCAGACATCCCATGTGCCTGAGTGATGGTATGGCTCTCTCTCTTCCATCTCTATCATAAATAAATAAATAAATAAATAAATAAATAAATAAATTTTGATAGAATTCCACTAAGAACCTAGGCTCAAGCTACAGTAATTTCAAAGCACTAAGCCAAAAGGAAAAAAAAAAGTGATAATACAATTAATATCAATTGCAATTAAAACTGAATCAAGAATCCCACTGTTTGCCTTCTACTTTAACACGCTATAAAATTCAAGAGAGACAAGTCATATATTATGTTAGGCTTTGACCAGTCAACATTTTTTTTTCCTATTCCACTAGTCTAAAATTCAAACCTTTAAAACTGTAAAAAAAAAAAAAAATCCGTCAGTAGTCAGTTTCAGAAAAATAACCAGGTAAGGATAGGTTCAAGGCCACACAAGTGTTTTTGTTTTCCTTCTAAAAGAAATCTTTGCCGCCCAACTTTGCAAAAGCAAAATGGTAAGACAACATTTCAGTTTCGTGGAACTCTTCATTAGGCACACATTTTACTTTTAAAATGGCAAAATGTGTTGGTCAAATTTAAAATGTAATACTACGGAACCCTTAGGAAGCATTTTTACAATTGCAGAAATTACTTCAAAAGCAAGATGTATTGTAATCAACAATACCCTCACCCAAGCCCTCCCGGGAAGACCAGGAAGCCTCTTCACGGTGGATATCAAACACAGAATGCCAACTGCATGGTAGACAAAGATTGATACCAAATACTACTGCCTGACTGACTGTCGCCAAATTTTCAACACGACCAGGAAAAAAAAAAGGCTCGAGCACACACACACACACACACACACACACACACACACACTGCAAAGGATTTATTTTTCTCCCACAGGGCTTTTTTGGTTATAACACAGCTTTGAAAGTTCAGCCTGATAAAGTAAATATGGTAGGAGGAGCAGAGCCCTGGAAGGCTAAGTCTCATTTAAATCCCTGGAAAGCACAACCTTTCACAACAGTGTTCTTTAGCTGTCTTTGGAAGAGCATCCCTTGCAACCAGCCAGGAGTTCAACTTCACTGGAACCCATCCCATCAAATCCCAGCGAGATGGAGGCTCAGAAGAATTGCTTCATGGAGCCCTTCTGCACTTGGCAGAAAGTAAAACAACCCCAAAGCAGGGGGAGGGGGGCTGCCTCTCCCCCGCCCCTACTCTTTGCCTTTCGATTCCCTGTCCTCAGCATCCCACTTGCAAGCGCATTTCGAATTAACACCTTAGGTCTAGGACTCGGAAGCTCCAGTCTAACCTTGTACACGAAAGCTCTGGAAAACCAGCCATGTGGAAAAAGCAATGTAAGAAGTGCAGCTTTGCATGGGGGGTGGGGGTCAGGCAAGACCAGTTTCATTTCCAAAGCGCAAAAGAAAGATCTTGGTGCCTGAATCACTGGGGCACAAATCTGCGTGCTTGTGCCCAACATGCACGCCCTCTGTTGCTCGCATTCTCTGGAATGTCCTGCTTCTCGCAACACCCCCCCCCCCAAGACATCACCACCCCCAAGCCCCTCCAAGAGCAGGTCTGGGTCCCAGTCCGAAGTCCAACTCCAGGCAGAGCGGCTCGGTTCCAGGCAAGTCTTGGGAAAGGGGTTGCACTGTGCGCCCAGAAGCCCTTGCTCACCTGCCTTCTCCGAGCGCAGCAGGGCTGGGTCTAGGGCAGGAGCAGTGCGGTCACTTGCAAGGCTGCAGTTGCGCCCCTACACTCACCCCCACGCTGGGGTGCGGGGCCGGGCGGGGCGAGCAGATCCCCACTCACACCCACCCAGGAAAGGGGCCCCGGCGGGCAGACAGGCGCCCCGGGGAGCAAGGAGCCGAGGTGGCCCGGAGCGCTGCTCTGAGCCCCCGCTGGAGGCCGCCCCTATCACCGCCCAGCAGCCTTTCGGGGCCACCTTGGGAGATGGGGGCGACACGCGCCTGCCTGTGGGTGCCTGCGGGCTCACCACCCCGGTGCGAGCTGCTGGGCTCCGGGCAGCGGGCAGGCGGCGTGGTCTGGCTCAGCCCCGCGCTCAACCCCGCGCCGCCGGCCTCATTGTTACCGGCAGCGCGCCTGCGGCCGCGCCTGCACAGGAGATGCCAAGGCTCCGCGGACCAGAACCCTGCCTGGGCGGCTCCCAGACACGGTGCCCCGCCCCGCGCTCCGCCTCCTGGGCATCGGCCCCGCCCGTCCCTCCTGCCCCTCCCGGCCCCGCTCGCCCTGCGCCCAGCTCTACGAAGTTGTTCAGCTTGTCCCCGAGGCCCCCGCGCCCCCCAGTTACCTCGCGCTGCCTCCACGCGGCGGAGATCCGGGCTGCCTGTAGATGGTGAATGCACACCCGAACCGCGGGCTGCACAGCTGCCGAAAAAGGAGAGCTTTCCTCCGCCTCCGGACTCCCGGGCCCCCGAGCTGCCTGCCCCCAGCCCCTCCTGAACCCCACTGTCCCCGACCAGGTCACCCGCCCCCGAGAACACCTGCACCCTCCACTTCCTCCCAGGTCACCTGCTCCCGGGCCCCTCCCTGAACCCCGCTGTCCAAGACCAGGTCACCTGCTCCGTCTCCCCCCCCCCCCCACACCGGCCCAGTCTATATCCCCGCTGTCCCCGCCCAGGTCACCTGCACCCCCTCCACCCCGCCCAGCTCCATGCGGCCAGCATCAGGCAGGCACTGAGGGTCCAGTGGTGGATGGGGAGCAGGACACCGGTCTCCGTGTCCCCCAGCCCCTCACTCACTCTCCAGCTACCCTGCCCTCCGCCGCGGCCGGGCCACCTGGGGGCGCAACACCCCCGGGCCGTGGGCCCCTTTGTTCCTTCAGGCAGCGCCGCCAGCCTCCATCTCCTGCGACCTGGGGGCCAGGCAGTCTCACTTAGGAAGGGCCACATGCCAAGTGGGCTGGGGGGGGTGTGTCTGAAGACCCTCGCCTGTCCCTGCCCCCAGCCCCTCGAGGCACCGCAGAGTTCCGGGGACCCTGCCAGAGCAGAGAGGCTGCTGCAGGCAGAGCAGCTGTAAACCTCCCCTCCAACCACCCACCGCGCGCAGCTGGGAGCCAATGTCCGGTGTCTGTCTTCGCTCTGGGCAATGTCCATGTGTCACTGCAGCTGTCCCCAGGCGGCCGCCCAGGTCTAGGTCAGAGATCTAGGCGCCCTTTGTTTACAAACAGGCTATTCTGAACTTAAAAGTGGCTCCCCTGGTGAAGCGGGAGGGGGGGGTGACGGGGGGGGGGGCAGAACCAGGTCCCCCATAGGATACTTCTCTGGAGGACCAGGAAAACCATGGGTGAAAAGGGGGTTCCCCCAGGTGGGACACGGTTGAGACGGATGATTAACAGCCCTGTACTGCTCATCTCCAAGTTGTCTGCTGTTCCTTGCCTTGCAGAATCTGACATTTTTAAAGACGCAAATGCCTCACAAAATGTATGGTCTTAAATTTTGAATATAAGCCTATTGAACTGATGGAAGCCCTTTAGAAACAAGCAAAATGCCCAGTTGTCAGAATATCCAATGCACTTAGTATTTATGTGCTTTCTATATACTGGATTCTGGGTCCTACAGGAGACACACAAAGATGAGTAAAATATCTTTCTTCCTCTCAAATTTGCAGAAATTAAAAAAAAAATAGGGGTTTGACTAAATCCTATGGAGCACAAGTCTGTACTAAATAAAAGCTAGGGGTGAAATATGTTCACTCAGTATTTCCCCAATTATGTTCACGTTTCAGACTCCTGGAATTCTGTTGAATTGGATGAAGGGATAATGTGCCAAATAAATTAAGTAAACAAATAAAAAGAGATAACAATAATGATTTCTACAAATGAAATAAAGTGTGGCCAATAGTTTTAAAAAGTGACATGAGGGGAGCTGGGCGGTAGTGCAGAGGGTTAAGCACACATAGTAGAAAACTCAAGGATCCAAGCAAGGATCCTGGTTCAAGCCCCCACGCCCCACCTGTAGATTCTTTGCTTCACAAGTGACAGGTGTTTGTCTTTCTCCCCTCCTCTCTCGATTTCTCTCTGTCCTATCCAATGGCAACGATAACACTAACAACACCGCAACAAAATGGAGAAAATGGCCTGTTGGAGCAGTGGATTCATAGTGTAGGCACAGAGCACCAGGGATAACCCTGGAGGCAAAAGAAGAAGAAAAAAAGTGACATGAGGGAATTAATGGTGACTCACCAGGTAGAATGCACATTTTTACTTTGCTCTAGGAACCAGATTCAAGCCCCCAGTCTCCACCTCCACTGGGGAAGTTTCAGGAATAGTGGAGCAGTGCTGCAGGTGTCTCTCCTTATCTTGTCCTAAACTTTGATTCTTTTTTTCCCTCCTCTATAGAGGAGAGGTAATCATATCTATCTTCAAGATTTGTTCTAAGAAACAAGAGAGCAAGTGTCAAAAAAAAATGTCTCACCCCTCACAGAATGGGAGATCTTTACATGTCATACATCAGACAAGAGGCTAATAACCAAAATATATAAAGAACTTGCCAAACTCAACAACAAGAAAACAAATAACCCCATCAAAAAATGATGGGAGGACATGGGCAGAATATTCACCACAGAAGAGATCCCAAAGGCTGAGAAACACATGAAAAAATGCTCCAAGTCTTTGATTGTCAGAGATATGCAAATAAAGACAACAGTGAGATATCACTTCATTCCTGTGAGAATGTTATACATCAGAAATGTAACAGCAGCAAATGCTGGAGAAGTTGTGGGGTCAAAGGAACCCTCCTGAACTGCTGGTGGGAATGTAAATTGGTCCAACCCCTGTGCAGAACAGTCTGGAGAACTCTCAGAAGGCTAGAAATGGACCTACCCTATGATCCTGCAATTCCTCTCCTGGGATATATATATATATATATATATATATATATATATATATATATATCCCAACACAGCCATCCAAAAAGATCCATGTACACATATGTTCTTAGCAGCAATTTGTAATAGCCAATTTGTAATAGCCAAAACCTGGAAGCAACCCAGGTGTCCAACAACAGATGAGTGGCTGAGCAAGTATGTATACTGCAGATGTTGATTTCTTCACTAAGATAAAAGAATGTTAGTGAAATTCAGTCACATTGAATGAAATAAGCCAGAAGGATAAGGACAAGAAAGATGAATGCCAGATGATCTCATTCACAAATGAGATTTAAGAAACAAAGCAAATCACAATACAGGCTGAATTCTGAATGATCTGTAGTCTATCACAACAGATTTAGGGAGGAAGGCAGCAGTACTGAAGGGAGGCTGGTGACCTTAAGTCCCTCTGGTGGAAGAGGATGAGGACTTAGTGGAGGGTGAGTACTGACATCTACATGATGGGGGTAATGTGTCCTGGTGACAACAATAACTCTGTAGATGAACATTCCTCAATAAAGTGATATTGAAGTTGAAAAAAGAAAAAGATTTTAATGAGAAGTTGAATAAGTAGGGCCAAATAACAATTAGCTTCCTGTGTGTAGAAAAATTATCACCATAGGGCAAATATGCTAATCCTTGTTGTAGACTTTTAAGTAGATTGAGCTCTCCTTATGTATGGTTGGGGAATGTGAATGAACTGGGCCTAGAATGACTTCCAAAAGACACCAGGCAGATAGAGGATTTACATCAAGCTACCCCCTTGCTTGTTTCAGGAGAATGTGATGGCAAACACCATACTCCTACAGTCTTGAACTTCACTGTCTTAGACGCACGCCGGATAAAAGCTGATTATTTAAGTTTTTAATCAGTTCACAGATTTACAAAAAAAAAAAAACTGGATTCTTCACAATTTAATATTTTCTTTCATGCCAAGAGAAAACATGAAAACCCACTTGATATTACTTATGTGTCCACAGTAGCTTGTATTTCCTTTCCTCTTTGTGAAGTCAGACTGTCTCCTCTTCTTTTTCACATCTAGTGTTGACAAATGGACTGTTTTGCAGGGAAGACCTGTTCCATTCTCAGAGATGTATCACTGTTCATCTGTCAAGGTATGGAGCTGGGTGAGTCTCCCAGTAGAGAAGTATTTGGATTTAGGTAGCAGGTGAGGAATAAATATTTTCTAAAGGTACCATTGCTGAACCTGGGAGATTTTTCACTTCTACTGCTCATGGAAAGTATTTCCTTCTCTTATGCTAGACCATTCAGCTCTCACAATGAACACATAGTTGAATTTACAGGGGGGGAATAAGAGGGTTTTAAATGATTTCCTCCAAGTCTAACATCTTGTGGTTTTGATTCACTGTGATAGTTCACTTTGGGAATGAAATTAATGCTACAGGGAGAAAAAAAAAAAAGCAGGAGAGTCATAGGGAGAACTATAGAAAAGTAACGTATATGTGGTTCATGTAAAAAAAAAAGAATTCTGGATATTCACCTGTTCAGAGTCCATTTATTTCAAGAAGAAATATTGGTTTCCTGGCTAACCTGATTATGTACATTTTTAATTTAGTTCATTTAGCTTTGGGAGATGTTGTGAATCACTATTAAGAGAGAAACTGTTCAAGGTTTTTAATGTGTATAAGGGTTGGTACCACAGATCCACAGGAGCCTCCCTTTCATCATTCCTTTGATATTTTTCAGAAGGAAGAAAAAAAACTTTTTTTTTCATTTTACATATAATATACCTTTTCAAAAAGGGAAAATAAGAGGCTGAAATGCCATCAGTGGCTTTAGGGTTGTGGTCACCATTTCTAGAGGCAACACTTCCATCCCTACTGTGGAAGCTGGTCAGTTGGGCTGTCCAATGCCCACAGGATAAGTGGAAGCCCAGTGGACAACCATCACTTTTCAGACAGAGCAAAGAAAAAGCTTCTGAGGGTGTAAAAAAAAAATCTCCCTCTCACTAAAAAATATTTTTTAAATAAATTAAAAAAATGTCTTTACAAAGTCTTAAAAGTTTTGACCTAATACTTTGAAATAGTTTCAGGCATACAGAAAAACTGAATCAGTAATACATTCCCCCCAGATGTCTCAAATATTAACACATGGCTGAATTTGCTTTATCTTTCTTTTATTTTCTATTAATGCATTTTCCTGAAATACTAGAGAATAATTTGTATAGTGATGCTTTTTCTCCCCACAAATACTTCTTTTGTTTTTGTACAATCAAGGGCATTACATAACCAGAATACAACAATCACAATGAAGAAAACATTGGTCATGTTATTCCTTCACCTTGGAATCTATTCAGATTTCACTAAGTGACCTAATGTGGTAATACTGATAGTGGGGCTCCAGGGTCCTATTCTGAATCATCTCTTATATTAAGTTTAGGTTTTTTCTTGTTGTTTTTTGTTTGTTTTTTGTCTCTTTCTTCCTTAATGTAGGACGACCCCTCAGAGTTTTCTTTAATCTGGATATATTGCATATTTCAGCCTACTTTTCTCAGTGCCCTCAATTTGGGCTGATCGTTTGTTTCCTCACAATTATATTCAGGTTGATTTTTGTGTTTTTTTCCTGTTGACTAGGAATATCAGAGTTGTGCTCTCCTCAGAACATCCTTTCGAAATTATGTATTATAGAAAATTTAAATTATATTCATTAAAAAATTTTATTACCTTTTTATTCATTTACTGAATAGAGATAGCCAGAAATTGAGAGGAAGGGGAGATAGAGAGGGAGAGAGACAAAGAGACAGACACCTGCAGGACTGCTTCACCACTTGTAAAGCTTACCCCCACAGATTGAGGCCGGGGACTTGAACTCAGGTCCTTGCGCATTTTAACTTGTTCACTCAACCAGGTGTGTTACCACCTGGCTTACAGTTATTTTCACTTATTTATTGGATAGAGACATTCAGAAATTAGAAATTGAGAAGGAAGGGAAAGATAGAGAGGAGAAAGATAGAGAGATACCTGTAGACCAGCTTCACCACTTGTGATGCTTTCCCCCTACAGGTGGGAACTGGGGGCTCGAATCTCAGTCCTTATGTATTGTACCATGTGCACTCAATCAGCTGTGCCACCACCCAGCTTCCAGAAAGAAGAATCTCTTTAACAAATGGAGTTGGGAAATCTGGACAGGCACATGCCAAAAAGATGAAACTGGATGACTGTCTTTTACCATGCATTAAAGTTAACTCACAATGGATCAAAGACTTGGAGGAGGCGGTAGCACTGCAGGTTAAGCACACGTGGCGCAAAGCACAAGGACCAGTGTAAGGATCCTGGTTCAAGCCCCTGGCTCCCCACCTGCAGGGGAGTTGCTTCACAAGTGGTGAAGCAGTTCTGCAGGTGTCTATCTTTCTCTCCCCCTCTCTGTCTTCCCCTCCTCTCTCTATTTCTCTCTGTCCTATCCAACTACAGTGACACCAATAACAACAATAATAACTACAACAGTAAAAACAACAAGGGCAACAAAAGGGAAAATAAATAAATAAAATAAAATAAAGACTTGGAGGTAAGACCCAAAATGATAACATACATTGAAGGGAAGTATGCAAACCATGCCATGATCTTTTTCAAAAAGGGTATATTTATTTATTTTCATATGACAAAAAGGGAAACCAGACCATTGTTCAGCTCTGGCATATGGTGATCTTAGAGTACTGAACCTGTGACTTTTTAGGCCTCCTGAATGAAAGTCCAGTGTTCTACCACTGTGTCATCAGCCCTGCTCTTTCATAATACTATGTTCAAAGATATATCCAGAGACTTAACTCCAACAGGAAAAGAAGCAAAGCAAAAATGAACAGATGGGATTACATCAAACTAATTACCTTCTGCACAGGAAGGAAACTAATATCAAAACTAAAAGACATCCTACCAAATGTGAGAAAATGTTCACACAACATGTATTGGGTAAGGGTGTAATATTCAAAATAGACAAAAGCTTACTAAATTCAGCAACAATGACAACAAAATGATCCCTTCAAAAATGGGGAGAAGAAATGAACAGACACTTTATCAAAGATGACACACAAATGGATAATAGGAAGATAAAAAAATATTCATCGTACCTTATTATCGAGGAAATGCAAAGCAAGACAATATTGAGATATTTCACACCTGTGAGAATAGCTCACATCAATAAAACAGGAAATGACTAGTGTTGGTGAGGATGTGGAAGAAGGAAACCCTGATACACTGTTGTTGGGAATGTAAGCTGGTGCAACCTCTATGGAAAACAGCATGCCTGTTTCTGAGAGAGAGGGAGAGGGAGAGGGAGAGAGAGAGAGAGAGAGAGAGGGAGAAATATATAGTTTGATCAGCATTTTCTCTTTTGGGTATATATTCAAAGAATGCAAACACACTAATTCAGAAAGATATATGTACACAATGGTGTTTACAGATGTGGAAACAACCCAAGTGTAAGTAAGGTGTGGTTTATGAACACCACCGGCTATACTCGTCTTTAATAATAGCTGAAATTGAGGTCAATGAATGGTGGTGCATCCAGTAGAATACACATACTACCTAATATATGAGGACCCAGGTTTAAATCCTCAGTTTCTACATGCAGGGGCTGGAGGTAGGAGGGATAGGTCACAAATGGTGGAACACTCGTGCAGGAGTCTCTCCTCTTTCTGTCTCCCTTTCTCTTACTCTATCTCTCTGTCTCACATTTTCTATTAAAAAGAAAGTAAAAATGGACACCAGGAACAGTACTGAACTGAACCCCCTGCAGACACTGAGTCCCAGAAATAACACTGGTGCAGATCATGGAAAAGGAGATCATGGAAATGTCTTGTTTTTGGGCAAAACATCATATTGATGCTGGCTGAGATGGGCTCCTCCATACTATAGGGAGGTGTGAAATTTGCCCCTGAGATAACAACAGTCTTTTATTATTTTATTTTATTTTTTAAATTTTATTTATTTATTTTCCCTTTTGCTGCCCTTGTTGCTTTTATTGTTGTAGTTATTTTTGTTATGCTTAAGCGGCTGTGTTACCTCCCAACTCCCAACAACAGATTTTTAATGCAACATTGCTTCAATTAAAAAAAATTCTCTTGATGGTGGGAATGGTGTTTATGTACACTCCTATCAATTTGTAGTCATATAAATCACTATTAAATTAATATGAGAGGGGAAAGATTGATTGTATGTCTCAAACTTTTTAAAGCACAGACTAAATCTTTTTAATATATAGGCTGAGTCTTTGATATGTTGATTCTCTCAAAAGCAGGGAGAATGAAGCAAAGGATGGCACAGCTATATACAAGATGTTGGGTGCTATACAGCAAATGCTAACAAAGGGATTTTTTTAAAGTTAACCCAATTACCAAATAATGTGATTATAACAATAACTATGTATTGTCTTCTTGAACCCTAAGTCAGCAGGAACCTCACATTTCCACTATAGAGCCTATATTTCCCCCAGTCCTGGAACCTTAGGGTGGGACGCACTTTCCTGCATGCTTCTCTCAATTCACACCAAATAATACTGCATCCGCTGATCACAACTTAGTCAATGCAAAGATTACCACCTCAACATGCTTGACTTCGGAGACTTCAGGTGTGGAATGACAACCCTTCAGCTTCATTAGTCGGGTGAGACATTTCCTTTCATTGTATTCTCTAGTTCCATTCCAGGCGGTTCACCTCCTAACAAAGTCCCAAAACCTAGATATAGACCAGGTCCCGAGAGATAGAGCATATGTTCACACATATCCATAAACTAGGGCAAAATATATACTTGAAAGCAAAAGTACACAATAGTCTGCAGTGAGTACCCCCTAACACTTCATCTGCACTATTCCAGCCTTTAGGCCCGTAACTGTTCAACAATTTGTTTGGCTTTGTATGTTAGCTCTTTTCAGCTACCAGGTTCCAGATGCCAGCATGATGCCGACCAGACTTCCCTGGACAGACAACCCCACCAATGTGTCCTGGACTTCCACTTCCGCAGAACCCCACCCTACTGGGGAAAGAGAAAGGCATGCTGGGAGTATGGATTGACCAGTCAATGCCTGTGTTAAGCAGGGAAGCAATTACAGAAGTCAGACCTTCCACCTTCTGTACTCCACATGACCTTGGGTCCATACTCCCAGAGGGATAAGGAATAGGAAAGCTATCAGGGGATGGGATGGGATACGGAAGTCTGGTGGTGGGAACTGTGTGAAGTTGTACCCCTCTTATCCTATGGTTTTGTTAGTGTCTCCTTTTTAAAATAAATAACAAAAAATTAAAAAATTAATTGGTCTGTGAAGTGGCACAATGATAAAGCTTTGGACTCTCAAGCAGAAGGTCCTGAGTTGGATTCCTGGCAGCACATGTGCCAGAGTAATGTCTGGTTCTTTCTCTATCCTCCTATCTTTCTCATTAATAAATAAATAAAATATTAAAAAAAACCTTAAACTATACATTGTATGTATTACAATATTTGTTAGCTTAGTTTTTACTTCTTGGTTAAGGTTTTGTCCTCTGAGTTTCTATACACTGAAGTTTTTTTTTATTTTTTAAGTTTTTTTTTCTATAAAAGACTATAGAATAAGAGGGGTATACTTCCATACAATTCCCACTACTGGAATCCCATATCTCATTCCCTCCCCTGATAGCTTTTCTATTCTTTATCCCTCTGGGAATCATTATGGGATGCAGAAGGTGGAAGGTCTGGCTTCTGTAATTGCTTCCTCGATGAACATGGGCATTGACAGGTCGATCTATACTTCCAGCTTGTCTCTCTCTTTCCCTAGTGGTGCAGGTTTCTGGGGAGGTGGGGCTCCAGAACAGTTTGGTGGGGTCATCTGCCCTGGGATGTCCTGTTGGCATCATGGTAGCATCTGGCACACTGAAGTTTCTATTCCTCCCTTTAACAGGTCTCAGATTATTTAGGTATATCTAGTCTTCTCAATACTAGGCTCAATACTTTGTTCAAAGCTATATAACCTTCTCTACTGACTTTAAAATATTTTTTTTTATTATTATTTTGCCTCTGGGGCCATTACTGGGGCTCAGTGCCGGCACTACAAATCCACTGCTCTTGGTGGCTATTTTTTTTCTCATTTTATTAGATAGGAAAGAGAGAAATTGAAAGGGGGTAGATAGAGAGGAAGAGAGAAAGATAAACACCTGTAAACCTGCTTTACTACTTTTGAAGCTTCCTTTGTCCTTGTGTGGGTTCTTGCACTTAATACTGTGTGTACTTAACCAAGTGCATCACCACTCAAACCTCTACAAAATAGTTTATTTCATAATTAAATAAGCACATATTGAATATTATAATGATTTATGATCCTATAATAGTCTTTTGTACAGTTTCCAAAGATTGTTTTCTTTTCATAGAAAAAATAAATTTATTAAATTAACAAGGCTTGCTTAAGCTATATGGAAATATATTTCAAATAAAAAAGTTTTAATGTTTTATTTATACAAGTATGTTATAGATTTCTAAAACTTACATGAAATTCCTGAATTCTAATAAGTTTTGGATAATACTGTGAATGCAGTAATTTAAAATGTAGTATACTTGTTCAACAAAATAGCTCACTTCAGTTGTCAGTCTGATGTGGCAGACATATGACCCAAATCTGAGACCAATCTCTGCATCATTGGAGGAAGATTTAGTACTGTGGTGATCTGTCTTCCCATTTTCTATTGCTATTTCTCTCCTATTGGAAAAACTCAGACTAGAGGGATGAGTCCCTGGTCATGGCAATAAGTAAATAAATAAAATAATGCATCCTTGAAATAACCCAAATCACTTGTCATTTAAATTATAATGAACTCTCATTCTTAGAAAATATCATAAGACATGCATTACAGCTGAATCCTGCTTCTCTGGTCCCATGATTGATTAAAAAAGAAAAAAGTGGTGGGAAAGAGATGTTCTTCAACATTTTAAGGGTCCGATTACTTCTGTTTGAAAGAAACATGGTTTACTAATGCAACCCTTCCCCAGTGCAGTCCAGGAAACAAAATTGCCATCACTGTGATTTATGTCTCAGTATCCTTAATTTTCCTGATGGATCATCTAGTTTGGCGTCCTCTCAGCTTAGTTATATTATATAATTCTACTCACTGCACCTATCATCTCAAGGGTATGAAAAAACTGTGGTTTCTCACTCTTATAGGTAGCTCTTCTGCTATTTTCACTTTAGTTACATCTTCTTACACAGAAGTCTTTTTTTGAGAGGATTTGAAAGAAAACAGTTTTTAAGAACATCTATTATATTAATTCACCAGACATGGGTCTATGGCATTTTGACTTCACAAAAACCTAGTAAAATACTTCTATCACTGTTGAATATATTCTAGGGTAAAAAAAAAAAAAAGAAACAGCCCCTCCTCCAACCATGATAATCTAAAATTGGTGGCATGACCTTCATTTCTAGAAGTTTGCAGCAAATTGACAGCAAGCTATACGTGGGTGTTCTTGAAACCACTTAGCATCTGCCTTCTAGAACATAAACCAGCTACTAGGTGCTTTCGGGTTTTGATTTCTTCAAACTTTTTCTTTTTTCCTACCTCGTTTTTTTCTTTTGTTATTACTCACAATCTCTTATTTTTTAAATTTTTTTTGCTTTTTAATTTTTTAATTTATTTATTTTCCCTTTTGTTGCCCTTTTTAAATTGTTGTTATAGTTATTATTGTTGTTGATTTATTTTATTGTTGTTGTAGTTATTATTATTATTGTTGATGATGATGTCATTGTTGTTAGATAGGACAGAGAGAAATGGAGAGAGGACCGGAAGACAGAGAGAGGGAGAGAAAGATAGACACCTACAGACCTGCTTCACCGCCTGTGAAGTGATTCCCCTGCAGATGGGGAGCCAGTGCTCCAATGGGGATTCTTACACTGGTCCTTGCGCTTTGCGCCAAGTGGGCTTAACCCACTGCGTTACCGCCTGACTCCCTCACAATCTCTTCTTATGTATTAAAGCAAAAATATTATAGTATAAATCTTGGATTTCTCTCCACTCCATTTTACCATAGATATGTCCCTCGCTGGAGCCTAAAGATTGTATGATTACCATTCACAGTGTTTTCTTATAGTGAATGGGGTGACTGCTATTGTCATGGGACTGGAAACTGGAAAGTTTTCCTTAAGTGCCACTCAGTTGGGTATTATTCAAATGTGAAGTGAATGATGGACATCATTTAAACTAAAACCTGTGCTTTTTCAAATATGGCACCTTATTTTCTACAGAACTGAGGAACCAAACTCAACCTCGTCTTCTTAAGATTTTCAGAAGACTGCTATTGTTCCTACAGTCAATTCCATGACCATGGTAGCCATGTGTCATGTCCTTCCTGACTATGAGTACATGTCTAGTCATGAAATACACTCTTTTAAGTTGAACAAGGAGATCCAGGCACAGGAGTTCATCTATGCTGTATCTCTTGAGAACATTGACACCAACATTGACTTCACCCTCCCTAACAATTTCATGAGAAGGGTGTTGTGGGAGTAGCAGCTCTTGCCCCAGATTAAAAAAAAAAAAAACAAACCTCAGGAAAATACTTCCTTCCATCACTCATACGCCAGTCTTGGGTTCTTTCTCTTATCAACTCAAAATATCTTGAAGAAATTACAATAATAAAGAACTTACATGGAATTCAATTGTAGATTATATAAGGTTTGTATATATCTTTTGTGTTCTACCTGTAGGTCTGATGCCTTCAGAAAGATCATTTACAATCTCTCCCTCATGACAAATGAAATCTATGCCACCAAGCAATTCATCAGATAGTAACAAAATCAGAGATACCTAGGCAATGTCTATCAGAACTAAAAGCTCTTGAAATCCTAACTGTCCAAAGGGGAACTTTATTTTATTTTATTTATTATTATTATTATTATTATTATTATTATTATCTTTGTTGGAGGGGATTAATGGCTTACAGTCGACAGTAAAATACAGTAGTTGGTATATGAGTAGCATTTCTCAGTTTTCCACATAACACTCTAACCCTCCACCTAGGTCCTTCTCCTTACTATTTTTTCTCCTTACTATTTTCTTAATAAAGGAGAATGTTTTTTAACCCAGAACCTCATGTTTGAACGTCTATCACTTCATCCACTGTGACACCTTCCAGGCCATGAACTTTTACCTTTTAAAAGCTATTTACTGACTGGTAAGAACCCGTTTTTATTAAGACACAGTCTTAAATATTGAACAAAAATGTATGTTTCTTCCATAAGTAATAAACTAAACCCAATGTGATGAAATTAGAGAAAAAAAAAAAGCAAAGAAATCCTTAAGGACTATAATCTATACCAATTTTTCTTTCTTGGTAAATATTTCTTGTAATCTTGTCCTTTTCTCCATTCCTCCCTATTTTGTTCTCTTAATGCCTCTTAAGAGGAAGCTTGGGCATTGGCACAGTAGCTAGAGTGTTGGATTCTCTTGCATAAGGTCTTGAGTTCAATACCCATTGCCAGAGTGATATTCTTGTTCTATCACTCATTACTTAATAAGTGCATATATTTCTTTTTTTTTTTGCCCTTTTTTAAATATTTATTTAATTTATTTATTCCCTTTTGTTGCCCTTGCTGTTTTATTGTTGTAGTTATTATTGTTGTTGTCGTCGTTGTTGGATAGGACAGAGAGAAATGGAGAGAGGAGGGGAAGACAGAGAGGAGGAGAGAAAGATAGACACCTGCAGACCTGCTTCACCGCCTATGAAGCGACTCCCCTGCAGGTGGGGAGCCGGGGTTTGAACCGGGATCCTTATGCCGGTCCTTGTGCTTTGCGCCACCTGCACTTAACCCGCTGCGCTACAGCCCGACTCCCTGTGCATATATTTCTTAAAGAATTTATGATTAAGTTTAAAAAAGAAGTTCTTTAAAGGACATAAGAAAGTTCACCCAACAGAGCACACATTTTATCATGCAGATGACCTAGGCTCCTGTTTCCATATAGAAGCACTTGTGCAGAAAAAATTCACTAGTGGAAGAACAGTGCTGTGTAGTGTCTTTCTTTCTCTTTTATTCTCTGTCTCTCACTCCCTACCAAAACCCAACAAAACAAAAATAACAACAATCAGATGAACCAACCACAAACAACAGCAAAAAAAATAAAAAACAGTAGAGACGACTATCTAAAATTGTGTTCCCACATTTGCCCATGTAAGACCCCAAATAAACATAATTTTATCTTAGTCATGTTTTATAATTCTCTTCTGATATAACTATAAGGATTCCTTGTCTTTTAATCTCTGTTAGATACAATGATGGTAGTTGACTCTCTGGTTCTAACCAGTTTTGAATAAGCTTTCGCTTGCCCTCATTTGGGGAGGGAGAGAAGGGAGACATCAGACCAGAAGGATGCTTAATTCTATCCTCAAACTTTATGAGCATCTTGGAGATGAGCTGTCTCATTATCTCTTCCTCTGTCTATTTCTGAAAAGGAAGCCTGGAGCAGTGAAGACCCAGTGATGATATATACATATACATATTGAATTCTTCTTCTAGCATTTGCCCTTCATCTGTAGCCAGTAAACAGCGTCAGGTTGAGCCTGATGTAAAGTTTCGAGACCTCCTTTGAATCTGGAGAGGTGGCAGTCATTGACTATGTGGGTCATAGTCTGTCTGTAGCCGCAGGGGCAGTTCGGGTCATCTCTGGCTCCCCAGCGATGGAACATAGCGGCGCATCGGCCATGGCCTGTTCGATAGCGATTGAGGAAGGCCCAGTCATAACGTGCTAGGTCAAAGCCGGGTTGATGCTTGCAGGGGTCTGTGATGAGGTGTTTGTTCTTTACCTCAGATGACTGCCAACTCTGTTTCCAAGAGTCTGGAACAGAGAAGTTCAGTGTAGGTGTAGGGGACCAGATTGGATGACGAGATATATTGAATGATATACAGTATCTCAGGTAGCTTCAGTTAAAGACGTAAGAGACATCATATACATGAATATCAAGTGGAAAACTTGGACAAAATCTAGAGAAAACCTCTACTTATTATTTTTAAAGAATTTCTTTATTTTTTATTTCTTTTTTATTAGACAGAGTAATTGAGGAGAGGGGAGGTACATAGACAGACAGACAGATGATAGATCTGCAGAGCTGCTTCACCTCTCATGAAGCTCCCCCCCCGCCCCTGCAAGTAGGGAGTGAGGGCTTGAAACTGGGTCCTTGCATAACAACGTATGTGCTTAACCAGGTGTGCCACCCACTAGCCTCCATTTTTAATGTTCTAAATTGTCTAACATCTCTCAATAGTGAGATAGCTCTCTGGTCACTGTCTACTGCCTGTCATTTCCACAACATATATTTTTTTAATTTTTATTTATAAAAAGAAAACACTGACAAAACCATAGGATAAGAGGGGTACAACTATACACAGTTCCCACCACCAGAACTCCCTATCCTATCCCCTCCCCTGATAGCTTTCCTATTCTTTATCCTTCTGGGAGTATGGACCCAGGGTCATTATGGGGTGTAGAAGGTGGAAGGTCTGGCTTCTGTAATTGCTTCCCTGCTGAACATGGGCATTGGCAGGTCAATCCATACTCCTAGCCTGCCTCTGTCTTTCCCTAGTGGGGCAGAGCTCTGGGGAAGTGGGGCTCCAGGACACATTTTTGGGGTTGTCTGCCCAGGGAAGTATCATGGTAACATCTAGAACCTGGTGGCTGAAAAAAGAGTTTGCTGGTGCTCACGTGGGTGGCCTCACAACTGAGGTAGCTGCTGGCTTTCCCTTCACCAATTCTAGTAATCATGTGATGCAGAAAGAAAGGAGAAATTCAAGTATGAACTTCCAATTTATTCGGAGAAAGGACAAAGTTTATATAGGAAAGTGGAACAAAGAACATTTTTCATGTATGTCAGTAATCATAGGTTTTCAAAAGGTCAGTACCCCTATGGTGGGGATGGCTAGGAATGACGAGAATTGATGAGATACCAAAAGGTCAAGGCAGTTATTTTCCATGAGGCAAGAGATGTTAATTATATAAAGGTATTAAGGAAAACATGGTAGTTAAACCAGTAGAGTGAGATAAAACTGATAAGGGCAGAGTTTGATGTAAATCATGGTGATCAAAGAATCTGGGAAGTGAGGTATGGGGGTCTCACTGTTAAGTTACTGGCAAGGCAGTGATGGAGTGTATGTGATCAAAAGATGGTGAACTTATAGTGAACATGGTGACCTTTAAGTGAACTTTCAAGCAGGCAACCATTTGGTTTGCAGCAAGGGAATGAGTTAAGTGTGAGAGGTTGCAGGCCTCTGTGAAGCCTGGGATACTGACAAGGGGAAACTGAGTCAGGAAAGCATTTCCCTCCAAGCTGTATCCTAGAAAGGGAGAGACTGACAGGTGGAGTGTCTTTTCAGACCTCCATCTCAAGGATAGGGGAGTTCCCCTATGCTCTACTATGTTTTCACATAATCCTACAAGAGTTAACATATAAAGCCAAACAAATTGTTGACTAATCATGAACCTAAAGGCTGGAATAATGCAGATGAAGATTTGGGGATCTCTGTTTCGAAGATAGCTGGTAGGACTATTTCAGTTATATTCCAAAGGGTTTATGACTATACTAGTTTTTTCCTGAGCCTGACCTCTGATATGCAGGTGGACTCAAATTACTGTCTGGGGAGATTATGTCATTGGTGGAAAAATGGCCAGAACGTTCCATTCCTACTCATGACCACAGAATATGAGCTCAGATCTACAGGGATGCACAGGTCACATAGGCACTTAAGCTGAATATGGGCCCCAGATCATATTATATTGATGGGGTTTACAATCAACATTATTGATATGCCTTTCCCATATTTGGGAGCTTTCCTGATCCAGCTTTCTGGTCCTTTTTCCAGCCATGACATCATCTCTACAGATAATAACTTGGATCCACCTGCATATCAGATTTCAGGCTCAGGGGAAAAAATAGAGCATATCCACAGGCCCTTTGGAATATAACTAAAATAGGCCTACTAGCTATCTACAAAATGGAGACCCCCCAACTCTTCATCTGCACTATTCCAGCCTTTAGGTTCATGATTAGTCAACAACTTGTTTGGCTTTATATGTTAACTCTCTTTTCATGCACCAGGTTCCAGATGCTAGCATGATGCCAACCAGGCTTCTCTGGACAGACAACCCCACCAATGTGTCTTGGAGCTTTGCTTACCCAGAGGGAGGGAGGGTGGGAGGGAGAGAGGAAGAGAGAGAGGGAGGGAGGGAGAGAGAGAGGAAGAGAGAGAGAGAGAGAGAGAGAGAGAGATGAAGGTAGCTGGAAGTAGTAGTTCAGAGATACCAGTGTGGTTGTCTCATATACACATACTGCATTTCACAGGTTCTTGTACAGTGAAAAACAGTAGCCTTCCGAGACCTAAAGACCCTGGCAGT
Organism: Erinaceus europaeus; assembly: GCF_950295315.1. NCBI lineage: Eukaryota > Metazoa > Chordata > Mammalia > Eulipotyphla > Erinaceidae > Erinaceus > Erinaceus europaeus. Next base: position 83,004,146 of record NC_080164.1, on the reverse strand, counting down.
CTTGAAGTTCTGGGTTAGTTTGAGGGTTCCTAAAGTCAAAACTGTTCATAATTATGCTAGAGATCATTTTTCTTTTTCATCCTTACTTTCTCATAAGTATATAATAAAGCTTTTTCTTCCTACCATATTTCATTTCCTCTCTCTTTTTCCTCTTTCTTCCCCCCTCCTTCTTCAGTCTTTTATCATCTATTTACCTATCTATCATCTATCTGCCTATCATATCTATCTATCATCTACCCATTATCTATCTGTCTACCTTATCTATCTACCTACCTATCATCTGTCTATCTATATATCATGTCATCTCCTTCCTGTCACTGGGCTATCACTGGGACTTTGTGCTTGCATAATTCCATTGCTTTTGGTGACTTTTAATTCCCCCCTCATTTTTTTTTCCCTAGAGAAAGAGGGTAAGGCAGAAAGGGAGACACAGAGAGATGGAGAAGCACAGCAGTACTGCTCCACTGTTCATGAAGTTTTCCCCCTACTGGTGCTCCCATGGGGTGGACTAGGGTGAGAAGACAAATCTTCAGGTTTGCTAGTGTGTATACTTGTCCAGGTGAGCCACTAGTTGTAACCTACCATAAGAATATTCTGTGAGGTTTGTGGCTTTCACCATTGCTTGCAGAAGCAGTTATATAGAAGTTCACTTTACTAGGGAGTTGGGCGGTAGTGCAGCGGGTTAAGTGCATGTGGCGCAAAGTGTAAGGACCAGTGTAAGGATCCTGGTTCAAGCCCCTGGCTCCCCACCTGTAGGGGAGTCGCTTCACAGATGGTGAAGCAGGTCAGCAGGTGTCTATCTTTCTCTCCCCGTCTCTGTCTTCCCCTCCTCTCTCCATTTCTCTCTGCCCTATCTAACAACGATGACATCAACAACAATAACTACAATGAAAAACAAGTGCAACAAAAAGGGAAAATAAATAAATATTAAAAAAAAAGAAGTTCACTTTACTTTGAGCAACTTGCCAAACTGTCAAAAGACATTCTTTTTCTTCCCAGATCTGATTTATTTTGGAACATACTATTACATTTCTATAAAATACATGGCATGATAGTGTGTAATAGTTTAGAATTGTTAAGTGAATTCAATCCTTTAAAAATTCATGAGTTTTCCATGGCACAGAGGTAAGCTATATAGATAAAATACTGTTAAAATGCATAGTCACAACCAACAAAAGTAAAAACATTTTGGGGTCCTCAACAGTTTTTAACAGTGAACTGTTGTTTTCGCCGGGCTAGGTTGTTTTCGCCGGGCTGGCTTCACGGGTGGGTAACAGACGACCAGGGACTCATGGTTGAACTGTAGGCAGTATCTCTTTATTCATGCAGGACGCAGCACAATCTAAGACGAGCTAAGCTAAACTCCAGTACCCTAAAACTCACAATGCTGTCTTTATATATACTTGCCAAGTAGGGTGGAAACAGGATGTGACATAGAGAGGGTGGAGAGAAAAGTGACTGGTGAAAATCAGAGTGTGACAAGGAGGGGGCAGAGCAGGTGAGAATCCTATCACTGAACCACCAATGCCCTGGAGTGCTTTATGTAAATGTAAAAGTGATTTATATAAATAGACCAAAGCTTTTAATGGGATTAAACCTATCCCTATATAGACATATGGTTAAGCAGAAGCCAGGGGGAGCTGGCATACTATCCAACATCTCCCCCTTTGCTAATTCCTCCAATATCTTTCTTAGGTTCAGAGATTTCTTTAACACAAATTCGTCCCTTAAAACCTAATGTCACCTTTCCTTCTAACCTTACTCTTGCTTCTTTACAAAGTTTTCTAGGAAATTTAAATTGGCTTAGGCAGTATCTCTATCTGCCTACAAGCTGCCTCAACCACTGTTTGACCTGTTAAAAAGAAACAAACAGCCCTCCTCAAAACGTAAGTTAACTCCTGAGGCCTCCTTGGCACTGGAAAGGGTTAACCAGGCCCTCCAGGACATGCACCTTGTTCGATTCTCTCCCTCCTCTCCAGTAAACCTTCTAATCTTCAACTCCACCCCCACAGTAGTAGGGGCATTGTGGCAAGACCATGGGGTTCTTGAGTGGCTTCACATGCCAGTAGGAGGAACTCCAAGACTCCTCACTGAGATAGACGTGTTAGCATTCATGGTTCACCAAGGGAGAAATAGGTCTGTGCAGGTCTTAGGGAAAGAACCAGATTTAATTATTCTGCCCTTTTCTCTCACAGATACAGAGTGGTTTATACGCCATCATTCCCACTTTGCCATAAGCTTCCTAGGGTTTTCCAGGACAAATAGATAACCATTTTCCTTCCAATAAATTGATAGCTTCTTTACCTCTTCTGCCTCTACTAGCACCTAAACTTTTCTCTCGAGATCCCATTCCTTCTGCTCCTACAGTCTTCACTGATGGTGGAAAAAAGGGAGCTGCTGCCCTTATATATTACCCAGACAAACAATCTCCTAAACCTCTCTTTACTGAGCTTCCTGAGAATTCCCCTCAGTACAAAGAACTTTATGCTGTTTTCCTTGCATTAAAAGCTGTACCAGAATCCTTCAACCTTTTTTCTGACAGTGTGTATACTGTTAACTTACTTCCATGGCTTGCTCATTCCTATGTGAAAATTGATGACAACCTACTTTCCCCTCTCTTGGTTCAAATCGCCTCTATGCTCTCTTCTCAAACCCAACCACTATATATTCAGCACCTTCGTTCCCACAGCCCTCTTCCTGGTTCCCTGTCTGAAGGGAATGCTGCAGCTGACTGCCTTGCCTCCACAGGAGCTCTCCTAGTCTCTGTCTCTGATCCTGCTGATTTCCATTCTCTAACCCATGTTAATCTTAAAGGCCTTCGAGCTCGATTTCCTGATATTCTGTTACCACAATTAAAACATATCCTAGCTACATGCTCTTCCTGTGCAAGTCTCATAAAAACACCTGCTATTCAGACTCTTGGTGTTAACCCCGAAGCTTAAAAGCTAATGCTATTTGGCAAATTGATGTCACCCACATACCAAACTTTGGCAAACAAAAATATGTGTTTGTCTCAATTGATACCTTTTCTAAATTTATGTGGGCAACAGCTCAGACAGGAGAAAGCTCTAAAAAGCTTATAAGCCACATGCTCTCCTGTTTTGCTGTGATGGGCTTACCTCTTCATGTGAAAACCGACCATGAACCAGCATTTACCAGCAAACAATTTAAAGATTTTTGTTCCCTCTGGAACATTACTCATACCACAGGCATTCCCTATAATCCACAGGGAAAAGGCATTGTCGAGAGGGCCCATCAAACTCTTAAGGCTCAATTGAATAAAGATAGAGGAGGAATGTATCCCCCCAATATCCAGCTAACAAAAGCCTTAACTACGTTAAATCTCTTTAATATTTACAATAACTTGAACTTACCTCCTATTATTCTTCATTGGCAAACACCATCTACTCTTCCATCTATTAAGGTCAAATGGAAAGACCCACTTGATAAAATTTGGAAAGGGCCTGACCCTCTACTGACCATGGGAAGAGGTTTCGCATGTATTTTCCCTCATAATTACTCTAAACCTGTCTGGGTTCCTGCCCTCCATGTCAGACAATACCCTCATGATGGCACTGTTATCCCTGAAGAACAAGAAACACAAGAGGACTAGATGCAGGATACATCCCAGGATCCATAATATGACATGGCAGAACCTACAAAAGTTGGCTCACAGAGCCCTCTCTCCTACCCCTTCTCTGAATGTCTTATGTTATGAATGGCCAGTTGTGTTTTGTGAGTGAGTGTGCTGAATGACCAAAAATTTTTGTATGACCTATCTGTTCAGAAGTACTCTAAATGTTAAAACCATTGTTACTAACATGCATTAACTCTCTAAGTAACCTGAGTCTGCTTATAGTCCAAAGTCAATTATAGTAAACCTCTAACTTGTTACAAGTTTTATTGTTTTTCACAAGTAAGTGATTATAGCTATCAAGCCTTCATATGAGGAATCATCTGTTCATATGGTTAAGCAGAAGCCAGGGGGAGCTGGCATACTATCCAACAGTGAACAGAAGACTAGAGTTGAGCAGATTTGAGAACTACTATGTTAGGTATTGCATTGGATCGACCTTCCCGTGGTGCATCCCGTGAGTATCCATTCATTGGGGAAACTGATGATCCTTCCTAGCTGACTGAATCCACATGGATCCCAGTCACTTTCAAAGCCAGCAACAAGCAGCTCCTGACAGCTTTCAAGCTGTTGGTCCTGCTCTTCGAGTCCTCCAACTTAATGTTGAGGGGCTGTCCTTTGCCAAACACGTTCTTATTGGTCAATTGGTGATACAGCATCAGGCAGATGTTATTTGCCTACAAGAAACACATATAGCAGTCGATGAAGCTGCTCGATTCACCATCAGTGGATTCGATTTAATATGCTATAATCTCCATCCTAAACACGGCCGAGCCATCTACGCCAAATCGTGTCTTGCGGACTTTTACCATATGGCCTCTTCGACCTTCTACGACTCCATTACTATTGGAACTATTCAGCTCATCAACGTATATAAGCCTCCCAGTGCCTCATGGGATAATGAGGTCCTGCCTAGCCCGAATCACCCATCCGTTTACTTTGGAGACTTTAATAGTCATCACCAAGACTGGGGATATTCCTCCACTCGTGCTGACGGCTCTATCTTAGCCGACTGGGCTTCAGCGAATGACCTCTCCCTATTATAGTATCCCAAACAGCCAGGCTCTTTTCACAGTGCTAGATGGAATAAAGACTCGTCACCCGACCTGTGCTGGATTAGCACAGTCAACGGCCAAGCCTTTCCCGCTACGAGACAAGTCCTCAAGATCTTCCCGCACAGTCATCACCGCCCAGCTATCAACCACATTGGTCTCCAGCTCCCACTGATTCTGTGCTCAGAGAAACTAAGATGGAACTTTCGGAAAGCAAACTGGCGTCTGTTCAGTGATCTTACCAACAAATCTATTCCTGCAATTCCAATGAACTCTATCCCCTCTGAAGATTCCTACAGGCGCTTCCGCCAAGCCATCTTCAAAGCAGCTTCCCAAGCCATTCCTCGTGGGAGACGTGCTAACTATACGCCTTGTCTTGATGCTGAATGCAACTACTAATTCAGTATGATGAGTCAGGTGACCCAGATGTGGCTGACCATCTCATTGCCTCCCTGGATGCAGCACACCAAGCCCGCTGGCAACAACTCACGGAAAGTCTGAACTTCACCCACTCAAGTAGGAAGGCCTGGAAGCTTCTTCATAGTCTGGGTGCTGGTAGCCAACCCCCTCCCATCTCCCATCCTCCCGTATCTCCAAACTCAGTGGCCAGTCACCTAACTCAAGTTGGACGTGCTAAGATCGACCCAGTCTGGAAAAGAGAAATTTCCCATGAGTGGTCATCCCACTTCCGTTTATCTTGTCCATCTCCAAAACTCTCTCCCTTTACACTGTCTGAACTGGAAGACGCTTTGCAGAGGGTTAAACAGGGAACGGCTGCTGGCTATGATAACATCACCCCAGAACTCATTCTTAACTTGGGCCCCGCCGCAAAGAAGTGGCTCACTTCATTCCTGTCCCACATCTTGGAATCCGAATCTATGCCCAAAATTTGGCGTCGTGCGAAGATAATAGCAGTTTTGAAACCAAAGAAAGACCCAACACTGACCGCCAGCTATAGACCAATTTCTCTCCTCTCCGTGTGTTACAAACTCCTTGAGAGGCTGCTTCTGTCACGTATTTCTCCTCTTACAGAGAAATTCCTATCACCTGCCCAAGCTGGTTTCTGGCCAGGAAAATCTACCTACGAACAAGCACTGGCCCTCTCAACTTACATTGAAAATGGATTCCAGAAGAATTTAAAGACGGGTGCTGTCTTTGTTGATCTCACAGCAGCCTATGACACGGTCTGGCACCATGGTCTCCTAGTCAAGATCTCAAGATGCCTGCCTCCATGGGTGGCCAACACTATATCGTTTCTTCTCCAAAACAGAAGATTCCGGGTGCATCTGGGTGACAAGTCTAGCACATGGAGACTTGTCTCAAGTGGCCTCCCCCAGGGCTCTGTTCTGGCTCCTATGCTATTTAATATTTACATCAATGACCTCCCAGAAACTTCTTCAAGGAAGTTCATCTATGCCGATGACATCTGCTGTACAACCCAGGCATCAAAGTTCGACATCCTTGAGGAAACACTCACGAAAGACATGTCTCTGATATCTGATTACTGTAAAAAATGGCGACTAATCCCTAGCACTGCAAAAACGGTATCATCTGTTTTCCATCTACACCATGCCTCGTCCTCGCATGAGCTTAATGTGCAGCTTGGCGATACGAGAATCTGGCATGAAGCCCAGCCAGTCTATCTTGGCGTTACTCTCGATCACACTCTGTCATTTCATAAACATCTCATAAAAACTGCAGCAAAGGTGGGCGCGAGGAATAACATCATTGCAAGACTGGCCAGCTCCTCATGGGGCATGAGCGCTTCCACACTACAATCATCATCTCTGGCATTATGCTATTCCACTGCAGAATACTGTGCCCCAGTATGGTTCCATAGCCCCCATGTCCACTTGGTCAATTCCAAATTATGTTCCTCCATGAGGATAATTTCTGGAACCATCCGTTCCACCCCGGTTCCATGGCTACCAGTTCTTAGCAACATCGCCCCGCCAGATATTCGTTGGGATGCGGCATCATCTAAGTTCATTACCCACATCTACACTCGACCAGACCTGCCAATATACGCGGATATCTTCGCCCACCCTGTCCAACACTTGACGTCTCGTCACCCAATCTGGTCCCCTACACCTACACTGAACTTCTCTGTTCCAGTCTCTTGGAAACAGAGTTGGCAGTCAGCTGAGGTAAAGAACAAACACCTCATCACAGACCCCTGCAAGCGTCAACCCGGCTTTGACCTAGCACGTTATGATTGGGCCCTCCTCAATCGCTATCGAACAGGCCATGGCCGATGCGCCGCTATGTTCCATCGCTGGGGAGCCAGAGATGACCCGAACTGCCCCTGCGGCTACAGACAGACTATGACCCACATAGTCAATGACTGCCACCTCTCCAGATTCAAAGGAGGTCTCGAAACTTTATATCAGGCTCAACCTGACGCTGTTTACTGGCTACAGATGAAGGGCAAACGCTAGAAGAAGAAGAAGGTATTCCGAGCACATTTTAAACATGCAAATGCCAGTTATGATGTAATGTACCAAAGCAAAGGACTGGGGGGAATGGGGAGGGACCTGGGGGAGGTTCCACTAGATAAATGCTAAGAGTCGTATTTCTGGGTCATAGGTAATTCCATTTTTATTTGTTTAAGGATTCTCCATACAGTCTCCCAAAGGGGCTGTACTAGTCTGCATTCCTACCAGCAATGTAGCAGGAGTCCCCTTTCTCTATAACCTCTCCAATACCTGTACTTTTCTAGTTTGTTGATGAAAGTCATTTACACTGCTGGTGGGAAGTAAATTGGTCTAACCTCTGTGGAGAGCAGTCTGGAGAATTCTTAGAATACTAGAAATAGACCTATCCTGTGACCCTACAATTCCTGTCCTGGGGATATATCCTAAGGAACCCAACACAACAATCCAAAAAGATTTGTGTATACCTATGTTTATAGCAGCAGAATTTGTAATAGCCCAAACCTGGAAGCAACCCAGATGTCCAACAACAGATAAGTGATTGAGCAAGTTGTGATATATATCACAATATATATTTATTATACATATATATTACTCAATATGCATATTACTCAGCTATTAAAATGGTGATTTCTCCATTTTCAGCCCCTCCTGGATGGAGCTTGAAGAAATAATGTTAAGTGAAATGAGTTAGAAACAGAAGAATGATTATGGGATGATCTCATTCACAGGCAGAAGTTGAAAAACAAGACCAGAAGATAAAACACTAAGCAGAACCTGGACTGGAGTTGATGTTGTTTTCACTTTGGTGCATCAAATTAAAAAACTCTAGGGTGGGTGGGTGGGTGGGGGAGTACAGTTTCTAGAAAAGGATGACAGAGGACCTAACTTAGTGGGGGCTGTACTATTATGTGGAAAACTGAGAAATATTTTGCATGTACAAACTATTATACTTACTGTCGAATGTACAACATTAATCACCATTTACCCATTAAAGGGAAAAAAATAAAGTCATTCTCTCAGAAATGGGTTCTTAGTGTAGCTTTAATGTGTATTTCTCTAATGATAAGTGAAGTGAATTATTTCCCATGTGTATCTCTTCTTCAGCCTACTGGCTCCTTCTATGTTCCTCTTTGTGGCCCTAGCATTCCTCAATCTTTATTCCCTCCTACTCTAGAGTCCATTAGACCCTGTCCTCTAGGCTCTGTTCCCTCCAGCTCATTTATTTTCATCCTTCACATCTCAACAAGAATCTCATTTTCCCTGAGAAGACTGTTTCAATGCCCCAGACTATGTTAAGTCCTTTTAAAATGAAACTTCTGGCTACACAGTGCTTTCCTTTTTGTCACAGTTAGCAAGACTTCAATTACATTCAACAAATATTTATTAAGAAACTTCATTATGCTAGATCATGTTCTAGGAGCTAGGAGACACCTAGACAAATACTATAAAAAAAACCTCAAGACCTTAGGGAGCTCATGCTCAATAATAAACATAGAAATACATAAATTTCCACACGTGAAGTCTCTGGATACATTCTGAGGTGAAGCATGTTGAAGTAGCAATCATTGCTTTGGTTACGTTGTGATCGGCAGATGCAATGTTATTTGGTTTGGATTGGGAGATGCCTACCTTATGCTTTTGTTCACTAATCCTTTCTTAAATAAAAAATTAAAAAAAAAAAGAAATACATAAATTTACAGTAAGCCAGATCCTAATAAGAGCTATAGAGAGAAATAAAATCAGGAAGGAAGATAAGCAACAGTGTAAATGTTACTGCTGTGGGTGGGGATAGATGTGCAGAGGCTCCCCTGGTAGAACACACAAGGATGCAGGTTTGATTCCCACTGTGTACGGTAGCACAAGTGGTGAAGGAATGTTCCCTTGCTCTCTCTTTTCTTCTCTATTTGTCTTTGCATCTATCATCTATCTATCTATCTATCTATCTATCTATCTACTATCTCTCTATCATCATAATCTATCCATCTATTCGTCTATCTAAAAAAAAATGCCACTAGGTGTGGTAGAGTTGTGCTGGCACTGAGACCCAATGAAACCTTGGTGTTAGTCAATCAATCAGTTTATTATCTATCATTCTATCTTTCATTAATGTATCTATGTATCTATCATTCTATCGATCCACATATCTATCTATGATTTGTCTATCTATAAGTATTGTGCAGATACTGAGCCCCAATGCAGCCTTCATGATAGTCAATCAGTTTATCAATACATAAAATTCTGATCAGGGCCCCTGAAACTAAGGGGCTGACCCTAGTTGGAGCAGACCCAGGGATGGCAGGAGAGGAAGAAGCACATAGTGATGTTAACAGATGTGCTTTACTTCCTATTGTGAGGAAGGGAAGGTCTCTCTGACATGTTTATAGCAGACTGTCTCCAGATATGTCATGTGAATTCTTTTTATTGATTGATTTAATAATGATCAACAAGACTACAGGACCAGAGGGATACAATTCCACATAATTTCCACCACCAGAGTTCTGCATCCCATTTGGTATGGACCAAAATTCTTTATGGGGTGCAGAAGATGGAAGGTCTGGCTTCTGTAATTGCTTCTCAGCTGGACATGGGTATTGGCAGTTTGATCCATATGCCAAGCCAATTTCTCTCTTTCCCTAATGGGGTAAGACTCTGGAAATGTGGGGTTCCATTGGTGAGGTCATCTGCCCAGCAAAGTCAGCTTGGTATTATGGTACCATCTGCAACTCAGTGGCTTAAAAAGGTATGTGAATTACTTTAAGATGAGGCCAATTAGGGCCTGTAGGTTTATGAACACTTTCATCACTCCGTTAATAATCCAGAAGAAAGACACTTGGGGTATTACCTAGATTTAGGATTACTACCACAAATACCATGTCTACCAGCGAATGCATTTGAGGAGGCAGAGCAAACATCTACTTATAGAGTACCTGGCTCTTTCTTCAAGGGTCTCCTTTTTTCTCCTTGAAGCTTCAGGGTGCTGTCTCATTCCTTAGCTCAGAATAAATACCCTCATTTTGCCTCCATCTACTTTGCAACTTACACTTGCATAAATTCTCCACATTTATGTTGTGAAATTTGAATTTCTTTTTTTTAAATTTCTTTATAGGGGGATTAATGTTTTACAGTTGACAGTGAATATAATATTTTGTACATGTGTAACATTTCCCAGCTTTCTAAAAAACAAATAAATCAACTCCAGTCCAAGTTCTGCTTAGTGTTTTCCCTTCTGATCTTATTTTTCAACTTCTTTTTTTAAAATAATTTATTTCTTTATTGGGGAATTAATGCTTTACATTCAACAGTAAATACAATAGTTTGTACATGCATAACATTCCCCAGATTCCCATTTAACAATACAACCCCCACTATGTCATTCATCATCTTTCATGGACCTGTATTCTCCCCACCCACCCACCCACCCACCCCAGAGTCTTTTACTTTGGTGCAATACTCCAATTCCATTTCAGGTTCGACTTGTGTTTTTTTTTTTTTTTTTTCTAATCTTGTTTTTCAACTTTGGCCTGAGAGTGAGATCATCCCATATTCATCCTTCTGTTTCTGACTTATTTCACTCAACATGATTTTTTCAAGGTCCATCCAAGATCAGCTGAAAACGGTGAAGTCACCATTTTTTACAGCTGAGTAGTATTCCATTGTGTATATATACCACAACTTGCTCAGCCACTCATCTGTTGTTGGACACCTGGGTTGCTTCCAGGTTTTGGCTATTACAAATTGTGCTGCCAAGAACATATGTATACACAGATCTTTTTGGATGGATGTGTTGGGTTCCTTAGGATATATCCCCAGGAGGGGAATTGCAGGGTCATAGGGTAGGTCCATTTCTAGCCTTCTGAGAGTTCTCCAGACTGTTCTCCACAGAGGTTGGACCAATTGACATTCCCACCAGCAGTGCAGGAGGGTTCCTTTGACCCCACACCCTCTCCAGCATTTGCTGCTGTTACCTTTTCTGATGTATGACATTCTCACAGGAGTGAAGTGATATCTCATTGTTGTCATTATTTGCATTTCTCTGACAATCAGAGACTTGGAGCATTTTTTCATGTGTTTCTCAGCCTTTTGGATCTCTTCTGTGGTGAATATTCTGTCCACGTCCTCCCCCCATTTTTGGATGGGGTTATTTGTTGTCTTGTTGTTGAGTCTGGCAAGCTCTTTATATATGTTGGTTATTAAACTCTTATCTGATGTATGGCATGTAAAGATCTTCTCCCATTCTGTGAGGGGTCTCTTGGTTTGGGTAGTGGTTTCTTTTGCTGTGAAGAAGCTTTTTAATTTGATGTAGTCCCATAGGTTTATACTTACCTTAGTCTTCCTTGTAATTGGATTCGTTTCATTGAAAATGTCTTTAAAATTTATGCGGAAAAAAGTTCTGCCAATATTTTCCTCTAAGTATCTGATAGTTTGTGGTCTAACATCCAAGTCCTTGATCCACTTGGAATTTACTTTTGTATTTGGTGAAATACAGTGACTCAGTTTCATTCTTCTGCATGTTTCAACCCATTGTTTCAACACCATTTGTTGAAGAGACTCTGCTTTCCCCATGTAATAGTCTGGGCCCCTTTGTCAAAGATTAGATGTCCATAGGTGTGGGGACTCATTTCTGGGCTCTCAATTCTATTCCACTGGTCAGTGTGTCTGTTCATGTTCCAGTACCAAGCAGTTTTGATGACAATGGCCCTATAATACAGTTTGAGATCTGGGAGTGTGATGCCTTCGGTTCTGTTCTTTTTTCTCAAGATTGTTTTGGCAATTCTAGGTCTTTTCTGGTTCCAGATAAACATTTGTAGCATTTTTTCTATTCTCCTAAAAAATGTGCTTGGGATCTTGATGGGGATAGCATTAAATTTGTAGATGGCTCTGGGTAATATATTCATTTTGATGATGTTAATTCTTCCAACCCATGAACATGGAATATCTTCCCACTTCTTTGTGTCTTTTTCAATTTCTTTGAGTAGTGACTCATAATTTTCAGTATACAAGTCTTTTACTTCTTTGGTTAGGTTTACTCCTAGATATTTTATTGTTTTTGTTGCTATCGAAAAAGGAACTGATTTATGGATTTCAATTTCTTCTAACTTAGTGTTTGCATAGAGGAATGCCACTGACTTTTGAATGTTAATTTTATAGCCTGACACCTTACTGTATTGCCTGATGATTTCCAAAAGCTTCTTGCTGGATTCCTTAGGTTTTTGCATGTATACTATCATGTCATCTGCAAATAAGGAGAGTTTGACTTCTTTTCTCCCAATCTATATGCCTTTAATTCCTTGCTCCTGCCTGATTGCTATGGCAAGAACTTCCAACACTATGTTGAATAGTAATGGTGATAGTGGGCATCCCTGTCTAGTACCTGATATGAGTGGAAATGCTTCCAGTTTTTCACCATTGAGTATGATGTTGGCTGTAGGTTTGCTATATATAGACTCCACTATCTTCAGGAATTTTCCATCTATTCCCATTTTTTTTTAGTGTTTTGATCATAAAGGGATGTTGTATTTTGTCAAAGGCTTTCTCTGCATCTATTGATATGACCATGTGGTTTTTGGTCTTGCTTTTGTTGATGTGGTGGATCACATTGATTGATTTACGTATATTAAACCAACCTTGCATGCCTGGGATAAACCCCACTTGGTCATGATGAACAATCTTTTTGATATACTGCTGTATCCGGTTGGCTAGAATTTTGTTCAATATTTTCGCATCTATGTTCATCAGAGATATTGGTCTGTAGTTTTCTTTTTTGGTTGTGTCCCTGTCTGCTTTTGGTATCAGGGTGATGTTGGCTTCATAGAAGTTGGCAGGGAGTATTCCAGTGTCTTCAATCTTCTGGAAGACTTTTAAGAGTAGAGGCATTAGTTCTTCTTTGCAAGTTTTGTAGAATACATTTGTAAAACCATCTGGTCCAGGACTTTTATTTTTGGGAAGATTTTTGATAACTGTTTCAGTTTCATTAGCTGTGATGGGACTGTTCATGTTATCCACTTCCTCTTTACTTAGTTTTGGAAGTTGGTAGGTATCTAGGAAATCATTCATTTCTTCCAGGTTCTCTAGCTTGGTGGCATATAGTTGTTCATAGAAGCCTCGCATGATATGTTGAATTTCTGCAGTGTCTGTTGTGATATCTCCTCTTTCATTTACTATCCGATTTATTTGGGTCTTCTCCCTTTTTTGTTTTGTGAGTCTGGCTAAAGGTTTGTCGATTTTGTTTACTCTTTCGAAGAACCAACATTTACTTTCATTGATCTTTTATATGGTTTTCCTATTCTCAATGTTATTTATTTCTGCCCTAACTTTAGTGATTTCTGTCCTTCTGGTTGCTTTAGGATTCCTTTGTTGTTCTTCTTCTAGGTCTTTAAGATGTGCAATCAGGCTGTTTATTTGTGCCTTTTCTTGTTTCCTAATATGTGCTTGTATAGCTATGAACTTCCCTCTTAGGACTGCTTTAGCTGTGTCCCAAATATTTTGATAGCTTGTGTCTTCATTTTCATTGAACTCTCGAAACATTTTGATTTCTTCCTTGATTTCCTCTTTGACCCAGAAGTTGTTAAGAAGTGTACTGTTGAGCTTCCACATTTTGGGACTGTTACTAATCTTTTGTTGATTGTTAAGTGTTAGTTTAATTCCACTGTGGTCTGAGAAGATGCTTGGGATGATTTCAGTGCTCTTGAATTGGCTGATGCTGTCTTTGTGGCCTAACATATGGTCTATCCTTGAGAATGATCCATGTGGATTTGAGTAAAATGTGTATTCCAGTTTCTTGGGATGAATGTCTGAAAATGTCCAATAGTTCTAGTTTATCTATCTCTTCATTTAGCTCCCTTATGTCTTTACTGATTTTCTTCCTGGATGATCTGTCAAGTTGAGATAGTGGGGTGTTGAAGTCCCCTACTATGATTGTGTTACTGTTAATATATTGCTGTAGTTCTTTCAGTAGAAGTTTGATGTATTTAGATGGCTTCTCATTGGGTGCATAAATATTAATAATTGTTAAGTCCTCTTGATTGACTGATCCTCTGAGCATTAAGTAGTGTCCATTCCTATCTTTTTTAATCTTATCTATTTTAAAGTCTATCATGTCAGATATGAGAAGAGCTGTTCCTGCCCTTTTTTGTGGGTCATTGGCTTGTATGATAGTTTTCCATCCTTTCACTTGAAGTCTGTGTTTGTCTTGTTGAGTTAGGTGAGTTTCCTGTAGACAACATATTGTTGGGTTGTGTTTTCTGATCCATCTTCCTACTCTGTGTCTTTTAATAGGTGAATTCAGGCCATTGACATTTATTGATATCAAAGATTGAAGATATTTTAACGCCATTCTTGTAGAGTTTTAGAGTGTTTTGATATATGTCCTATTTGTGGTGGTCTGGTTGTTTATAGGAGACCTTTCAGAACTTCTTTCAGGGCAGGCTTGGTGATGGTTGCTTCCTTCAACTATTGCTTGTCTGAGAAGGTTTTGATGCTTCCATCTAGTCTGAATGACAGCCTAGCAGGATATAGTATTCTTGGCTGAAAGCCTTTCTCATTGAGCACTCGATAGATATCTTGCCATTCTCTTCTGGCCTGTAGTGTTTGTATGGAGAAGTCTGCTGCTAATCTTATGGGTTTTCCTTTGTAGGTGACTCTTTGTTTTTCTCTTGCAGCCTTGAGGATCCTTTTTTATCCTTATTCCTTTCCATTCTATGTATGACATGTCTTGGTGTCTTTAGGTCTGGGTTACTTCTGTTTGACCCTCTGGGCTTCTTGAATCTTTATGTCTTTGGTGTTGTCTAGACTAGAGAAATTTTTAGCTATTATGGCCTGGAGAATGCTTTCTTCCTCTCCTTCTCTTTCTTCCTCTGGTAAGCCAATAATGCGTATATTGTTTCTTTTGAAGTCATCCCATAGGACTCTGTTGTTGTTTTCAGCATCTCTTAATCTCTTTTTGAGATCTCTTACTTCTTTTTTAGTTGTCTCTAATTCATCCTCAATCTTGCTAATTCTGTCTTCAGCCTCATAGATTCTATTCTCTCTGCCCTCTACTGCTTTCTGGAGTTCATCTATTTTGTTGCCCTGCTCTGATACTGTTTTAGCTTGTTCAGCTAGTTGCCTTCTTAGCTCAGCGATTTCAGCTTTTAGCTCTCTAACAACCATGGGATAATTAGAATTTTCTTCCATATTCTCATTTGTTGTTCCTGCATTTCTGATTACAATTTTTTCAAATTCTTTATTCACTCCTGTTATTATTTCCTTAGCTAATGTTTGGATGTTGAACTCGTTGTTTTGTGCTTCACCCTCTGGAGGACTTTTAGCTGGACTCTTGTCCTGGTTCGAGTCTCCAATATTTTTTCTTGTTGTTTTAACCATTTTATATATTATGTTATGAGTTCTCTTGCTTTTGATGAGAAGCATTTACAATCCTGGGGGCAGATGGGTTATAATTGCTAGTTTTATGCTTTATGTCAGAACAGATGCCTGAATGTTTTTACCCAGGACAAAGACTTGAACTAGGGATGCTTGAATTTTTTTAAAAATCTGAAAAATAACCTGAAATACAGACTTTAGCCTTACAGCTCTAAAAACAAGTAACAGTCCAGGCCATTAAATACAGTTTAAAGTTGATAGAAAAGTGAAACAGCAAGGGATGCCAGCAATAGTGAGTAAAAACTAAAGGGTAACAGATTAAAACTGAGCTTTAATGAAACCTTCTCACCAACACTGGGAAAAATAATTCTGAACTCATGTAAGGATCTAGCTGGCTGCATTACTATTTAACCAGTTAGCAAAAATTGGAGACTGGAAGTGGAACAACACACACACACATGCACACGTACACACAACACACAAGCACACACACACTCCTTTATCCTCAAGTAGCTAATTCAATTCTTTTAGTTCTTGTTTTCTCATTGTGTCTTTAAAATATGCCCTACCTCTTCTATTCTTCTTCCCTAGCACCTAAATAATTCACATTCTCTTTTTTTTTTCCCTGCTTTTAGTTTCTTCCTTTCCCACTTCACCCTCCATGCTGTCTTTTATTTGTCAATCCCTCTCCTTATCATATGTTCATATGTATGTATATGTATAGGGCAGAGAGAAATTGAGATATGAAGGAGAAGATAGAGAGGGAGAGAGAAAGATAGAAACTTGCAGACCTGCTTCATCACTTGTGAAGTGATCCCTTGCAGATAGGGAGCTGGGAACTTGAACCTGGATCCTTATGTGGGTCCTTGCACTTTGTGTTATGTGTGCTTAACCCAGTGCACCACAGCCTGGCCCCCCTAGCCCATACTTTTACTCTTACTACTTTATTTTTTCATTCTGATGTAGCAATATTTTTAGAAATAATTTCTTTTCTGTTTAAATAACTTCTGTTTTTTACCATTACTTTTTTTTTCCAGAGTAGATATCATATGCTGGTGACAAATTCCCTTAATCTTTCTTCATTTGAGAATATCTGTATTTTTCTTCCTTCCTGGAAGGTCATTTTCCTAGATATAGAATTATAGGCTGACAGTTATTTTGTAATTTAAACCCTTGAAAATGGTGTAACTTGCATGATATTTTTAATTTACTATTTTACTTTTCTGTGAAAGAGAGAAACAGAGACCAGAGCCCCACTCAGCTAGCTGTATCATGTGATGGTCTTGAGGCTTGAATGAGACACCTCACACAAGGTAAGCCTGAGAAAGAGCACTAAAATATCTCCTCAGCTCCACATTGCTGTTTTTTAAAATTTTTTAAAAATACATTTATTCCCTTTTGTTGCCCTTGTTTATATTGTTGTAGTTATTGTTGTTATTGTTGGATAGAAAAGAGAGAAATGGTGAGAGGAGGGGGAGAGAAAGACAGACACCTGCAGACCTGCTTCACCGCCTGTGAAGTGACTCCTCTGCAGGCGGGGAGCCAGAGGCTCAAACTGGGATCCTTACACTGGTCCTTGCACTTCACACCACATGGCTTAACCCACTGGGCCACCACCTGACTCCCGTTTGTTTTAATTTTTATGTGTGCTGGAGAATGAACTCAGGACCTTATATGTATGAAATACTGCTCTGCAACCTCTGCCAGTCCAATTTTTTACTATTTATTCTTTGTTTTAATATTAGATAGGGCAGAGAGAAATTAAAAGAGGAGGGGAGAGAGAGAAAGAGAGAGACAGAGAGAAAGGGAGGGAGACAGAAAGAGAGTAAGAGAGAGAGAGAACTGCAGACCTCCTTCACAGCTTATGGATTTAAGCCATCAGCTCCCCATCTGCCACAGCCTGGCCCCCATGATCCATACTTTTACTCTTTTCTTTTTCTTTAATTTTTTATTTATTATGACCTTTATTTTTTGGATAAAGACAGCCAGAAATTAAGACAGAGGGGATGATAGAGAGATAGAGAGACACCTGTAGCCCTGCTTCATCACTCATAAAGCTTTCCCCCTGTAGGTGGGGTCTGGGGGCTTGAACCCAGGTCCTTGAGCATTGTAATATATGCACCCAACCAGGTGCGCCACCACCTGGCCCCTCTTTTTTCTTTTCTTTTTTTCTCTTCTCTTCTCTTCTCTTCTCTTCTCTTCTCTTCTCTTCTCTTCTCTTCTCTTTTTTCATTCTAATGTATCAAGATTTTTAGAAATAATTATTTTTCTGTTTACAGAACTTCTGTTAACCATTATTTTTTTTATCACAGTAGATATGCTGATGACAGATTCTCTTAGTCTTTCTTCATTTGAGAATATCTGTATTCTCAAATAGTCTGGGGGCTCAAACCTGGGTCTTTACACAGATTCTTGCCTTTAGTACTGTGCTTTGTAAATTTTTTATATTTATTTACTTATTCATTTATTTATTTTCCCTTTTGTTGCCCTTGTTGTTTTTTATTGTTGTTGTAGTTATTATTGTTGTTATTGATGTCGTCATTGTTAGATAGGACAGACAGAAATGGAGAGAGGAGGGGAAGACAGAGAGGGGGAGAGAAAGACACCTGCAGACCTGTTTCACCACCTGTGAAGCGACACCCCTGCAGGTGGGGGGCCGGGCTCTCAAACTGGGATCCTTATGCAGGTCCTTGCATTTCACGCCACCTGTGCTTAACCCACTGCACTTAACCCGCTACGTCACTGCCATACTCCCTGCACTGTGTGATTAACCGGGTGCGCCACCACCCGGGTTCCCTTGATAAGACATTTTATAGCTGAAGAGAAGGGGTAGGTATTAGTTATGTAGACATAAACAGATGTTATTTATGTAAAACTGAAAAAAAAATCAGAATTCTGTGTTGGGGAGGGCTCCACTGATACCATTCCACTACAGTCAAGGACATGTCACCTTGCTACCCCAGGTGGCTATCTTATTTCTCCATATCACCTTCATGGAGACAGGGTGTACCTCCTTGGTATTGCTGTGAACAGGGGTTCAGATGACCTCTAGACTTCAGTTGATACTGTCTTAGCAGTCTGACATTCTTTTCTTTTCTTTTTTTTCTTTCCTTTTCTTCTTCTTCTTTTTTTTTTTTTGTGTGTGTGTATTTAGGAATGATAGATCTACAAACACTTCTCTGTCAATAATTCAGTAAGTCAAGAAGGAGCCATGTATTTCAGATAACTATTCTTTCCCGAAAGACGAAAATGGCACTGGTGACAGAGAAAGGCTTCGTGAATGCAAACTCAGCTGTCATGTAGGCGGAAAAAAAGTTTTTGTGACAGATAACTATCCAATCCTATAGTTTGGTTCCCTATAAGCAAGTCTTAATATGAATGCAAGTACATCTGAAGGTCAACAGAAAAAGGAATGAGTAAGGAAGACCTGCCAGGAGAAAAAGGCACTTCAGAGGACATCGCAAAACAAATGAGTGGTATAGACATTTAGAACTCCATCCTGCTGGGCTGTTGTGGTCAACAGCAAGGACACATGGCTCAGAGTGGAAGGAGGGAGAGTCTGCATGAGTTCCTTTTAGTCTCTGTTCAAAGATTGCTTGATAGGGTGGAGGGATGGGCAGGAATGTTAATTCCCAAGTACTGCTGAGAGGATTAAGAGAAAAAAGTTTCCACTCACATAGATGAAATGATGTCAGAAGGATGTTAAACCTTGAGTGCTTTCTTTTTCTTTTTCCATTTATAGTTATTTTTATTAGTGGTTTACAAGCTTATAAAATGACAGATCCATAATTTCACACCATTCTTACCATCAAAGTTCTGTGCTTCACCCAAGCCCCCACTGCACTTCTTTCAAGGTCTGAGAGGCAGGTTGACTACCTTTTTGACTTTTTCTTTTTTCAAGTTCATGTACTTCAAGTCTCTACATTTCACATTTGAGTGAAACCATCCAGTAATAGACTTTCATCTCCTTACTTCAATAAATATAATCAATCACCTTCAGTTCAATATATGTTGTACCAAAGGACACAATTGTCTTTTTTTTTTAATTACAGAATAGTATTTCACTGAGTATACATTTTATAATGTCTTTATACAGTTGTCTGTACACAGGCATTTAGGTTACATCCACTCCTTGGCAAATGTGAATAAAGCAGCTATGAAAATATGGTGCATATTTCCCTTAGAATCAATGTTTTCATGTTCTTTGGATAGATGCTTAAGAGTGGCATTGCTGGGTTATAAGGTGTCTCCATTTTTAATTGTCTGAGGACTCTCCATACTGTTTTCCAAAGAGACCTCACCAGTTTGAATTCCCACTGATCTTGTCATTTGGAGGGTGTGGACACAGATCTTTGATGGTGGCTGTGGTGTGGAATTATACCCTATAATCTTACAATAGTGAAAACTATTATTAGTCACATATTTAAAAAAAAAGTTTGTAAAAAAATAACACAGATCAGCAACAACACAAAACAAACAAACAAACAAAAAACAACAGACAACCTAATAAAAAAAGTAGGCAAAAGTGCTGCCTTAGATAAGGTACGGCTTTGGTATATGTACCACGCGGACTCAAGTTTGGCCCACTGCATTGAAGGAAGCTTCAGTGCTGTGGTCTCTTTCATTCTCTCTTTGTTTCTTTGTCTTTATCTGAAAATATCACACTCCAGTGATGACAGAAAAAAATGAGCAAAATATATGAATAGACAGCTTTCAAAAGAAGATACACACATGGCTCAGAGACAGACATACAAAAAAATACCACTCTTCACTGATCATTAGAGAAATTCAAATTAAACCACACTGAGATTCTATCTCACACTGAGAGACTGGCCTACATCAAGGAAACAGGAGAATAGAAAAAAGGAGGGGGGGCAGGCCACATTACAATGCACAAGGACTTGGCTTCAAGCCCCTAGTCCCCACCTGCTGAGGGTTTATCCCAGGAATGCAAGGTTGGTATAATATTCATATATCAATCAACGTGATCCATGACAACAATAAAAGCAAGACCAAAAACTACATCGTCATATCAATAGATGCAGAAAAAGCCTTTGACAAAATACAACATCCCTTTATGATCAAAACACTACAAAAATGGGAATAGATGGAAAATTCCTCAAGATAGTGAAATCTATATATAGTAAAGCTACAGCCAACATCATACTCAATGGTGAAAAACTGGAAGCATTTCCTCTCAGATCAGGTACTAGACAGGGCTTCCCACTATCACCATTACTATTCAACATAGCATTAGAAGTTCTTGCCATAGCAATCAGGCATCAAGGAATTAAAGGCATAAATATTGGAAGAGAAGAAGTCAAACTCTCCCTATTTGCAAATGACATGATACTTAGAAAATCCTAAGGAATCCAGCAAGAAGATTTTGGAAATAATCAAGCAGTACTACTGTATTGCCTGGTGCCTGGCTACAAAATTAACATTCAAAAGTCAGTGGCATTCCTCTATGCAATACTAAGTTAGAAGAAGATGAAATCGAGAAATCAATCCCTTTTACTATAGCAAAAAAACGAATAAAATATCTAGAAATAAACCTAACCAAAGAAGTGAAAAATTTGTACATTGAGAATTATGAGTCACTACTAAAGGAAATTAAAAAAGACACAAAGAAGTGGAAAGATATTCCATGTTCATCAGCTGGAAGAATTAACATCATCAAAATTAATATACTACTTAGAGCCATATACAAATTTAATGCTATTCCCATCAAGATCCCAACCACATTTTTGGGAGAATAGAACAAATGTTACAAATGTTTATCTGGCACCAGAAAAGACCTATAATTACCAAACAATCTTGAGAAGAAAGAACAGAACTAGAAGCTTTACACTCCAGATCTCAAATTGTATTATAGGGCCATTATCATCAAAACTGCTTGGTACTGGAACATGAATAGACACACTGACCAGTGGAATAGAATTGAGAGCCCAGAAGTAAGCCCCCACACCTATGGACACCTGATCTTTAACAAAGGTGTCCAGACTATTAAATGGGGAAAGCAGAGTCTCTTCAACAAATGGTGCTGGAAAAAAATGGGTTGAAGCATGTAGAAGAGTGAAACTGAGCCACTATATTTCACCAAATACAAAAGTAAATTCCAAGTGGATCAAGGACTTGGATGTTAGACCAGAAACTATCAAATACTTAGAGGAAACACTTTTCTGCATAAATTTTAAAAACCTCTTCAATGAAACGAATTCAATTACAAAGAAGACTAAGACAAGCATAAACCTATGGGACTACATCAAATTAAAAAGCTTCTTAACAGCAAAAGAAGCACTATGCAAATGAAGAGTTCCCTCACACAATGGGAGAAGATCTTTACATGCCATACATCAGACTAGAGGATAATAACTAAAATATATAAAGAGCTTGCCAAACTCAACAACAAGAAAACAACTACTCCATCCAAAAATGGGGAGAGGGCATGGGCAGAATATTCACCATGAAAGAGATCCACAAGGCCGAGAAACACATGAAAAAATGCTCCAGAGAAATGTCAGAGAAATGCAAATAAAGACAAAAATGAGGTACCACTTCACTCCTGTGGAATGTCATACATCAGAAAAGGTAACAGCAGCAAATGCTGGAGATGTTGTGGGGTCAAAGGAACCCTCCTGCACTGCTGGTGGGAATATAAACTGGTCCAACCTTTGTGGAGAACAGTCAGGAGAACTCTCAGAAGGCTAGAAATAAACCTACCCTATGATCGTGCAATTCCTCTCCTGGGGATATATCCTAAGGAACCCAACATACCTATTCAAAAAGATCTGTGTACACTTATGTTCTTAGCAGCACAATTTGTAATAGCCAAAACCTGGAAGCAACCCAGGTGTCCAAAAATAGATGAGTTGCTAAGTAAGTTGTGGTACATATACACCATGGAATAGTACTCAGCTATTAAAAATGTTGACTTCACTGTTTTCAACAGAACTTGGATGGACCTTGAAAAGTTCATGTTAAGTGAAATAAGTCAGAAACAGAAAGATGAATATGGGATAATATCACTCTCAGGCAGAAGTTGAAAAACAAGATCAGAAGAGAAAACACAAATAGAATCTGAACTGGAGTTGGTGTATTGCACCAAATAAAAGACTGGGATGGGTGGATGGGAGAATATAGGTCCAAAAAGGATGACAGAGGCCCTAGTGGGGTTTGTATTGTTATATGGAAAACTAGGAAATGTTATGCATGTACAAACTATTGTATTTACTATTGAATGTAAAACATTAATTCCCCAATAAAGAATTAAAAAAAAAACAGCAAATGTGCCAGTGGTACTAACTGAACAGTCTGGGAAGTATCAATTATGTTCCACTGATAATTGTGGTGTACAAAAAACTAAAGTGTGAATAAAAATCATGCTTCCTTTAGTCAAGCACCTCCCTCTGTAACTTGCAGGCACATTGTTCAGCAGAGGGGCACCTCTTCCCTGTGTCTTGTTTCTGTTCTTCACTTTGCTTCCTGAGAAATCTCTCTGCTCTAAGCCTCTCGAGAAGTAGTCCCCAGGCTCTTTAAATGGCCTTGCTTCTCACCTCTGTAAGATAGTACTGGCCAAACCCAGGATGAGAAGTCAGCAGTTGAATCTGTTCTCACCGCAGGCTGAGCTAGTCACTTTTTTCATTTATTTATTTATTTATTTATTTAATTTATTTATTTAAGAAAGGAGACATTAACAAAACTGTAGGATAGGAGGGATACAACTCCACACAATTCCCACCACCACCCGATCTCCATATCCCATCCCCTCCTCTGAAAACTTTCTCATTCTCTATCCCTCTGGAAGCATGGACCCAGGGTTACTGTGGGTTGCAGAAGGTGGAAAGTCTGGTTTCTGTAATTACTTCCCCATACTGCCAGCCTGTCTTTCTCTTTCCCTAGTAGGGTGGGTCTCTGGGGAAGTGGGGCTCCAGGACACATTGGTGGGGTTGTCAGTCCAAGGAAGTCTGGTTGGCATGATGCTGGCATCCGGAACCTGGTGGCAGAAAAGAGAGTTAACATACAAAGCCAAACAAACTGTTGAACAATCATGGACCTAAAGGCTGGAGTAGTGCAGATGAAGTGTTGGGGGGTACTCACTGAAGACTCTTGTGTACTTATACTTTCAGGTATATATTTTTCCCTGGTTTATAGACAGGTGTGAACATATGCTCTGTCTCAGGGGACCTGGTCTATATCTAGGTTTGGGGACATTTTGGGGAGTGGACCACCTGGAATGGAATTAGAGAATACTATGAAAGGAAAGGTCTCACCTGAGTGATGAAGCTGAAGGGTTGTCATTACACACCTGAAGTCTCTGAACACAGTCTGAAGTGAAGCATGCTGGGGTGGCACTTGTTGTGTTTAGGTTGTGATCGGCGGATCAGCGGATGCAATATTATTTGATATTGAGAGAAGCATGCAGGAAAGTGGGCCCCACCTTAAGGTTCTGGGACTGGGGGAAATATAGGCTCCGTAGTGGAAATGTGAGGTTCCTGCTGTCTTAGGGTTCTAGAAGACAATGGATAATTATTGCTATAATCACATTATTTGGTAGTTGGGTTAACTTTGAAAAGTGCCTTTGTTAGGGTTTGCTGTATAATGCCCAGCATCTTGTATATAGCTGTGCCACTGGTTGCTTCTGTTCTACTTGCTCTAGACTTTTGAGTCAGCATATCAAAGACTCAGCCTATGTATTAAAAAGATTCAGTCTATGTTCTAAATGTTAGAGACATATGATCAATTTTCCCCTCTCATATTAATTAAATAGTGGTTTATATGACTACACTTTAATAGCAGTGTACATAAGCACCATTCCCACCATCAAAAGACGTATTCCATCCTACCACCTTCTCCGCCCCCCCCCCCGTTGCCCCAGGAAGTCAAATGTCCACCCTCCCCCTCATCACAGAGTTTTTACTCTAAGAGGCCACCTGAAGCCCTGAGTGAGCTCAGCCTTGAAAAATGGGAGGGGTGGGGGTTCCCGGAAGATGGTGGACTGAGAAGCTGCTAGTGGCGTGAGCTCTGATCACATCTTCTGGAAATGGTAGGATTTTCTGCCTTTAGCAGGCCAGTCAATAAGGGGTCCTAGCGGTAACACCAAGGAGGTGACTATAACTTAATTTGGGTAAGGAATTAGAGTAAAGGTGGCACGGACTAGCGGGCGGCTGCTCCAGACTTCCCAGGCAGCGGCAGGCAAGGCGGGTGCGCCGGGCACTGTCCTCCGCCTGGGAAGGCGGCTCCTCTGCCGGTTGCAGAGTGCTGCTGGGTGACCGGCAGAGGACCGGGAGGGAGCACTGAAGCTCCGGGGCTTTCTCTTGGGAGTCTCCGGGGACCACTGTGACCCTGAGGGCGGATCCGAAGACTTCTTGAGTATAGCTCTCATTGGATCAAAGGACTTGGAACTAGTTTTCATTTTTGAGAAATCCTTTAAAAAAGTCTGGAGGGGGGGTTTCCCGGAAGATGGCAGACTGAGAAGTTGCTAGCGGCTGAGCTCCAACCACATCTCCTGGAAACGGTAGTATTTTCTGCCTTTAGCAGGCCAGCCAATAAGGGGTCCTAGGTGACATCAAGGAGGTGACTATAACTTAATTTGGGTTAAGAATTAGAGTAGGGAAAAAAGGGGGAAATTTTTTTTTCTTCCTTTTAATTTTCAAGCATACCTCCCCCCCCCCAAGCAGTCCCTGGGGACCAGCTCCTAGCAGGATCCCCCACACCACCAAACAGGGTGCTTTTTTGAATTCACTGATACACATTTGGAATTTCCTTTCACTGCTCTTTAATTACAACTCTTTTTCTTATCTTCTACCTTTTCTCTCTCTTGTCTCTCTCTCTCTCTCTTTTTTTAATCTTGTCATACACTTTTTCCTTCTTCTTTGCCTTTCTGAATTTGTGAATTATTTTGGGGAAGAAATCTGACTCAGAGTGGACTCTCTATGTGTGTATCTCTGCTCTAGTTCCCTTTCCCCTCTTGTTACCCCTAGAATATACAGTGGATAGTAGATTTGCATAACTGTCTATTCTTGCTATCCTTTCTTTCTTTTCTCTTTCCTCACCGGGATTTGGTTACTATTATTTCACGGACTGGAGAAATTGTTTGGCTAACTGGTAACGATTAAACTACTTCAATACTTACTTCAGTGGCTACTGTAATTCCTGAGGTAGGTGAGTGCGATTGTCATAAAGGTATTTAGTACAGTGTTACTTGTACTCAAGACACAACAACTGAGGAACAACAGAGCATAAAAAAAAGAAACACATAAATTTAAAAAAATGGGTAGATCAAAAACAAATAAAACTGCTACTCCAATGAATGAAGACAAGAGCCCAGAAGAAACTACAAATCAGCCAGAAGTAACCATAGATAAGAAAAGTATGCAAGCAATAATAAACTTATTAATCACAGAAATGAAAACAACATTGGAGGAAAGGAATGGCAGTATTAGGGAAACAACAGTTGAGACCCCCAAGGAAAATACTGATTATCTTGAGGCAATTAGAGAACTGAAAGCTGAAATAGCTGTAATGAAGAAAGAAGCTGAGGCAAGGGAAAGCAGACTAACAGAAGCAGAAAACAGAATTAGTCAGACAGAGGATGAGTTAGAGAAAACAAAGAAAGAGGTGAAAGAGCTTAAAAAGAGAGACACTGAAAACAACAACAGAGACATATGGGATGATCTCAAAAGAAGTAACATTTGTAAAATTGGCCTGCCAGAGGAAGAAAGAGAGGACGGGGAAGCAAACATTCTAGAGGAAATAATAGAAGAAAACTTCCCAGACCTGAATAACAGAAAGGACATCAAGATTCAAGAGGCCCAGAGAGTACCAAACAGAATCAACCCAGACCTGAAGACACCAAGACAAATCATAGTCACAATGAGAAGAAGTAAGGATAAAGAAAGGATCCTAAAGGCTGCAAGAGAGAAACAAAAAGTCACATACAAGGGAAAACCCATAAGATTATCTGCAGACTTCTCCGCTCAAACTCTAAAAGCCAGAAGGGAGTGGCAAGATACCTATCGAGCCCTGAATGAAAAAGGGTTTCAACCAAGGATAATATATCCTGCTAGACTTTCATTCAAAGTAGATGGAGGGATCAAAACCTTCTTAGACAAACAACAGTTAAAGGAGGCAACCATCACCAAGCCGGCCCTGAAAGAGGTACTAAAAGACCTCTTATAAACAAGAACATCACTATGATACTTGCAATATATCAGAGAAAACAAATTTTTTTTTAGAACAATGGCACTACAATACAATAAATCCATAATATCAATAAATGTCAATGGCTTAAACTCACCCATCAAAAGGCACAGGGTGGGGGGATGGATCAGAAAACGTAACCCAACCATATGCTGCTTGCAAGAATCCCATCTGTCACAACAAGATAAACACAGACTTAAAGTGAAAGGATGGAAAACTATCATACAGGCTAACGGACCACAAAAAAGGGCATAAAAAGTCATTCTCATCTCAGACACGATAGATTTTAAATTAAATAAAGAAATAAAAGATAGGCAAGGACATTACATAATGATTACAGGATCAATCAGCCAAGAAAACTTAACAATTATTAACATCTATGCACTCAACGAGGAACCATCTAAATACATTAAGCATCTACTGAAAGAAGTTCAAAAATAACATCAATAGTAATACAGTAATAGTGGGAGACTTCATTACCCCACTCTCACACTTAGATCAACAAATCAGAGAACCAATAAAGATACAAGAGAATTGAATGAAGAGATTGACAGACTAGACCTCTTGGACATTTTCAGAGTCCTTCACCCCCAAAAAACTGGAATACACCTTCTTTTCAAATCCATATAACACATACTCAAGGATAGACCACATGTTAGACCACAAAGACAGCATCAATAAATTCAAGAGCATTGAAATCATCCCAAGTATCTTCTCAGACCACAGTGGAGTAAAACTAACATTTAACAACAAACGGAAAATTATTAAAAGACACAGAATTTGGAAACTAAACAACATGCTCCTTAAGAACCACTGGGTCAGAGACTCACTCAAGCAGGAAATTAAAATGTTCCTGGGAACTAATGAAAATGCAGACACAACCTATCAAAATATTTGGGACAAAGCTAAAGCATTACTGAGAGGGAAACTTATAGCCATACAATCACATATTAAACACCAAGAAGAAGCTCAAATGAACGACCTTACTGCACACCTCAAGGACTTAGAGGAAGAGGAACAAAGGAACCTTAAAGCAACCAGAAGGACAGAAATCACTAAAGTTCAAGCAGAAATAAACAACATCGAAAATAAAAGAACTATACAAAAGATCAATGAAGCCAAATGTTGGTTCTTTGAAAGATTAAACAAAATTGACAAACTCCTAGCCAGACTCACCAAACAAAAAAGAGAGAAGACTCAAATTAATAGAATTGTAAACGATGGAGATATCACAACTGACACCACAGAAATCCAGAGAATCCTGTGAAACTTCTATAAAGAACTATATGCCACCAAGCTAGAGAATCTGGAAGAAATGGAATAATTCCTAGAAACCTATGCACTTCCAAAACTGAACCAAGAAGAACTACAAAATCTAAATGCACCAATCACAGACAAAGAAATTGAAACCGTTATTAAGAATCTCCCCAACAACAAAAGTCCTGGACCAGATGGCTTCACAAATGAATTCTACAAAACTTTCAGGAAACAGTTAATACCCATACTTCTTTTTTTTTTAATATTTATTTTATTTATTCCCTTTTGTTGCCCTTGTTGTTTTACTGTTGTAGTTATTGTTGGATAGGACAGAGAAAAATGGAGAGAGGAGGGGAAGACAGAGAGGAGGAGAGAAAGATAGATACCTGCAGACCTGCTTCAGCGCCTGTGAAGCGACTCCCTTGCAGGTGGGGAGCCGGGGTTTGAACCGGGATCCTTATGCCGGTCCTTGTGCTTTGCGCCACCTGCGCTTAACCCGCTACGCTACAGCCCGACTCCCAATACCCATACTTCTTAAGCTATTCCATAAGATTGAAGAAATAGGAATACTCCCTTCCACCTTCTATGAAGCCAACATCACCCTGATACCAAAATCTGTTAGGGACAGAACAAAAAAGGAAAACTACAGACCAATATCTCTGATGAACATAGATGCCAAAATATTAAACAAGATCTTGGCCAACTGGATACAGCAACATATCAAAAAGATTGTTCATCATGACCAAGTGGGATTCATCCCAGGAATGCAAGGCTGGTTCAACATCCATAAGTCAATCAATGTCCTTCACCGCATCAATAAAAGCAAAGCCAAAAACCACATGATTATCTCAATAGATGCAGAGAAAGCCTTTTACAAAATCCAACACCCGTTCATGCTCAAAACTCTACATAAAGTGGGTTTAGATGGGAAATTCCTCAAGATAGTGGAGTCTATATATAGCAAACCTACAGCCAACATCATACTCAATGAACAGAAGTTGAAAGCATTCCCCTCAGATCGGGGACTAGACAGGGCTGTCCACTGTCACCGTTACTCTTCAACATAGTATTGGAAGTTCTTGCCATAGCAATCAGGCAAGAGAAAGAAATAAAAAAAAATACAGATTGGAAGGGAAGAAGTCAAGCTCTCACTATTTGCAGATGATATGATAGTATACATAGAAATACCTGAAGAATCCAGTAGAAAATTACTGGAAGTTATTAGGCAATATAGCAAGGTATCAGGCTACAAAATCAGTGTACGAAAATCAGTGGCATTTCTTTACGCAAACACTAAATCTGAAGAAGAAGACATCCAGAAATCACTTCCCTTTACTGTTTCAGCAAAATCAATCAAATACCTAGGAATAAAGTTGACCAAAGAAGTGAAAGACTTGTATGCTGAAAACTATGAGTCGCTACTCAAGGAAATACAAACTGATATCAAGAAATGGAAAGATATCCCATGCTCATGGATTGGAAGAATAAATATCATCAAAATAAATATTCTCCCCAGAGCCATATACAAATATAATGCAATACCCATCAAAGTTCCACCAAGCTTCTTTAAGAGAATAGAACAAACACTAGAATCATTTATATGGAACCTGAAAACACCTAGAATTGCCAAAACCATCTTGAGAAAAAGAAACAGAAATGGAGGCATCACACTCCCAGACCTTAAACTATATTATAAAGCCATCATCATCAAAACAGCATGGTACTGGAACAAAAATAGGCACACAGACCAGTGGAACAGAATTGAAAGCCCAGAAATAAATCCCAACACCTATGGGCATCTAATCTTTGATAAGGGGGCCCAAAGGATTAAATGGAAAAAAGAGGCTCTCTGCAATAAATGGTGCTGGGAAAACTTGGTTGTAACATGCAGAAGAATGAAATTGAACCACTTTATCTCACCAGAAACAAAAATCAACTCCAAATGGATCAAAGACCTAGATGTCAGACCAGAAACAATCAAATACTTAGAGGAAAACATTGGTAAAACACTTTCCCACATACACCTCAAGGACATCTTTGATGAATCAAACCCAATTGCAAGGAAGACTAAAGCAGAAACAAACCAATGAGACTACATCAAATTGAAAAGCTTCTGCACATCCAAAGAAACTGTTAAACAAACAAAGAGACCCCTCACAGAATGGGAGAAGAACTTCACATGCCATACATCAGACAAGAAACTAATCACCAAAATATATAAAGAGCTCAGCAAACTTAGCACCAAAAAAGCAAATGATCCCATCCAAAAATGGGCAGAGGATATGAACAAAACATTCACTGTAGAGGAAATCCAAAAGGCTAACAAACATATGAGAAATTGCGCTTGGTCACTGATTATCAGAGATATGCAAATTAAGACAACACTAAGATACCACCTCACTCCTGTAAGAATGGCATACATCAAAAAGGACAGCAGCAACAAATGCTGGAGAGGATGTGGGGACAGAGGAACCCTTTTACATTGCTGGTGGGAATGTAAATTGGTACATCCTCTGTGGAGAGCAGTCTGGAAAACTCTCAGAAGGCTTATCATGGACCTTCCATATGATCCAGTAATTCCTCTCCTGGGGTTATACCCCAAGGACTCCATAACACCCAACCAAAAAGAGGTATATATTCCTGTGTCCATAGCAGCACAATTCATAATAGCTAAAACCTGGAAGCAACCCAGGTGCCCAACAACAGATGAGTGGCTGATAAAGCTGTGGTATATATACACAATGGAATACTATGCAGCTATCAAGAACAATGACCCTACCTTCTCTGACCCATCTTGGACAGAGCTAGAAGGAATTATGTTAAGTGAACTAAGTCAGAAAGATAAAGATGAGTATGGGATGATCCCACTCATCAACAGAAGTTGAGTAAGAAGATCTGAAAGGGAAACTAAAAGCAGGACCTGACCAAATTGTAAGTAGGGCACCAAAGTAAAAACCCTGTGATGAGGGGTAGACATGCAGCTTCCTGGGCCAGTGGGGGGTGGGAGTGGGTGGGAGGGATGGGTCACAGTCTTTTGGTGGTGGGAATGGTGTTCATGTAGACTCCTAACAAAATGTAGATATATAAATCAGTAGTTAATTAATCTGAGAGGGGGTAAATGAGTTGTATGTCTCTAAGTTTCTCAAAACACAAACTGAATCTTTTTAATATATAGGCTGTGTATTTGATATGTGGACTCTCTCAAAAGCCTAGACCAAGTAGATTAGAAACATCCAATAGCACAGCTATATACAAGATACTGGATACTGTACAGCAAACCATAACAAAAGGAGTTTTCAAAGTTAACCCAATTACCAAATAATGTGATGATAACATTAACTATTGATTGTCTTTTTGAACCCTATGACAGCAGGAACCTCACATCTCCACTATAGAGCCCCTACTTCCCCCAGTCCTGGAACCCTTGGATAGGGCCCACTTTCCCATATGCGTCTCCCAATCCATACCAGATACTATTGCATCCACCGATCACAACCTAACCAACACAACAATTGCCACCTCAACATGCTTCACCTCAGACTGTGTCCAGAGACTTCACGTGTGGAATGACAACCCTTCAGCTTCATTACTCAGGTGAGACCTTTCCTTTTATAGTACACTCTAATTTCATCTCAGGTAGTTCACTTTCTAACAAAGTCCCATAACCTAGATATACACCATTTTCTGTGAGAGAGAGCTTATGTTCACACGTATCCATAAACTACTGCAAAATATATACCTGAAAGCAGAAGTACACTAGAGTTTGCAGTGAGTACCTCCCTAACACTTCCTCTCCACTATTCCAAGCTTGGGATCCATGATTGCTCAACATATTGTTTGGCTTCGTATGTTAACTCTCTTCAATCACCAGGTTCCAGATGCCACCAGGATGCTGGCCAGGCTTCTCTGGATTGAAGACCCCACCAATATGTCCTGGAGCTCAACTTCCCCAGAGACACACCTTACTAGGGAAAGAGAGAGGCAGACTGGGAGTATGGACCGACCAGTCAATGCCCATGTTCAGCGTGGAAGCAATTACAGAAGCCAGACCTTCTACCTTCTGCAACCCTCAATGACCCTGGGTCCATGCTCCCAGAGGGATAGAGAATGGGAAAGCTATCATGGGAGGGGGTGGGTTATGGATATTGGGTGGTGGGAATTGTGTGGAGTTGTACCCCTCCTACCTTATGGTTTTTGTTCATTAATCTTTTCTTAAATAAAAAATTAAAAAAAAAAAGAAAAATGGGAGGGGAATGGCAGTGTCTGTGGCCTTGACAACACACAATAGAATGTCCAAGTGGGTCACCAGCCACAGCTGTTCTGGGACCTGTTCACTTTGGCTCCTGTTTAAGGACTGACCAGCACTGGGCTCTCTGAAG
This sequence comes from Erinaceus europaeus, assembly GCF_950295315.1. Lineage (NCBI taxonomy): Eukaryota > Metazoa > Chordata > Mammalia > Eulipotyphla > Erinaceidae > Erinaceus > Erinaceus europaeus. The sequence goes on along the minus strand of NC_080164.1, from coordinate 82,971,829 downwards.
ATTTGATTTAGCATGTGATTGACAGGGATGAATACACTAACCCTGGGTCCTGGTATTCTGATGCAGATAATTGGAAGCAGCTGTCTGTCCTTTCTTGAGTTGCTGGATGCTTTAGGGGAAAATCATTTAACACTTCAGTTCCTTATCTGTCAAGAGATTGGAAACAGTATTGACCTGCCACACTAGGGCATCATCAGAATCAATGGGAAATATAATTGCTTAATTTTCCTGACAGTCACCCACGATGCTTTCCTTCTGGGACCCTTCTGATGCTCTATCACAGAGAAATGTCACTTCTGCTCTTTACTGGCTGCGAGATTTAGAAAAAAAAAGTGAAGATATGAAGAAATTAATTCCAATGTATGGTGGAAACTGTGGCCCCTATTTCCTGAAGGGTAATAGCATTTTTTCCCACTCTTTCTTAGTGTTTAACCATGGACTAAAATGAAATTGCATGGTTCTAACCACAGAGAAAAAATGGATAGAAGGTAGACAGCAGAATGGCTATGCATAAAAATTCTCATACCTAAGACCCCGAAGTCCCAGGTTCAGTCTCCTGCACTGCCATCAACCAGAGCTGATCAGTGCTCTGGTACAAAACAAACAAACAAACAAATAGAAACCCTTTTATATGTCTGAGTGTACCTGTCAAAATACTTCATGGTTCTAACCTGCCCGCAACACACAAAGAAAACTTCTGAAATTCATCTGAAGACAAAATCCTCTTTTAAATTATCTTTCTCTACAACCTCTACTATAAAATGTCATTGTTTTTGATTATAAATAAAAATTCAAATTCAATATCAAGCCAAGGCTAGAACTTTCCCCAAATCTGGCTTTGCTTAAAAGAAATTATTTGTGGATGGATAAACACTAAACATATCGCTTAATATGCTTTTAATGCCAGGCCAAGAATTAATGCAAATAAAAAGTTAGTTTCAGGTACAGAGCTCTGATAGCCAAAGTTTCAATGTCTATACTTCTTTATTATAATTTTTAAAAAATATTTATTATTCCTTTGTTTTATTGTTGTAGTATTATTGTTATTGATGTTGTTGTTGTTAGATAGAACAGAGATAAATGGAGAGAGGAGGGGAAGACAGAGAGGGGAGAGAAAGATAGACACCTGCAGACCTTCTTTACCACCTGTGAAGCAACTCCCCTGCAGGTGGGGAGCTGGGGTATTATAATTTTTTATTAGTAACTTAATATAGACTTAACAAAATTACAAGATAACACGGGAACAATTCCACAACTTTCCCACCACCAGAGTTCTGTGTCCCCATTCCCTCCATTGGAAACTGAAGTGGTTCTCCCAAGGTCACGGATATGGGTTGACCATTATCTATCTATCTATCATCTATCTATCTATCTATCTATCTATCTATCTATCTATCTATATCTATCATCATCTATCATTTATTTATCTATCTGCCTATCATCTATATATTTTTCCTCCTATTTTTTATCTTTAGATTTTTATTGATTTTTTTCACTGTTCTGATGTTCTTTCTTTTTTTAAAAGTCTTGATGGTTTTACTTGCTATAAGTAATAAAGTTAAAAGTGATGGCAATCTGAGTGTGAAGCTGTCTGGAACTCAGACAATGTCTTCTGCTGCTAGGTATGACAGGTAACAATGCACAAAGAGTCTCTACTGTACGCAGTCTACAACTGCTAGCCCAGGTGTGTATTCTATAGAAACATGTATGGAAAATCTAAATCAGCACATTTACAAAACAAATTGTACCTGATACCCTCACAATGTATGTTAACACAACTCCAGACTCCTGGATATGAAAAATGAATGGAATTCTTAACTCGATAAAAGAAAGAGAAGGACATTGTCGATGGCTGATGAACAGCACCGTAGTCTCAGAAGGCTGTGATGGGTGTGTTCCCATGGTCACAATTTTCTCAGATGTGTTTCTTGTCACCATTTCCATTATTCATATATTTGACATTTCTAATCTGATTTTTGTTTCTAAAAGGGGGGAAAATGCTAAATTATTCAGAAAAATCACATTTGAGCATTAAAATGAACGACAAGTCCATTGGATAAGGGGGGGAGGTACAATCCCACACAGTCTCCAACACCAGAGGTCTCCATCCAGTTCCCTCTTCATTGGACTTTTTCTTATTCTTTATCCTACTGGGCATGGACCCAGAATCATTATAGGGTGCCAAAGGTGGTCTGGCTTCTGTAATTATTTCTCTGCTGGACGTGGGCATTGGCAGGTGGATTCATACTCCCATTTCCTCCATTTTAACACAGTTCTGCTATCTATTCCCTTCTTTTTTTAAATTCAGAATAATTTATTTATTTTTATTTATTTAAGAAAGGAGACATTAACAAAACCATAGAATAAGAGGGGTACAATTCCACATAATTCCCATAACCCGATCTCCACATCCCACCCCCTCCCCTGATAGCCTTCCCATTCTCTATCTTTCTGGGAGTATGGATCCAGGGTCGTTGTGGGTTGCAGAAGGTGGAAGGTCTGGCTTCTGTAATTGCTTCCCTGCTGAACATGGGTGTTGACTGGTTGATCCATACTCCCAGTCTCTCTCTCTCTTTCCCTAGTAGGGTGGGGCTTGGAGGAAGTGGCGCTCCAGTACACATTGATGGGGTCGTCTGTCCAGGGAAGTCTGGTCATCATCCGGAACCTGTTGGCTGAAAAGAGAGTTAACATACAAAGCCAAACAAATTGTTGAACAATCATGGACCTAAAGACTGTAATAGTGCAGATGAAGGCCCCCTGAGATAGAGCATAGGTTCACCCGTGCCCATAAACTAGGGGAAAAATATATACCTGAAAGCAGAAGTACACAAGAGTATCTATTCCTTTCTAAGTCACACCTACACTCATTACTACTTCTGAATGTCTTTCCTTTCCCCCTCGTCTCTCTGGGTACTGATGAAGTTGGGTTCCAGAGATCTTCAGTAATCTTTCCTTAACATTTCTCCTCCTCTTTGGGAGTATGGACCAAAATTCTTTCTGGGGTGCAGAAGGTGGGAGTTTTGGCTTCTGTAATTGCTTCTTCATTGGATATGGGTACTAGCAGGTTGATATATACCCCTAGCCTGTTTTCTATATTTCCCTGCTTGGGCAGGGCTCTGGATAGGTGAGGTTCTGGGACACATTGGTGAGATCATTCAACCAGAAAGTTCATGATGGATAGAATCATAGCAACATCTGAAACTTCATGTCTGAGAGGAAGGCTAAGATATGAAGCTGAACAAAATTTTTAATAAACAGGAACCAGAAAGTATGAATAGAGCAGGTGAGGATAGAGATTTTAAGGTGGTAAGAAGCTAGAAAGTCTATTTTAGGTATGTTCCTTACTGTCCCATGACTTGAACTTGACAGTTACCATGTAGGTAGACTAGGAATATTGTCTTTCATCTCTTTACTTATTTAACTAAACATTATCACCTCTAACTACATCCAGTTTGTCCCAAAAGACAACTAGCAAATATTTGACTCAAATGTGGAATGTAGAGATCTGATTTACATGAACTTGCCAAGAAAAACAAAATCTAAAAGGCAGTGACAGCATAAAGTGGCATGGTGACACTGGTTATGCTGACTTAGTTGAGGTCATTAGAAGGCCTATACTTTTTATTGGACATTTGTATTTGTTCCTTAGCAGTAGCCAACTCTGTGGCTTATAAAAATAGGAATTAATTCTCTCCTGTTCTGGAGGTCTGAAGTCTAAGATCAAAGTTTTGGTGAGGTGTCCCTATCTCTGCAGGCTTGGAAAAAAAATCCTTTCTTAAATCTTGCAGCTTCTGGTGTCTGCAGGTATTCTTACATTTGTGGTAGCTTTACCTCAATCTTTTCTTCCATCTCCTACACCTGCTTCTCTGTGTCTCCCTTTACTTTCTTTTTAAATTTAATTAAAAAATTGTTACTAGAGTTATCACTGGGGCTTGGTGCCTACATAAGGATTCCACTACTGCTGACAACCATTCTTTTGTCTTTTTTTTTTTTTTTTTTTTTTTTTTTGTATAGAGATAAATTGAGAGGGAAAGGGAATAGAGAGAAAGTACTGCATCATGAGTGGAGAAGCTTCCCCACTGCAAATGGGGACTGGAGAACTTGAACCTATGTCCTTGAGCACTGATAGAAAGTGAACTCATTTTGTGTCTATATTTTTAAGAGAGAAGGAAGGAGAGACACCAAAGCAGCACACCATATCCATGGAAAGCCACCTGATTTTGCCTTTGTTTCTGTCCATGGTGCTCTTATAAACTACTAGGGATCAAACTCAGGGTTTCTTAGCCAGGGTTGGTATTTCTTAGCTAGTTAACTAGCTAGCTAATAAACATATAGAAATACAGATATGTGAAATTGCCTCCTGCTTGTACTACATGGTAGTTGTCTCTGAAGGTCAAGGGGCACATGCTTTGCACTTATGAGGCCCTGGCTCTTGTCCTTACCCCCATCAAAGTGTTTGTGTGTAGGAATGAACACAACACACTTTTTCTGCAGCTTTTATCTTTACATGTACAAAATTTAGGTTTTGGGATCTGAGCAGAGTACTATTTTGGCTGGGGAAAAATAAAAGCAAATTTTAGGCCTTTACTGTCAGTGAAACTTAATATTCTGTGATAATGTCTAAAATAAACAGTTTTCTCTTTAAAAAAAAAAAAAGAAAGTGAACTCAATGGGAGTGCACTACTGCTCAGCCTGTGTCTCTTTCTCAACACTAATCATTGGGTTTAAGATCTATTCAGTTGATTTTGTAAGACCTGTTCTTGGGATCCTTAACTCAAATACATTTGAAAAGGGCTTTTCTTCAAATAAGACCACATTTGTAGGAGGGGTGGGTGTTGGGACTGGTCATAGTTTATTAGGGATCACCATTCAATCCAATATAACATTTAAGTCTTCCTTTCTTTTTAAAGATGAATTTTTTCATGATTAAAATTATAGAAAAATCTAGGCTACCTTAGAAAAGCAAGTGCTTTTTCATTCTTTATTTGTATTAATGGTTCCTTTTCCCAACACTTCCACTCCCCAACATTAATGATTTACAAAATCCTCCAAAAGCTTCCATGTACCATTAATTATCCATAATAATGAAAGAACTCTACAAAAGATAGGAAGAAAGGCTTCAAGAATGGGACCAGCTTACCTGCAGGCAGGCCTTTGACTTTAAAGATTATGGATCTGGTTGACTTTCTCATACCAGGCAAGAAGAAGGATTCTGATTGGCAAGACTAGCGTCACATGATTGTCACTTTGGGTGTCCAAAGGGAATGGTAGCAAAGAAGTAAACAGGGTATTGAAAAAGACAGAGCTCAAGAATTCTTGTGGAAAGGAGCCAGTTAGTTATCAGAAGCAGCACAAACTAGAAAATTTTAAATTACTCCAAAAACAAATGTTCAAAGTTTTTTTTTTTTTTCCTTTTCTCTTCTGGGGTCCTGTTTCCTTGGCATATCTACACTATTATTAATTCATTTTGGGGCCCCTAGACACCTTGGCATGGCTTGGCATGGGGTTGGCATGGCTTCAAGTCCAAATGGGATTACTCTGACGCCTGTGTACATATGAACTTCTGGTGGCTGGTTGGCTTAGCTTGCCATGTAACTGTTCTATGGGGACAAAACTCACCAGCAGGGTTGAAATAATTTTCTGGTCTGTTTGACTGTGAATATAAGTGCTGGCATTCTTGTTAGATACTTCTGTGCCCTGTGAGCTTTCCAAAAGAGAACTAACATCCACCCTTCTGGTCATTTTAAGATATATATTCCTCACTGCCAACTGCAGTTCTTGCAGATTAATTTGATTTGATATATTCCTGGTCATATCAATAGTGGAGTCAAGTTCACAGACTCTGGGAGTCAAGGGGTGAAAGTAGGGGTGGCAATAGCCATTAAAATTTTAAAAAGATTCTGTAATAGAGTCTACAAAGAATGTGAAGACAGCCTTGAGAAAATCTTGTCAAAACACTGCTACAATAATGCACTGGTAACTAAAACAGTCAAGGAACTTTTAACATGTAACAATAAGATAATTACAAATCCAATTAAAATGGGTGAGCTATCTAAATAAAATTAATCAGTGTTGGTGGTGGCATCTTTAATAAGACTTTTTTTTTAATTAAAAAATTTTGCAAAGAAGAATGCTTCCATACTCGGGCCTTGGCTGTTGTTCTGTGAAAATAGTGTGCACCACCTGATTCCACACCTGCTGCAGCCAGGAGGGTCCAAGGTAATCATATAATGAAATGAAACCTTTGGGGAGGTTGATGATAGTTATCTGTCAGACCTCAATCCACCTGCTAGTTGGCTTCTTTCTATATGGCATAAGGAACACTTATTTTGTTGCTGTTGAAATCAACAGCTCAAAGCATTCTAATCCAAACCACATTTTAAAATTGTTCTTGTTGATTTGGTATTAACACAGTTGTTAAAATACTATAACCATGAACTAATGGGTTCAGATCCCACTCACCTCCTCCTCATCCATTCTTACCCTCAAAGAGTAAAGTAGATCTTAACTAAAAATATTATTTTATTTATTTGTTAATGAGAAACATAGGAAGAGAAATAACCAGAGATCACTCTGGTTCATGTGCTGTCTGGGATCAAACTCAGGACCTCATATAGGTGGCTTTCACATCTACTTTCAATCCTTTTTCTGACCAAATGGTCACTAATTGAATCTAACCTAACCCCGAGATCAACCCCAACCCCAAACTCAAATCAAGCCCAATCCTTCCCCAACATTTTCCCTTGACCTACCAGTCACAGAAAATAAGGTGGACAGTGTTGCTAGGTCCTCACAATTACAAGTCCCCATGACTGCTCATTTCTACTCACACAAAGATCTTGGATCAGTCAGACCAGAGAATCAAGACAACAGTGTGAGCTGATGGATTATAGTAAATATAGTGAATGACATAATACCCTTCCTCTCTTCATTTTCCTGTATATCCCTCTTTTCATTCTCTCTCTTTCTTTTTCTTTCCCCCTCTTCTCTCCTTTTCATGTTAAAAAATTATTTATTTATTATTGGATAAAGACAGAGAAATTGAGAGGAAGGGAGTGGTAGAGAGGAAAGGAGACAAGAGAAACTTATAGCCTTGCTTCAACATTTGTGAAGCTTCCCTCCTAAAGGTGGAGACCAGGGGCTTGAACCCGGGTTCTCACATGCACTGTAGTGTGTGTGTGTGTGTGTGTGTGTGTGTGTGTGTGTGTGTGTGTGTGTGCTTAACCAGGTGCGCCACTGCCTGGCCCACTCTTCCTTCCTTCCTTCCTTCCTTCCTTCCTTCCTTCCTTCCTTCCTTCCTTCCTTCCTTCTTTTCTATTTTTTATTGCTTTACCAGGGCACTGTTCAGTTCTGGCTAATGGTAGTACAGGGAATTGAACCTGGGACCTTGAAGCCTCAGGCATGAGAGTATTTTTTCATAATAATTATGCTGTCTCCCCTGATCTCTGGGTCCCTTTTCAACATTTTTACTACTGCTAATGACTTAGTGATGAGACTAGCTTTCAGAATTTTTTTTCCAGGGTTATCACTAGTGTTTGGTGCTGGCACTATGAATCCATCACTCCCAGCAGCCATCCATCCACCCCACCACTCCCTCTTTTTCCTTTTAGATTCTATTTGATAGGATGGAGAGACACTGAGAAGGGAGGGGGAGATAGAGAGGGAGAGAAAGGGAGACACCTGCAGACTCTGCTTCATCACTCGTGAAGTCTCTCTCTCTCTCTCTTCTTTCTCTTTCTTCTGTATAAAGAGAGAACTATTTGTTTGGGTTATTAGCAGAGTCTTGAACAGAAGAAGCAGTTTTTTTTTAAAAAAACAACATTTATTATCTTTATTTATTTATTGCATAGAGACAACTAGAAATTGAGAGGGAAGGGGCTAATAGAGAGGGAGAGAGAGACAGAGAGACACTTGCAGCCCTGCTTCCCTGCTTGCAAAGATTTCCCCTCGCAGGTGGGGACCGAGAGCTTGGACCCAGGTCCTTGTGCGTTGGGAAATGAGCATTCAACCAGGTGCACCACCACCCAACCCCAGAAGAAGCAGATGCTAAGGCCACTGATCAAGGTCACTTGGATGACAGCAGGAGAAAGCCCTATTTATTCTGGGAGGAGGAGGAGGAGGATTGCTACCAACTGCATTTTACTTCAACTATGAAGTTAACTACTGCTTCTCTCTTGAGAAATTAACCCTTTACTCCTCTGTCTCAGTCTTGTCATGATAGATGTTTGCAAAATACTTTTACCCCCAGCTACATCCTTTCCCATCATCCTGTACCAGGACCTGAAAGCCTCCCTTCCTCCCACCTACTTCCCTTTCCTCCTTCCCAAGAGTCATTTGCTTTGGTGCAATACACCCAACCAGTCCAAGTTTCACTTTGTGTTTCCTTTTTCTCTTCTTGTTTCTTAAGTCTGCCCCTGCGTGAAATCATCCCATATCCATCTTTCTCTTTCTGGTTTGTCTCACTTAACATGATTCCTTTCAGTTTCATTCAAGATGAGCTGCAGAAGGTGAAGTTACCATTATTAATAGCTGAGTTTGAACCCAGGTCATCAAGCATGATAATGTATGTCTTCTACCAGGTGAACCTGAATCACCACCTGTCAACTATTCCTTTTATTTTTTCTTTTATTTTTATTATTACCTTTTTAAAATTATTCTCATGAGGGTTGTCGCTGTGGCTCAGTGCCAGCACAACTCCTGGTGGCCATTTTATTAATTGTTTTTCTACTTTATTTTTATTAGACAGGATAGAGAGAAATTAAGAGAGAAGGGAAATGAGAGAAGTAAAGAAAATGTAGACACCTGCAGAACTGCTTCACCACTCATGAAAATTCTTCCCTGCATGTGGAGAGCAAGGTTTTGAACACAGATCCTTGCACATGGTGATATATGCACTGAATCGGGTGCACCACTGGCTAGACCCCTGCCCTATATGTTTCTTTAAGAATAATCTCTCATGGTTGTGGGCTCAAAGGAACCCTCCTGCGCTGCTGGTGGGAATGTAAATTGGTCCACCCTCTGTGCAAAACAGTATGGAGAACTCTCAGAAGGCTAGAAATAAGCCTACCCTATGATCCTGCAATTCCTCTCCTGGGGATATATCCTAAGGAAGCCAACACACTAATCCAAAAATATTTGTGTATAACTATGTTAATAGCAGCACAATTTGTAATAGCCAAAACCTGGAAGCAACCCAGGTATCCAACAACAGATGAGTGGCTGAGCAAGTTGTGGTATATATACACAATGGAATACTACTCAGCTATTAAAAACAGTGATTTCACCATTTTCAGCCAATCTTGGATGGAGCTTGAAGAAATCATGTTAAGTGAAATAAGTCAGAAACAGAAGGATGAATATGGGATGATCTCACTCTCAGGCAGAAGTTAAAAAACAAGATCAGAAAAGAAAACACAAGTAAAACCTGAACTGGAGTTGGTGTATTGCATCAAAGTAAAAAACTCTGGGGTGGGTTGGGGGGAGAGTACAGGTCCTGGAAAAGGATGACAGAGGACCTAGTGGGTGTTGTATTGCTATGTGGAAAACTGGGAAATGTTATGCATGTACAAACTATTGTATTTACTGCCGAATGTAAAACATTAATCCCCCAACAAAGAAATTTAAAAAAATAATCTCTCATGAAAAATTTCCTCACATCCCATCTTCTCTGCCATCTCTTAACAATATTTTTTGCCAAATACTTACTCTGGGACAAAAGGCACTGTGAATTTCGTATAAGACACACAAGACAGTTTTTCATAGGATTTTAACTTCAAAGAGAGCCATATTTTCCAAAAGGTTACACCTGATGTTTCCAGAGACCTGAGCATGTTATTCATGTCTAGAAATGATGCGTAATTTGCTTGATTCTCTTTTTCTGTTTTCAAGTAGATGTTTGGTCTTGCTTGACAAGAAAAGTGCTTGATTGTTGTTCTTTTATCAATGTTGAAATATATGTGAGCATGTACTTGAAACCAGATAGCAAAGATATAACCTCCTTTAGCTGCTTTTCTCCTCCTTGCACGATCACATTCATTTTTTTTTTTTGAAATACAAAACAGTAACAGTCGTCCTAATGGTCACTTGCATCACATGATTCATGAGTCGTAGTAAAATCTGATCCACAAATCTAATTTTTTCTCCAAAGGCACCTCAGAATTCTAATCCAATAATACTATTTTCCTACTTTTTCTCTAGGTATTGGGATCACAAGGTATGATCACAAAGGAAGAGAAAAAAAGAGAATGAGAAAAAAAGCCAGATGAAGAAACAGAAAGACTAGAAGGGAGATGGCAGAGCTGATACTCAGAAGACACGGCCACTGAATGAGAAAACCCAGTAGACAAGGATGTTCTCCCCTCTCTTGCTCAAGGCTGTTTGTCCTCATTTGGTACAGTTAAACAGCAAATGCAAATATCACGATTCCTGACTTCATTTAGCCTCACTGCATTTATTAAAGCTTATATTTAACATCCTGCCTATCTGAAATATAACATATGGAACATGTGGGTGAGGGTGCTAGCAGAAACTTCATGGATGCAGGTTGGATTGTGGAGCCTTCAAAATAACCTAAATGTTTCATTGATGTTAAAAAGAGAGAGAATATGACCTTCAGAAACTTGTGTAAATGCTTGTAGTCCTTGCAAAGGACAGGAGGGTGACAGGACACAGCTAAGAATTCCCTTCAATCTCTGGGATGAGCTAGTAAACCAAGGGATCCTCTGAAGATTTCTCCATGTCTTAACACAGGGAGGAGGTGCAGGGACAGTGAAAATTCTTTATTTCCCTTTTTGGTTAGGATTTTCTGTACCATACAAGACATTACCATGATTTATGCCATTCACTGCTATTTATGTATAGCTGTATCTTATATAGTGACACAAACAGTTGCTTCTGCTCTTCCTGGTCTAAGATTACAGTTTATTTAATATTTTAAAGACACAGTCATTGTTGGAACTGTATTAATAATTTAAGCCCACTGTTAAAATTAAATCAGGTTACCAATTTGAAACCTTAAGTGCTTAGACTGAAAAAATATACATTCAGAACTGGGGTGTATGCATCAAAAAGTTCAAGACATTCAATGTTTTTTCTCTCATATTGATTAAATAGCAATTTATAAGATTATAAATTAATAGGATTGTATATTAACATCATTCCCACCACCAAAGTTCTGTATCCTTACCCTCAACTCCTTATAGTGAAGCTGAAAATCTACCCTCACCCTCCACCCAATGTTTTTTACTTTAGTGTAATAATTTTGTCTATTTGTGTGTACCTATTTGCTTAAAAGTAGGGAAATAAACCACCGCCACTATCACCAACAGGAAGACCTCTTTATTACAGAAGCCAGACCTTCAACCTTCTGAATCCCACAATAACCTTAGGTCCATCCTCCCAGAGGGTTAAAGAATAGGAAAGCTATAAGGGGAGAGGATAGGATATAGAGTTCTGGTGGTGGGAATTGTGCAAAGCTGTACCCCTCTTATCCTATAGTTTTGTCATTATTTCCTTTTTATAAATAAAAAATTTTTTAAAAAGTCCATTGGTAGAACTAGGAGCCTATCAGTTGCCAATTTTTTTTCTGCTTTCTTTATCATTTTTGTTGGCAATTTACAAGATTATAAGATGATAGGAGAGGGGGTCCGGAAGGCTGTAGCACAGCTGGTTAAGCACACGTGGTGCGAAGCGCAAGGACTGGCGTAAGGATCCAGGTTTGAGCCCCCGGCTCCCTACCTGCAGCGGAGTCGCTTCACAAACGGTGAAGTAGGTCTGCAGGTATTTATCTTTCTCTCCCTCTCTCTGTCTATCCCTCCTCTCTGTCCTATCTAACAATGATGACATCAATAACAACAATAATAACTACAACAACAATAAGAAACAACAAGGGCAACAAAAGGGAAAATAAATAAATGAATAAAATTAAAAAAATACACAGTACTAAAAGCAAGAATTTGTGTAAAGATCCAGGTTTGAGCCCCCAGACTATTTGAGAATACAGATATGATGACATCAATAACAACAACAATAATAACTACAACAATAAAATAACAAGGGCAACAAAAGGGAAAAATAAATAAATATTTTTTAAAAAAGCAAAAAAAAAATGATATGAGTACACTCCAATCACCATAACTCTGTGCTCCTCCTCTGCCCATGATAACTACTTTAATTTTTCCAAGTAGATTGACTTTTTTCTTTAATTTTTCTTTTCTTTTTTAAAAAATATTTTTATTATGTTTATTTGTTGGATGGAGACAGCCAGAAATTGGGAGGGTAAGAGGAGATAGAGAGGGAAGGTGACAGAGAGACATCTGCAGCACTGCCTCACCATTTGTGAAGCTTTCATCCTGCAGGTGGAGACCAGGGACTCAAACCCAGGTCTTTGTGCATTGTAACAGGTGTGCTCAACTAGGTGTGCCACCACCTGGCCTCTTTTCTTTACTTTTATCTTCCTTCCTTCCCTCCCTTCTTCCTTTTTTACTTTCTTTCTTTCTTTCTCTCTTTCTCTTTCCTTCCTTCCCCTTCCTTCCTTCCTTCCTTCCTTCCTCCCTCCCTCCCTTCCTTCCTTCCTTCCTTCCTTCCTTCCTTCCTTCCTTCCTTCTTTCTTTCTTTCTTTCTCTCTCTCTCTTTCTCTTTCCTTCCTTCCCCTTCCTTCTTTTCTTTCTTTCTTTCTTTCTTTCTCTTTCTTTCCTTCCTTATTTTGGAGTTCATGTGTTTCAATTCTCTAGATTTTACTTAAAAGTGAAATAATCTGGTGGTTGTCCTTCACTTCCTAACTTACTTCACTAAGCACAATCACCTCCAGTTATCTCCATTTGCCCCAAAGGACACAATATCATCTTTTTTAATTGTTTGGCCGGACTCTACTGGATACATGCTCTATTTTTTTACTCAGACATCTGCCAATGGGCATTTAGATTGTTTCCATATTTTGGCTATTGTGAATAATGCAGCTATGAAAATGAGAGTGCATATGTCCCTTCAAATTAGTGTCTTCATGTCATTTGGGTAAATGCCTAGCAGTGGAATTGCTGGATCATAAGGTATCTTCATTTGTTTTTGTTTAAGAATTCTCCATATTGTTCTCCACAATGGCTGTACCAATTTGCACTCCAACCAGCAGTGTAATAGAGTTCCTCTCTCTCCACATCCTCTCCAACATTTATTGTTTCATGTTTTATTCATGGAGCCCATTCTCACAGGTGTGAAATAGAGTCTCAATGTGTTTTAATTTGCATTTCTCTAATGTTGAGAAATGTGGAGTAAAATTTAGACAGACAATGAGCTTAGGTGAAAATTCAGTGGGGAATAAAATCACATCTAGTTGTTGGTTTGCCAGCAGGATTACGACTGAGGCTTGGAACCTGCATGACTCCACTGTTCTTGGTGGCCATCCACTCACTTCCAATCTTACTTTATTGAGACAATGTTTATTTGCAGGGTTTTTGTTGTCACAAGAGTACATTTCCACACTGGTAGTATAGGTATAGGTATGAAGGGAGAGAGACAGAAAGAGAGAAATGTTATGTATGTACAAATTGTTGTATTTACTGTCGAATGTAAAACATTCATCCCTCAATAAAGAACAAGTAAAAGAGATAGATAGAGGGGGAGAGAGATACAGAGAGAGGATGAGATACCCGCAGCACTGAGCCACTGCTTACAAAGCCTCCTCTCTGCAGTTGGGTGCTTGAACCCAGGTCCTTGAGCATAGAAATGTGTGTGCTCTGCCTGGTACACCAACATCCCTTTATAGTCTTTTTAGTACTCATTTTGTACTCACTATCTTATGGGCTCACTTTATTTTATTTTTTAAGCTCACATATCTTTTCAGTGAAGTCTTTAGAGAAAGACTGTTGATAAGGAAGTAGAGACAAGAACATCTGCCAGAAGGGTGGTGCAGAACATGCTTGATGAGTGTTGTAGACCAGCGTAACATTTTAAAAGTTCAACCTCTTGCTAGTGAGAATGTGAGACTTTCAGAAACCTTTAAAATGTGTTTGAATCAAAAATCTGTTTGCTACAGAAAAATATGACTTTCTACTTTTGATATAGCTAGAACTGTTTTAGCATCAACTTAATTTTAAAGTGTAGATTTTGCTCCATTTTCCTTTAGAATCAAAGAGGTAGAGAGAGGGGGTGAAGGTGAGGATGAAGGTGAGGTTGCAGTCTGGGGGGTTGAGGGCAAGGGAGAGGGAGAACCATGCCACCAAAGCTTCTTTCTTCCTTCCTTTTCCTCTCTCCTTCCTTCCTTCCTTCCTTCCTTCCTTCCTTCCTTCCTTCCTTCCTTCCTTCCTTTCTCTTTCTTTCTTTCTTCCTTCCTTCCTTCCTTTCTTTTTTCTTTCTTTCTTTTGCAAATTATCTTTATTTATTGATTGATTGGATAGAGACATCCAGAAATCAAGAGGGAAGGATGAGAGAGAGAGAGGGAGAGAGAGAGAGAGAGAAAGACAGAGACAGAGAGACACCTGCAACCCTGCTTTACCACTTGCAAAGCTTTTCCCTTACAGATTAGGATCGGGGGCTGGAACCCAGGTCCTTGCGCAGTGTAACGTGTGCTCAACCAAGTGTGCTTACCACTCGGCTCCTCAAAGCTTCTTTCAATGAGATGGTGAAGGGATTTGAACTTGGGACACACATTTAGTGAAACAGGATACTATCCCACTATCCACATGAGGCTGGATTTAAGGTTCCATTGAACACCTTTAGCCCTCTTCTTTCTCAAAGGTCTTTGCTTTAGTGCAATATATCACACCCAATCCAAGTTTTGCTTTGAAATTTTCCTCTCTGTCCTTTATTTTTTAAACTAATTAATTTATTATTGGATAGACAGAGAGAAATTGAGAGGGGAGGGGGAAATAGAGAGGGAAAGAGATAGAGAGAGACCTGCAGACCTTCTTCCACTTGTGAAGCTTTCCCCCTGTAGGTGGAGACCAGAGGCTTGAACCTGGGTCCTTGTGCACTGTAATGTGTGGGCTTAACCAGGTGTGCCACTACCTGGCCCCTTCTTATTCTTAAATTCTACCTATAAGTGAGATTTTTGGTATTTGTCTCCCCCACCCCCACTTATTTAACTTAACATGATGTCTTCTAGCTCCATCAAAGATGAAGCTGGAGCTGGGTGGTGGTGCACCTGGTTGAGCGTACATGTTATAGTGTACAAGGACTCAGGTTCGAGTTCTGGGTCCCCACCTGCAGGGGAAAGCTTCACAAGTGGTGAAGCAGTGCTGCATGTCTCTCTCTCTCCATCTCTCTCTCTCTGTCTATCACCCCCTTTCCTCTCAATTTCTGATGTGACAATTTCAAAACCAAGTGGCATTTATCCCAGGTATACAAAGCTGGTTCAACATACTTAAGTCAATCAATGTCATTCACCACATCAATAAAAGCAAAACCAAAAACCACATGATTATCCTTTAAAAGACTCTTTTGTTCTTTTTCTTCCCTGTAGGCTATGGGAGACTGAGGGCTTTTAAACCATAAGTAGGCTTCTTAGCTGAATCCCTCACTCCTGACCAAGAGATAAAGCAGTGTGGCGCAGAGATAATACAGTGATTATGCAAAGAGACTCTCACATCCCAAGGATCCAAAGCACCAGGCTCAATTCAATTTCTCTGCCAAGCCAGGCAGCACTGCTGGGCCCTTTGAGTTTCTAAACAAGTCCTGTTTATAGTCTATAGGTTCTGAGGCAACTATTCACTATGTTCTCATCAGGAGAACAACATGGAAAAGCTCCCACCACACAGCCCCACTGCTAGCCCACCAAGGTGTAGATCTCCTGAGTTTCCTGGTTAGTTCTCTGTCCCCTGTTGTCAGCACAGGGCCTCCACCCTGCTGCTCCAGCCTCTGAGGGCAGTAGCAATGGAGACTTACAGTTGCATTTGGTTTGGCTTGGAGGAGTCCACTCCTCCCTTCAGCCGTCTATTTGTTGGTGAAACAGACTGGAGGTGATGCCTCAACTGGTAAACTGCTGGACTGTTACCAGCCACTTAATCTCTCCCATGGCTCCTCTCTGTCCATGAGCCACACATGTTTGCACTCACTGGTGATTTGGTGGGTTCTTGAAGTTGTTCTAGTCCTGCCTTGTTGCAGTCCCACATGATCTCCTTTGGTATTCCTAGTTGAACCAGGAGAGGAGAGGAGAGAACACAGCTGCTGCTACTCCATAGCCCCACCTCTGGACACAATTAAATATATTTTTAAGAGAATATAAAGCAAGGTATTTTTTTTTTTTCAATTTAGATCACTATTTATTAGGTGTGAGTCAGAAAAGATGACACCAGCTTTGTAGTGCTTTTTCAAGAGTGAGTGAGATGGAGCCATGCATATTAGTTTGGTCCCTGGTAAGTAAGTCTTGAATGAATAAAGTTTTGTTATAAAGACTGAAGATTGGTCACAGATTCCATTGCTCCCAGGGTGAAGCTGTTCCTGCAGTGTCCACTTTTGTCCTCTCTAAACTATGAATGAAATACAATGATTTCTTTCATTAGGGATATAAGTAACACATTACATCACTTTTCACATCAATCCAAAGCAAAGCCTATGAATGTTGTGAAGTATTAATAGCTCCATGTGTTAAGATTTCCCTAGTCTCACATCTCTTTGAAGTGTTCACATCTATATAAAAGACAAGCATATTGTGGATCTCAGGCCAAATCCTGTTCTTTGGATATTTATTGAAGAATTTGGTACCAGCACAAACACACCTATATTTACTGCTGCTGACTAGTACAGTGTTTGGAACTTGCCAGAGGAACCCTATATTCTAACTGTCCTGTTTCTATAAGGAAGACGTGGCTGACTGCTGAAATGCTAAATGCATCAGTTGTTACCTAAGTCAGGTCACTGGTGATTCACACATAGCTCTTTATAGACAGAATCTGAAAGTCAACACAAGACTCAATACCAAATTTTGTCATGAGTCAACTACTGTTCTAGACAGAAGATTGTAAAGTGGGGGTTGGGATCAGCCATTGCTCTGAAGTCTTTCTAGTTAGTTGGTGTATACAGATAAGAAAATAAACTTCTAATCTGAGAAGCTTCTGCACAGCAAAGGAAACCTCATCAAAACAAAAATCCACCCTACTTAAACAGAGAAGATATTTATACACCATACCTCTGGAAAAAGGGCTAATAACTAATATACACAAAGAACTCTCAAAACTCATTAGCAGCAACAACAACAAAACGACAATGGAGAGAAGAGCTGAACTGGTAATTCACTAAAAGTGATATAAAAATGGCCAAAAGATATGTGAGAATTGCTTACTTTCACAGACTTGTCAGAAAAATCAAGTCAAGATCACCATGAGATAACACAACAAGTAGCTCAAAAAATTTCTCTCCCAAATCTGGTCCCTGTATGTGTCAGATTCTCTCTAGTCCTTACAAGTGTATTCATTCATTCACTGACTCATTTTGTCTTCTAGAGATTTGCTGTGGTTTCATGATGGAGAGAGATACCACAGCACCATTCCACTGCTCCAAGTGTTTCCTCTTTGCATTGTGCTTGAACCAGGGTCCTCCTGCAGGGTAAAGTACAGAGCACTTATCAGCTCCTGTTTAGAACCTAGGATCTGGGAGCATAAGAAATGAAAGTCTTTTGCATAACCATTATGCCATCTTCACTATCCTGTGATTTTACTTCTTCCTGGACTGATTTATTTTAACAGAAAGAGAGAGAGATACTACAGCACTGCTCCACCTTATGGAGCTAGGAATCAAACATGGGGTTTGCATTTGGTAAAACATGTACTCCACAGGATAATCTATAGCCTGTCCCTATTTATGTATCTTTAAGTATTTCAGATTTTCTTTTTTAAAAATGTTTTATTTATTTATGTATTTTAATTTTTTGTTGCTCTTGTTGTTTTTATCATTGTTGTGGTTATTATTGTTATTGATGTTGTTGCTGGATTGGACAGAGACAAATGGAGAAAGGAGGAGAAAACAGAGATGGGGAGAGAAAGATAGACACCTTCAGACCTGCTTTACCGCTTGTGAAGCAAGCCCCCTGCAGGTGGGGAGCTGGTGGCTTGAACTGGGATTTTTTTTTTTAATTTTCCATTTTGTTACCCTTGTTTTTTCATTGTTGTATTTATTATTGTTGTTGTTATTCATTATTGTTGTATTTATTATTGTTGTTGTTGTTGAATAGGACAGAGAGAAATGGAGAGAGGAAGGGATGACAGAGAGGGGGAGAGAAAGATAGACACCTGCAGACCTGCTTCACCACCTGTTGAAGCGACCCCCCTGCAGGTGGGGAGCCAGGGGCCTGAACCTGGATTCTTAAGCCCATCCTCGAGTTTCGCATCATGTGCACTTAACCTGCTGCTCCAGATTTTCTAAGAGTAGGAGTGTTATTCTACTACATTCCATTCTTTGAGACAGCAGTTGAACTTTTCACGTTTCCTTACAAGGATTGATCATTATTGTTCCTTGATGTAGCCACGTCTAGGAAATATTGTGCATTTTCTGCATGTACTCACTTGCGAAAGATATAGTAGTGTAGAAACATATGGAACTTAGCTTAGTTTTGGATCTATAAGTCATTGCTTAAAATATATGAAAAACATAACTTTACAATTTTAAGAATGCAACCATGTTGTATGCCAAAAATAAATTCCATGCAATATACTCAAAGGTAGTAGAATTGCCAAAACACTCATAGTGAGGATTTGGAGTAATTAATTCATATTTTTGCCACTCAGAGAGTGAATGTTTATCTGTCAAAACATCTATCTGAATTCCAAGATCTCCTTAACTTTCTGCAATTTGTTTCAAGTCAGATTATACATTAAGATATATATTAGCCATAGACAATTTAAACAAAGTTATAATATTCTCTGACAAGCTTCTGAATAATGCATCTAATTCAAAAACTGACAAGTATGTCAAGATCAAAATCCAGGGATGGATTTTGAAAGACAATGTGTGAAGACCAGATGGTAGCACACCAGGTTAAGAGCACCTGGCAAAAAACGCAAGGACCAGCATAAGGATCCTCGTTCGAGCCCCCGGCTCCCTGTCTGCAGGGGTTAGTCGCTTCACAGGCGGGGTGAAGTAACAACAACAAGGGCAACAAAGGTAACAAATATAGGAAAAACGGCCTCTAGGAGCAGTGAATTCATAGTGCTGGCACTGAGCCCCAGTGATAACCCTGGAAGCAGTAAATAAATAAATGAATAAATGAATAAATAAATAAATAAATATAAAAAAGAAAGACAATGTGCCACTACAATATTTTACTTTTTAAAAGATTTATTTACTATTTATTTATTTATTTATCTGAGAGATGGATTAAGAGAGGAGAGAACCATAGCATCACCCTGGCACATATGATGCTGGTATTCAAATGCAGGACCTTATATTTGAGATTCGAATGTGTTTTCCACTGTGCCAATTTTGAGGTCATGTAACTATAACCTTATCCATAGCTGTTAATGGACAAAAAGCTTTTACAGTTATCTTTGGCCTTTAAAGGTAGTAAATATTTTGAATAACAAGGGGAAGTGATGGACCAGTATGTCACATGTACTTTGTATTTGTTTATTTCCAAAACACCTCATAAGAAACCAAATGTATACACATTTTTTTCCTCCAGGAATCTGTTATTAAATTGATGGTGTGACTTCTAGTTGGTGGTGTCACAGAAACAAGAAAACGGTTCATGTATATATTAGAGTAAGGAAGTTTGAACTTCCTTTTCCAATATTTATTCTAAAAACATTTCCTTAGAAATTCACAAACTAAAATAAAAGATTATAGTGGCACATTGTCTTTCAAAAGCCATCCCTCAATTTTGATCTTGACATACTTGTCAGTTTTTAAATTAGCAGCATTTATTTGGATAAATAAATAAATATTTTAAAAAGTAAAATTGACTTCCTTAATTATAGGGTTTCTGTACCTTTTCCAGTCCTCTTTGGTAAACGGGTACCTGTTTCAACTCTATTTTTTGTTGTTGTTGTAATTACAAAAGAATCTTGTGCAACTAGTAGGTAATGTTTCTCTCTGACTCTTTTTCCCTCCAGGGTGATCGCTGGAAATTGGTGTCCACACTATGAACCCATTACTCCTGGAGGCCAATTTTTCCATTTTATTGGATAGGACAGAGGGAAATTGAGAGGGGAGGGGGAGATATACAGGAAGAGAGAATGACACCTTCAGACCTGTTTTGCAGCTAGTGAAGCATCCCCCACCCCACCCCACCCCACCAGTAAGGAGTCGGGCTCAAACCTGGATCCTTGTGTGGTCCTTGTGTTTAGGACAATGTGTGCTTAACTGGGTGTTTCTCTTTGTTGTGGTTGTTGCTGGGGGTATCAGTATTCTGAAGTAATTTTTTTTTTCATATATATAAAGAGAGAGAGAGAGACAGAGACAGAAACAGAAGGACACTGTAACTCATTGCAGTGCAGCCTGCCTTGAATGTTGGTTGTGCATATGACAAAGCAGGTGTACTTCTCTTGGTCTGCTGTTCTTGCTTGTACTGTGATCCAATCTCTCCCAAACTTATTTTTGTGCTTGAACATGCATATTTAAAGCCTGAGAGAGAGAAAAAAAACATATTGAAAAAAATCTTCCCCTTGCCTTGTTGTTTGAATACTGGAGTGACTCATGTTTCAAATGCTTGTCTACCATAGTGTACATGATATGTCCTGAACATCTCATAATTAAATGATTCCTTTTACCTCTGGTGTTTCCTCAGTCTTTTCAATATAGCCACTTGGGGCTGGATGGTGGCACACCTGGTTGAATGCATATGTTACAATGCACAAGGACTAATGTTTGAACCCCCAGTCCCCACCTACAGGGGAAAAGCTTTGAGAGTGTTGAAGCAGTGTTTCAGGTGTCTCTTTCTCTCTTGCTCCCATATTAATCCTTCTCTTTCTGGCTTATCTCACTTAACGTGGTTCCTTCATGTTCTAATATATATATATATATATATATAATTTTTTGGCCCCCAGGTTTATTGCTGGGGCTCAGTGCCAGCAAAACGAATCCACTGCTCCAGGAGACCATTTTGTTGCCCTTGTTGTTATTGTTATTGCTTTTATAGCTGTTGTTGTTGTTGGATAGGATAGAGAGAAATTGAGAGAGGAGGAGAAGACAGAAAGGGCGAGAGAGACCAGATGGCTTCACAAACGAATTCTACAAAACTTTCAGGAAACAGTACCCATACTTCTTAAGCTTTCCATAAGATTGAAGAAACAGGAATACTCCCTTCCAATTTCTATGAAGCCAACATCACCCTGATACCAAAACCAGATAGGGACACAACAAAAAAGGAAAATGACAGATAAATATCCCTGATGAACATAGATTCCAAAATATTAAACAAGATCTTGGCCAACCGGATACAGCAGCATATCAAAAAGATTGTTCATCATGACCAAGTAGGATTCATCCCAGGAATGCAAGGCTGGTTCAACCTCCGTAAGTCAATCAATGTCATTCACCACATCAGTAAAAGTAAAGCCAAAAACTACGTGATTATCTCAATAGACGCAGAGAAAGCCTTTGACAAAATCCAACACCCTTCATGCTCAAAAATCTACAAAAAATAGGAATAGATGGGAAATTACTCAAGATGTGGAATCTATATATAGCAAGCCTATAGCCAACATCATACTCAATGGACAGAAGCTGAAAGCATTCCCCCTCAGATCAGGGACTAGACAGGGCTGTCCATTGTCACCATTACTCTTCAAAATAGTATTGGAAGTGCTTGCCATAGCAATAAGACAAGAGAAAGGAACCAAAGGAATACATATTAGAAGGTAAGAAGTCAAGCTCTCACTATTTGCAGATGATATGATAGTATACATAGAAAGACCTAAAGAATCCAGCAGAAAATGACTGGAAGTTATTAGGCAATATAGCAAGGTATCAGGCTACAAAATCAGTGTACAAAAATCAGTGGCATTTCTTTATGCAAACACTAAATCTGAAGAAGAAGACATCCAGAAATCACTCCCATTTACTGTTGCAGCAAAATCAATAAAATATCTAGGAGCAAAGCTGACCAAAGAAGAGAAAGACTTGTATATCAAAAACTATGAGTTGCTACTCAAGGAAATACAAACTGATATCAAGAAATGGAAAGACATCCAATGCTCATGGATTGGAAGAATAAGTATCATCAAAACTTATATTCTCCCCAGAGCCATATACAAATTTGATGCAATACCCATCAAAGTCTCACCAAGCTTCTTTAAGAGAATAGAACAAAAACTACAATCATTTATCTGGAACCAGAAAACACCTAGATTGCCAAAACCATCTTGTAGAAAAGAAACAAAAACGGAGGCATCACACTCCCAGATCTCAAACTATATTATAAAGCCATCATCATCAAAACAGCATGGTACTGGAACAAAAATAGGCACATAGACCAGTGGAACAGAATTGAAAGCCCAGAAATAAATTCCCACACCTATGGACATCTAATCTTTGATAAGGGGGCCCAAAGGATTAAATGGAAGAGTGAGGCT
This sequence comes from Erinaceus europaeus, assembly GCF_950295315.1. Taxonomy (NCBI): domain Eukaryota; kingdom Metazoa; phylum Chordata; class Mammalia; order Eulipotyphla; family Erinaceidae; genus Erinaceus; species Erinaceus europaeus. Next base: position 82,949,333 of record NC_080164.1, on the reverse strand, counting down.
GTTTTCAATAAATGGTGCTGGGAAAACTGTGTTGTAACATGCAGAAGAATGAAATTGAACCACTTTATCTCACCAGAAACAAAAATCAACTCCAAATAGACCAAAGATCTGGATGTTAGACCAGAAATAATCAAATACTTAGAGGCAAACATTGGTAAAACACTTTCCCACCTACACCTCAAGGACATCTTTGATGAAACAAACCCAATTGCAAGGAATACTAAAGCAAAACAAACCAATGAGACTACATCAAATTGAAAAGCTTCTGCACATCCAAAGAAATTATTAAACAAACAAAGAGACCCCTCACAGATTGGGAGAAGATCTTCACATGCCATACATCAGACAAGAAACTAATCACCAAAATATACAAAGAGTTCAGCAAACTTAGCACCAAAAAAGCAAATGATCCCATCCAAAAATGGGCAGAGGATATGAACAAAACATTCACCACAGAGGAGATCTAAAAGCCTAACAAACATATGAAAAACTGCTCCAGGTCATGGATTGTCAGAGAAATGCAAATTAAGACAACATTGAGATACCACCTCACTCCTGTGAGAAAGGCATTCATCAAAAAGGACAGCAGCAACAAATGCTGGAGAGGCTGTGGGGACAGACAAACTCTTCTGCACTGCTGGTGGGAATGTAAATTGGTCCAGCTTCTGTGGAGAGCAGTCTGGAAAACTGTCACAAGGCTAGAAATGGACTTTCCATATGATCCAGTAATTCCTCTCCTGGGGATATACCCCAAGGACTCCATAACACCCAAACAAAAAATATGTGTATAACTATATTCATAGCAGCACAATTCATAATAGCTAAAACCTGGAAGCAACCCAGGTGCCCAACAACAGATGAGTGGCTGATAAAGCTGTGGTATATATACACAATGGAATACTATGCAGCTATCAAGAACAATGAACCCACCTTCATTGACCCATCTTGGATAGAGCTAGCAGGAATTATGTTAAGTGAGATAAGTCAGAAAGATAAAGATGAGTATGGGATGATCCCACTCATCAACAGAAGTTGAGAAAGAAGATCTGAAAGGGAAACTAAAAGCAGGATTTGACTAAATACGGAGTAGGGCACCAAAGTAAAAACCCTGTGGTGAGGTAGACATGCGGCTTCCTGTGCTGGTGGAGTGTGGGTTAGGTGGGTGGGATGGGACACAGTCTTTTGGTGGTGAGAATGGTGTCTATGTATACTCCTATTAAAGTGTAGTCATGTAAATCACTAGTTAATTAATATGAGATGGGGAAAATTAATTTTATGTCTCAAAGTTTTTAAAACACAGACTGAGTCTTCTTAATACTCAGGCTGTGTATTTGATATGCAGACTCTCTCAAAAGCTTAGACCAAGTAGATCAGAAGCAACCAGTAGCACAGCTATATACAAGATACTAGGTACTATACAGCAAACCCTAACAAAAGGAATTTTCAAAGTCAACCCAATTACCATATAATGTGATGATAACAATAACTATCCATTGTCTTTTTGAACCCTAATACAGCAGGAACCTCACATTTACACTATAAAGCCTATATTTTCCCCAGTCTCGGAACCTTAGGATAGGGCCCACTTTTCCACATGCCTCTCCTAATTCATATCAAGTAATATTGCATCTGCCAATTGCAACCTAAACAACGCAATGATAGCCACCTCAACATGCTTCAGATCAGACTGTGTCCAGAGACTTCAGGTGTGGAATGAAAACCCTTCAGCTTCATTACTTGGGTGAGACCTTTCCTTTCATATTATTCTTTATTTCCATCCCAGGTAGTTCACTTTCTAACAAAGTCCCAAAACCTAGATATAGACCAGGTTCTGTGAGAGAGAGCATATGTTCACACTTATCCATAAACTAGTGCAAAATATATACCTGAAAGTAGAAGTACAGTAGAGTTTGCAGTGTGTACCCCCGAACACTTTCTCTCCAGTGTTCCAATGTTTGGGTCCATTATTGCTCAACAATTTGTTTGGCTTTGTATGTTAACTCTCTTTTCAGCCACCAGGTTCCAGATGCCATCAGGATGCTGGCCAGGCTTCCCTGGACTGAAGACCCCACCAATCTGTCCTGGAGCTCAGCTTCCCCAGATACCCACCCTACTAGGGAAAGAAAGAAGCAGACTGGGAGTATGGACTAGCCAGGCAACATCGATGTTCAGCAGGGAAGCAATTACAGAAGCCAGACCTTCCACCTTCTGCAACCCATAATGACCCTGGGTCCATGCTCCCAGAGGGATAGAGAATGGGAAAGCTATCAGGGGAGAGGATGGGATACGGAGAATGGGTGGCTGGAATTGTGTGGAGTTGTACCCCTCCTATCCTATGGTTTTGTTAATATCTACTTTCTTAAATAAAAAATAAATTAAAAAAAAGAAAGGAGGAGAGAAGAAATCGGCAGGCCTGCTTCACTGCCTGAAATGTCACCCCCCCGCAGGTGGGGAGCCGAGGGCTCAAATTGGAATCTTTACACCAGTCCTTGTGCTTTGCACCATGTGTGCTTAACCCACTGCTCTATGACCTGGCCCCCTCTATGATATTTTTTAAATTTCCCCCCCCTTTTTTTGGTTTGGTTTGGTTTTAACTTTCACGTTTCCACACTCTGTGTCATTTAATATCTTTCTACAAGTGCCTATTTGTCCTTGGACTCCATCCAATTCCATCTTCATTTTGGTGATGATTTTGTGGTTTCATATTTCTAGTAGTCTCATTTTGTCAGCTGTGTTTAATATCACCTTTATGATTCACCTCTTTCCTGAGTGCTTACATTTCTGCTCAGTTATGTGCCTTACAGTAACTTTTTTTTTTTTTTTCCAAATTCTAATCTTTAGTTGAGAAACCTTGCTTCTCTTTTCTTCTGCTTCTCTTATGACCTCTCTACATTTAAAATCCACCAGATCTTTTTGTAGTTACGCTGCTCATACAACCGGGCATTTCGTAGTCAGCTCTCTGCGGATTCTCTTAGGAGAAGAGAAATCAGTTTAAGTTCACAGATTTGGGTTGCTTCAGCTGTGCATTTTATTATTGCCTCTGATAATAGTTTAATTTTAGCTAGAGGGTGGAAGAGAACTTAAACTTCCTGGTGAGTGTGGTATGCAAACATCAACCACAGGGAAATAAACTGTACTCATGTGTCTCCTGTAAATGATTATTCCCTAATAAAATGAACTGGGGAAAAAACAGTGACATATAGTTATGTTATATCCTCAAAGCACATAGTCTTTGTTCCTCATCCTCTACATGTAACTTCTTCCTGAAGAATTTTTCTTAGCAGTTCTCCATGGGTCTCCCAATGTACCAGTCTTTATTAAGCCACTCTATTTGCAGTCTCTTTTTTACACATTCATTCTCCAGGGCAAAAGCCAAATGTTCTCAAATGTAACTTTTATTAACACCTTTGATATGCTGGCACTGATTTTTGTTGTTGAGAAACTATACCTATCATTCAGTCTCATAAAAAACTTTCTTTTCTAAAGACCCTGGCCCTTCTCCCTCCCCATACACACACACACACACACACACACACACACACACACACACACACACTCACTCAGGTTTATTGCTGGGGCTCAATGCCTGCATGTCCCCATCATTTCCCAGTGGCATTTTTTCTTCTTTTTTTAAAGAGGAAGAAGAAGAAGAGAGAAAGATAGAAGGAGGAGGAGGAAGGGAAGAAGGAGGAGAAAGGGAAGGAAGAATAAGAGGAGGAGGAGTAGGAACACCGGAAGCACTGCTCCACTACTCAGGAAGTGTTCTTCTGTGGGCAGTGGCTGGAGGCTTGAAGCTAAGCCTCAGCATAAGACAGCATGTGTGCTCTACCTGGTGATTCAGCACCCAATCTCTGATATTTAATTTTAACAACTGCCTAATGCCATGAACAAGTGAAGATTTTCCTAAGGAATTAGGTAATAGACATTCAATGAATTCCTTTAAGACAGTATGAAGTTCATGTTTATATATGTAAATGTTGCAAATGTTCTCAGGCTTACTATTTCCAAATGAAGTATAGGGGTAGAGGTAGATAGCATAATAGTTATGCAAAGAAACTCTCATGCCTGAGGCTTCAAAGTCCCAGGTTCAATCTCCCATACCACCATAAGCCAGAGCTGAGCAATGCTCTCATATATATCAAGATGGTCTCACAAGTAGGAGGTTAGGGGAAAATATAAAAGTAGGACACTGGTAAGAGGCAGAGAAGGAGTGCAGGACACAGCCCATCACTTCTTCACATCAGCATACACGACTCTTATTTCCCTTATCCCTGTCTGTAGACACGCCCTTTATGGAGCTACATCTTATTGTTCAGGGGAGGGAAAAAGGAAGCTACTGACTTTGACATCCCATTGGTTGTTTCCAAGCTGTACATGTATGGACACCAAGCTGAAACTAGATTTGTCTTTTATTTTGTCCACCAGGATCACCCCTGGGGTTAGGAGCCTTTACCACTTCACCACTCTCGGTGGCCAATTTTTTTCTTTCATTTTTGTTTTTGATACAGAGTAAGATTGAGAGGGAGAGACAGAGAAGGAGAAATACATGCAACACTATTCCACCACTCCTAAACACCCCACCCCACCTTAGGAACTGGGGGGCTCAAACCTGGGTCCTCACACATAGTGACATGTGCAGTCTACCAGGCAATACACCACTGGGACCCTAACACTAAACTTCTTAAATCTCTGAGTCAACAGGAAAGCCCTGGTGTGAGTTGGAGGTAGGCAGGCAAAGTCATTTTCAGACTGTGAGCCCTGAATTTTACATGTTCAGTCTCTGCTTGGAGGTACTTTCTGATTCACCCAGCATTGTCCTAGTTAAGTCTGGATTCATGGTGCAATTACTAAAAGTGACTCTTTTACTCTACAAACTGATATAGATTCAATGGTTACACAACTAGGTAAGCAGCAGCTAGTCAAGTTTTTTTAGAAAATGGTCTCGCTTCAGGGAGACATAGCCATAGAGTAATAGGGAACAGAATCTATCTCCCCTTAAAACAACAAATATCTACAACTACCAAACTTAACAAAACTCACCAACTACAGCTGAGACATCTACAGACTCAGCCACCAAGTTGCAGATGCTATCATGATAGCATGCTCACATCCCTGGGCAGATAACCTCACCAGTGTGTCCTGGTACCTCACTTCTCCATAGTATTACCCCATTAAGGAAAGATAGAACAGGCTGAGGGCATGGATCCACCTGTCATTACCCATGTCCAGTGAAGAAGCAATTATAGAAGCCAGACCTTCCATTTTCTGTATCCTAAAAAGAATTTTGATCCATAGTCTCAGTGGGGGAGACAATGATAGGGGGAGGCTGACCTGAGGGCTCTGAACTCCAGCACCATCAAGCCCCCGAGAGAGAGAGGTGGTAAAAGGGAGGGACATTTGGATGTAGTAATAGGTGTATATGTGACTTGGAAAGAAAGAGCAGATGGGACCACAGGGGAAGAAGGGGGAGGGGGGAATAGAGTAGGGTAATATATACAAATATAGAAAGATTGTTGCATAAATAGTTTACCCATATCTGCAACATTGGGAGAACTGTTGTAGCTTCCAGTGGAGGCAATGGGGATCCAGACCTCTGGTGGTGAGAACTGTGCAGTGTTATACCCGTATTATCTTGTAATTTTGTAAATCAATATTAAATCACTATTTTTTTAAATGGTCTCTAACTTATATCAGACACCAGAACATGGTTTTGGATAGCTCCAGCTTCTGGATGTGTTATCTAGTCAATCACTCACTGAAAAAAAGAGAGGGACTTTGCCCTTTGTTCAGGAATGTTAATCCCATTGTCCAAGTCACCTACTCTTCCTTATCACTTGTCTGCTAATGTCTTTAGATACTCCTGGAAATAAAATGTCAAAATGAATGCATAGCAGGGAGTGCTGAGGGAGTTGATGAGGTATTTATGCTCATGAGATAATGTGACTAGAAAAATCATGGCAAGTGCAACACTAAATCCAAAAGCAACTGTCAACATCATTTTAATGATGCCATACATCAATCAAGTTTAATTAAGTGTCCCATAATGTGCTATTAAAAATTGCCTGTTTCAGGCAACTTTGAGAAAACACACACAACTCTAACATTGTTACAAGGTGCCTAATTTTGCCAAGTATAGAAGGAGCATCAACAGACAAGGTTTATCTTCCTAAATAATGGCTAAATATTTTTTATTCTTTTTCTTTTTGCCTCCAGGGTTATCACTGGGGCTTGGTGCATGCACTATGAATCCACTGCTCCTGTGTAGGACTATGTAAAAGCTTGGTAGAGCTTAAGGAAGCTCTCCCATCCTTGGATGGAGGTCTGGAAAGACACCTCACTTGTTAACCTCTCTCCTTATAGAGATGAGCCAAGAGGGAAAAATCTCCCAGACTCAGTTTCTCTTTGTTAGAATCTCAAGCTCACAGAAATCCTGCAGGCCCCATACACTTAGTTTCTCCCAGCTAGCAGGCCACATGGATGCCTGGTTTAAGGTTCATATAGTCACTCAAAATTCACACATCCACTTCACCTTTTGATCACAAAGGAGGACACACTCTATCATACACCTCCCCAACACCAGACAATGAAACCCCAAAACTTCTATTTCCTTATGTTCTTTGATATCTATGATTTACATCAAGCTTTTGTTTCTCTTTTCTCTATCTCACCTTACTGGTTTAACCCCTATGCTTCTCTCAAATGCCTTTGGATAATTAACTTGCTTGCATCATGGAAAATAATTGTCTTGACCTTGATGTATCACATCAATTCCTGTCATACCAGCCCCCTGCCATAGGGGCAAGATGACCTTGAAGAAACCTGTAATTTCTGACGTATTTGAAAAATGTCCATTGTTTAAATCTTTATATATACCCAAGCCCACCCCCCAAATAAAATGAGTGTTTGTACCAAAATACTCCCCTAGTCTTCCTTTCTGAATCTCTGGGCCCCTTAGAGCCAGAGAGGGAAGATCGGTGGCTTGCCTCCTGGCTGGAGCCTTCCCACATGAGCCCCACTCCTGGAGGCTGTTTTTTCTCTTTTGTTTTCCTTGTTGTTTATCGTCATTGTTGTTGTTATTTTTATTGCTGTTGTTGTTGGATTGGACAGAGAGAAATGGAGAGGGGAGGGAAGAGAGAGAGGGGACAGAAAGATAGACACCTGCAGACCGGCTTCACTGATGAAAGTAGGAAAAGTGAAAGTAAAGAAAGAATTTCTACTTTTCTTGTAGTTGTTCTTTAATGCTTGAAATCTTTTCAAAAGAGATTAGAAATAGAAAAATAAATGCTATAGATAACAGATGGAGAAGATCCTATTTTTGAGTTACTAAAGAAGAAAACTAAACTAATGAGACTGAAAACTGTATTTAAATATATAATATATTAAACATTATCCTGAATTAGCAGATGAATTACAGATATATTTAAAGAGTTCACCAGGTTCTAGTTTATATTTAGCCCAAGTAATCAGTCTGAAACATTTTCTTTGCTTTTGCTCAAAGACGAAGAGAGCTATTTTAGTACAACAATACAAAAATGTACTGTGTGGGGCAGGGAGTTAAGATGATTTTGTTATTTTCCACAGAGACTTCTGAAACATGGCAAAGACATCCAAGATAAATGTCAGCACACCTCACCCACCAAATTGCTATCTATCTCTACTATAGGATTCTGTCATCTTAGAAAAACATGGGAAGGGAAGAAAGAGAAAGAGGAGAAAGAGAAAGAAATAGAGAATTCCAGAAAGAAAAAAAAACGTAGTAATATTTATCTAATACACTAAAAATTTTGTTTTCAGAGCTAAAAAAAGATATACTTTTAGGACCTAAGGAAATGTGGTAGTCAGACTGGAAAAAAAAATCATGCTGTCAAGATAGTAGCTTGGACTGTACTCTGCTTTGTCATGTGTGCAACGGAGATTAGAATCCAACCTCTATTGGACTGAAGGAAGTTTTGATGCTGTGGTGTCTTTCCTTCTCAGTGTCTGTGTTTTTATCTCTCTCTCTATCTGAAAAAGTCAGCCCACACATAATACTCAAATCCTGGAGACAGTAATAAAATAAAAATGAAATAATACATGAAATATTGCTTTTTGATACTACTGTGAATTTCAAAAATAGTTTTGAGTTGTAAACATGACCTGGGTTATTTTAAAGTTAATCAGGAAAAAGAGATAAGTCCAAAAGACTAGACTTTAATCCTAATTGTATGAGGTAAGCCACTTTTTTTTTTTTTTTTTTTTGGTCAAAATCCAAATTCTCCAAAACATGGATGCTATAAAAACAAAAAAACAAGAAATCAAAAATGGAACCCCACAATGGCAGTGGCTTGACAAAAAGACATGGAACTACTGGAAAAGCTGCCAGTGACCAATACTGAAATGACATTACAAAACAAATACAGTAGCCTTGGATAATAACTCCAAGTGTGAGATGCATTCCTATGGTTTCTTTTTTAAAAAATTTATTTATAAAAAGGAAACATTGACAAAAATCATAGGATAAGAGGGGTAGAACTACACGCAATTACCACCACCAGAACTCTGTATCCCATCCCATCCCCTGACAGCTTTCCTATTCTTTAACCCTCTGGGAATATGGACCCAAGGTCATTGTGGGATGCAGAAGGTGGAAGGTCCAGCTTCTGTAATTGCTTCAACACTGAACAAGGGCATTGGCAGGTCGATCCATACTCCTGCCTCTCTCTTTCCCTAGTGGGGAAGGGCTCTGGGGAAGCAGAGCTCCAGGACATATTGGTGGGGTTGTCTGTCCAGGGAAGTCTGGTTGTCATCATGCTAGCATCTGGAACCTGTTGGCTGAAAAGAAAGTTAACATACAAAGCCAAATGAACTGTTGACTAATCATGGACCCAAAGGCTGGAACAGTGTAGATGAAGAGTTGGGGGTGGGGGAGTGGGTCTCTGTTTTGTAGATAGCTAGTAGACATATTTTAGTTATATTCCAAAGTACCTGTGGTTATACTAGTTTTTTTTTTTTCCCCTGATGCTGAAATCTGAAAAGCAGGTGGATCCAAGTTATTGTCTTAGGAGAGGATGTCATGGCTGGAAAAAGGACCAGAAAGCTGGATCAGCGAAGAGAGTAGCTCCCAAATATGGGAAAGATGTATAGATATTGTTGACTGTAACCCCTATCGATCTGATGTGATATACGGCCCATATTCAACTTAGGAGCATATTTGGTTTCTTATTAATAATGAATGAATATCAGAAAAGAAAACACAAGTAGAACCTGAACTGGAATTGGCATATAGCACCAAAGTAAAAGACTCTGGGGTGTGTGGGTGGGGAGAATACAGATTCAAGAAGAATGACAGAGGACCTAGTGGGGGTTGTATTGTTATATGGAAAACTGGGAAATGTTATGCATGTACAAACTATTGTATTTACTGTTGAATGTAAAACATTAATTCCCCAATAAAGAAATTTTAAGAAAATGAATGAATAATTAAAAGAATCTCTCATGCAAAATCATTCTGGTTAGATTCTTCTCTTTCAATGAAATCTAATTTAACTCTCCTAAGTGTGGACTGACATAGTGACTTGCTCCCAAAGATTAGCAAGCAAATGGGGGAGAAAAGTAACTTAATAGTGGAAAATTTTGACAAACACTAGTTTGACTAACAGCAGAGTTAACCTCAATAGTGATAAATCATATTAACAACATGTCTTATTGATATATGGTAACAGTGGCATTGTATATTATGGCCATTCTTCCCCAAGTCATGTACAGTATTGGGGGAAGTGGGATTGGCACTTGTTTCCCCAACATTTAAAAAGTTCATCACATATTATCTCAAAAAAGAGTTGAGGAAAGAAGATGATTTTTAGGAATTTTAAACTTTATTCAGGAAAACTGACAACATTCACATGTTAGGCCCAGAGAAAGGGAGAGAATGAGGAAGACACACAGAGAGAAAAAACCTGAAAAGCAGCTTACTTACATGTTGATTTAAGCAGAGAAAGCATGAGAGAGAGAGAGAGAGAGAGAGAGAGAGAGAGAGAAAGTCCCCTACTCACACCTTGACGGGATGCCCACATAGGTAGAGAAAGACAGAAAGAGAGAAAGGGAGAGAAGACTTTAAGAGCTACTACTCACATGTTCACCTGGGCAAACAGTGACACCCACAGGTCTGGCTTAAAACACCCAGGCCTTGCCTCCACCTTTCCAAGCCACACCTGTCATCACTCCCATTTTCTGGGCAGTAACCCTCAGGTACCTCTGTCCCTCAACAGGAGAGAAACTTTGTAAACTTCATCTTTCCCAAGGCATCAAAGTTACTTCTGTAGTAGCTGCTGATCAAGTACCTCTTGATAGGATTTACTGATTCACATCTATTCTTATCATGGGTTTAATATCTAATATTCAAAGGACAATTTCCAAGGGCAAGAATGGGAAAGCATTAGAAAAACTGCAAGAGACTGACATTCTACAGAATACCTGACTCGCATTCTTCAGAAATATCAAGATCTTTGAGAAGGTACAAATTCAGAGAAACTGTCATAGCCAGAAATAGGCTAAAACAAAGCCTAAATGTAATATGATCTTCTGGATGAAATCCTAGAACAACAACAACAAAAAAGTAGAAACAAAGGAAATTTGAATAAAATATGAATTTGAATGCAGCACTGGGTGGAGAATGAACCCAGCTCCTCATGATTATGTGAATGAAATTAATGAGTGATTTTTTTTTTCCACAAATTGTTTTTTTTTCCCACTAAGTTGATCACTTGGTCTCAGTGCCTGCTTGACATCATGGTTTCTGGTGGTCATTAAAAAAAAAATCTTTTTGATAGAGGCTGAGGAAAAAAAGAGGGAAAAAGAAATACAACGAAGAGGTGACCATTGCTGGTGCTCCCTATGGTGGTCTAGGACTCAACCCAAGTCCTTGCACATGATAGTGCAAGTGAGCTCCATTGAGTGATCCACCTCTTGGCCCCCAAAATATATTTTTTCATTAAACAAATTTGGGGGCTGGGGTAGGGAAAGAGAGATAGTTTAGTACCATTCTACTACCCATGAAACTCCTACATACCTTCCAAGGCACTCCTGTGCGGTACCAAGGCTTGATGAACTCAGAGTCTTGCACATGACGAGGTATTTTCTGTGCTGAGTGAGGGATCTCCTGGAACCCAGTAGAATTTGCATTTTAGTGCATAATAATGTATACAGACTGTAGTATTAATTGTGACATACATATAATAATGTGTGTTAATAGAGTGGGGACTATGTACTTTGTAATGTTTATGTAAATATGAAACTATTCTGAGTTTTTATTTTTTGGCCACTAGGGTTATCTCTGGTACTGTCTGCCAGCACTACAAATCTATCACTCCCAGCGGCCTTTTTTTCCTTTCCTTTCCTTTCCTTTCCTTTCCTTTCCTTTCCTTTCCTTTCCTTTCCTTTCCTTTCCTTTCCTTTCCTTTCCTTTCTTTTCTTTCTGTTTTTATTGCATAAAATAGAGAGAAATTCAGAGGGGTTGGAGGAGAAAGACAGACATCTGAGGATCTGCTTTACTGCTTCTGAAGTGTCTCCCATGCAGGTAGGGAACAGGGGAGAGGGGGATCTTGAACCTAGGTTCTTGCATGTGGTAATATATGCATTTAACTGGGTACACCACTATTCAGTTCCTTGATTTTATTGAACTTGTAAAAAAATATTATCGCTATTTATTTATTGGATAGACACAGCCAGTAATTGAGAGGAAGGAGGAGATAGAGAGGGAGAGAGAGAGAGAGAGAAACACCTACAACACTGCTTCACCACTTGTGGAGCTTCCTCTCTGTAGGTGGGGACCAACCCTGTAGGGGCTCCAACCCAGATCCTTCTGTGTTGTGACATGTGCTCTCCACTAGGCGCACCACCACTTGACCCTGCCCCTTGATTTTTTTTAAAGATTTATTTACTAGTTTTTATGGCAGAGAGTGAGAGACCAGAGCTCTGCTCAGCTCTGTCTTATAGTAGTGCCAGGAATTAAACCTAAGAACACTATATCTTCAGGTACAAAAGTCCAGTGCTCTAATGGGTTGAGCAATCTCCTTGAGCCTACTCTCTCTATAATTTTTTTAAAAAGCTCGTGAAAAAATATCCAGGTTCTGTAGTGTATCTTAAAATACTGCTTCTCTGGATAAGAGGAAGATCTATTAGATGTTCACCGCTCAAACTTGACTCACTGCTCTTATCCTTCTGGCTTTAGCAAGGAATTCAGAAACTTCCAGGGCACCAGACTGAGGCACATTCCTGTACATTCCTTGCTGTTCTGAGACCTGAAGCCTTTCCTGAAGTCCTCAGGGATCTAATTATTTATTCCTCACCTGCTGCCAGCCATCCTTGTCTCCAGCTTCCTCTAACCTCTTGCACTAAATTCCCAGCCTCTGCTGTGACCTCCTTCCGCCTCTCAGGATTCGATTTATGACTGCACAAGAATCAAAGACTGCTCATTCTGCCAGAGAACTTAGACCATAGAGTCAAATCCTTCCAAGTAAATATGTATGTAAGTCCATGTCAGGACACAGAGGTCCAGAGACATGGAGGACTCATTGCTAGTTTTGACCTCACTTGCAAGTCAAACTAGGCCTCCCCCGGAGACTGTGCTTCAGAACTGACCTTGACCTCTTCTCCACTAACTTGGCAATCCTGACAGCCTGCTTTGTTTCTCTTTTTTTACTTTGAAGTGTGGTTTTTATAGTAACTGTTTTAGATTACATATTGTACCTGCAATGCCTATTCATGAAATGTACATGTACATGATAAGATTGAGTCTGAAGTCAATGAAGATCTCTTTTACCAGGAAATTTTTGTTTTTCAAGATTAAAAAAATTTTTTTTATATTTATTTTCCCTTTTGTTGCCCTTTTTAAATTTTTTTTTTTAATTTTTACTTATAAAACGGAAATATTGACAAGGCCATAGAATGTGTGGTGGGATTTGTTGCTCTTTTTTATTGTTGTAGTTATTATTGTTGTTACTGATGTTGTTGTTATTAGATAGGACAGAGAGAAATGGAGAAAAGAGGGGAAGACAGAGAGGGAGAGAAAGATAGACACCTGCAGATCTGCTTCAGCGCCTGTGAAGGGACTTCCCTACAGGTGGGGAGCCTAGGGCTCCAACCAGGATCCTTAAGCCCGTCTGGTATCCTTAAGCTGGTTCTTGCACTTTGCCCCACGTGCGCTTAACCCACTGTGCATCCGCCAGACTCCCAATATATTTTTTTATTGCTGTCAGTATTATCTCTGCAGCTTGATTCCTACACAACTAATCCACTGCTCTTGTATTTTTTCTTTCTTTTTACTTGACAGAGACAGAAAGAAATTGAGAGGGGGAGAGGAGATAGTGAGACAGAATGAATGACCTGAATACTGCTTCACCACTTGGGAAACTTCTGTCCTAAACGTGGGAACCAGGGGTTTGAATCTGGGTCCTTGTGCATGATATCATGTGAGCTTAACCCAGTGTACCACTACCCGGCCCTACCAGGCAATTTTTCTTCAAAGGTACTAAATGGAAATACTTGACTGGGAGTAGAGCTAATGGTTAAAAGACACATACACACTATTTTTTTTTTTTTTAAGTTTCCAAAATATTTTTTCAAATCTTTTTGGAGCAAATGCAAGAGAAACTATTCATTTTCTTTCTCTTTGGCTATTAAATCTCCTAAGACTATTTTTTTTGAAAGAAAAGACAGTCTATGCTTGATTTATAGACTAATATAGAATAATATGAAACAATCATTTTACTTTTGTCTTTTAGTTAGTTTCATTGTTCCTTGCAGCCATACTTTTCTCTTCTGTTGGGCAGCCCCCCTGATCCATCCTCCATTGCTGATACTATGGCCTATTTACATAATTATTGTTTTGCCTGATCTATATTCTTTGTACCTCGAGACCTGACCTGCCTTCAGGGTATTAATTAATCCAACCGGTTAAAACCTTTGTAACAGTCTTAAGGGAGTTTCTACCATTAGCCTGCTCTTTCCTTTTCTCCACCCTCTTTCCTAGCCATTCCCTTTTCCAACTTGCCACTTCCAGTAAAAAAATATATAAAAAGTTGTCTCTGATCAATAAACATGCATTGCGTTCCTGCTCTGCCATGAGTTCCTGGTCTCTCTCTCTCGCTTTGCTGAGTAAGCAGCAGCCAAAGTTGGCTCTGGTCGCGTTCTCTCCAACACAGAGAGCACATGCCCAGGAAGAAACACCCACAATGTTAGCCCGGCATTCTTCCTCCTCTGATGCTGCTCTCTCTTTCTCTCTCACTCACTCACTCTGTATCTCTCTCCAGAAATAGTGAGGGAGATAAGAAATTAGAGAAATGGGAGAAAACTAGAGAGGAGAGACAACTGAGGCACTACTCCATTACTCATAAAGATTCTTCTCTGTAGGAGGGGACCTGGGTCAGAACCTAGGTCCTCACACATGGTAATGTGTACTATAGTGGGTGAACCACTGCCTGGCTCATAAAACAGACTCACTTTTGACTTGGGTCTATATTTGCTTTTAGTAAGAGAGATAATAGTTTTTTCATGGGCACAGATTTGAGAATACCTCACATTTAAATTAATTAGTGACCATATTAAGTTATCCTCATTTGAATGTTATGGTAAAATTTCTACTGGTTGTGGGAGAAGCCATAACACAAATTTTGCATAGAAAAAACATGTTATCACTTTCCTAACAAATCAATAGAAGCAACCTCCAAGAAAGCCATCTAAATTTAGATGTGCTTGGATAAGATGGCTCTGGCTCTTGTAATAATATATTTTCTGTAAGTTTGTCACAAATTTCCCTCTGGAATGTTCAACAACCACAATAATGGAAACATCTCTGAAAATGCAACATTGTTACATTTTTTTTTTCTGAGCACTGCTCAGCTCTGACTCCTGATGGTGCCTGGAATTGAACTTGGGAGCCCCAGGCCTCAGAGGCATTTACATAACCACTGTGCCAATTCCCTGACTTTAGTCAGGTGACTCATAAATGTCAGTCCCTCAATATTTTCCAGTGCTCCAAAGCATGTCTAATCTTGACTCAAATTCCCACCAAAACAATTCAATGGACAGGTGATCATTTGTGAAATCTCTTGGGGTTTTAAAAACTGTCTCTTATCTCTTTGAACTTTCAGCTTTGAGCAAAAAGTTGGTTTTTTTTTTTGTAAAACTGTGACCATTTCCTAGAATGAGCCATGGTTTTCAATTTAATTAGCTAATTTATTAGTGATTTAATCTGATTTATAAAATTAAGAGATAACAAGGGTATAATTCCATACCATTCCCACCACCAGAGTTCTGTGTCCCCATCCCCTCTACTGGAAACTGCAATAGTTCTCCCAAGGTTACAGATATGACTTGACTATTATTTCTATGTCTATATGTCTATATTTGTTATTTTTCCCCCTTTGGTCTTTCCTTCTCTTCCTTTCCAAGTCACACCTATACTTATTACTACTTCTGCATGTCCTTCCTTTTTCCTCTTCTCTCTTTGGGTTCTGATGAATCAGAGCCCTCTGGAAGATGAACGATGTTTTTTTTTATAATTTTAAAAATTTATTTAAGAGAGGATTAATTGACAAAACCATAGGGTAGGGGGGAGTTAACATACGAAGCCAAACAAATTGTTGAGCAATCATGGACCCAAAGCTTGGAATAGTGGAGAGGAAGTGTTAGGGGGGTACTCACTGCAAACTCTAGTGTACTTCTGCTTTCAGGTATATATTTTGCAGTAGTTTATGGATACGTGTGAACATATGCTCTCTCTCACATAAACTGGTGTATATATAGGTTTTGGGACTTTGTTAGAAAGTGAACCACCTGAGATGGAATTAGAGTATACTATGAAAGGAAAGGTCTCACCCGAGTAATGAAGCTGAAGGGTTGTCATTCCACAGGTGAAGTCTCTGGACACAGTCTGAAGTGAAGCATGTTGAGGTGGCAATCATTGTGTTGGTTGGGTTGTGATCGGCAGATGCAATATTATTTGATATGTATTGGGAGAGGCATATGGGAAAGTGGGTCCTATCCAATGGTTCCAGGACCGGGGGAAGTAGAGGCTCTATAGTGGAGATGTGAGGTTCCTGCTGTCTTAGGGTTCAAAAAGACAATGGATAGTTAATGTTATCACATTAATTGGTACTTGGGTTAACTTTGAAAAGTCCTTTTGTTAGGGTTTGCTGTACAGTACCCAGTATCTTGTATATAGCTGTGCTATTGGTTGCTTCTGATCTACTTGGTCTAGGCTTTGAGAGAGTCTGCATATCAATTACACAGCCTATATATTGAAAAGATTCAGTTTGTGTTTTGAAAAACTTCGAGACATACAATTAATTTCCCCCCCTCTCGTATTAATTAACTAGTGATTTATATGACTACATTTTACTAGGAGTGTACATAAACACCATTCCAACCACCAGAAGACTGTGACCCATCCCTCCCACCCACTCCCACCCCCCACTGGCCCAGGAAGCTGCATGTCTACCCCTCACCACAGGGTTTTTACTTTAGTGCCCTACTTACAATTTGGTCAGGTCCTGCTTTTAGTTTCCCTTTCAGAGCTTCTTCCTCAACTTCTGTTGATGAGTGGGATCATCCCATACTCATCTTTATCTTTCTGACTTAGCTCACTTAACATAATTCCTTCTAGCTGTGTCCAAGATGGGTCAGAGAAGGTGGGTTCATTGTTCTTGATAGCTGCATAGTATTCCATTGTGTATATATACCACAGCTTTCTCAGCCTCTCATCTGTTGTTGGGCACCTGGGTTGCTTCCAGGTTTTAGCTATTATGAATTGTGCTGCTATGAACATAGGAGTACAGACCTCTTTTTGGTTGGGTGTTATGGAGTCCTTGGGGTATAACCCCAGGAGAGGAATTACTGGATCATATGGAAGGTCCATGTCTAGCCTTGTGAGAGTTTTCCAGACTGCTCTCCACAGAGGCTGGACCAATTTACATTCCCACCAGCAATGTAAAAGGGATCCTCTGTCCCCACAACTTCCCCAGCAGTTGTTGCTGCTGTCCTTTTTGATGTATGACATTCTTATAGGAGTGAGGTGGTATCTTAGTGTTGTCTTAATTTGCATTTCTCTGACAATCAGTGACCTAGAGCAGTTTTTCATGTTTGTTAGCCTTTTGGATCTCCTCTGCGGTGAATGTTTTGTTCATATCCTCTGCCCATTTTTGGATGGGGTCATTTGCTTTTTTGGTGCTAAGTTTGCTGAGCTCTTTATATATTTTGGTGATTAGTTTCTTGTCTGATGTCTGGCATGTGAAGATCTTCTCCCATTCTGTGAGGGGTCTCTCTGTTTGTTTAATAGTTTCTTTGGATGTGCAGAAGCTTTTCAATTTGATTTAGTCCCACTGGTGTCTGATTTAGTCTTCCTTGCAATTGGGTTTGATTCATCAAAGATGTCCTTGAGGTGTAGGTGGGAAAGTGTTTTACCAATGTTTTCCTCTAAGTATTTGATTGTTTCTGGTCTGACATCTAGGGCTTTGATCCATTTGGAGTTGATTTTTGTTTCTGGTGAGATAAAGTGGTTCAATTTCATTCTTCAGATGAACCATGTTTTTAAAGTCAGTATGAATCATCTTCATAATGACACAGTAGGTAAATTGTAAAGGAATGAGAATAAACAAACTACTATTAATAGTACATTAATACTATCATTTTGTACTATAATTAAATATATATTGCTAATCAGTATAGAAATGATATTTTAATTAGCATACTGGTTATATATTGAATTCCAACAGTTGGATTCTATAAGTCAGGACTGAATATACTGTGTGATTCCATTAGGATAATATTCAGAAATGGGCAGAATTCATCTGGGGAGTCAGGAAATGGTTGCTCTTGGGAGGCAGTGACTGGGAGTGTTACAGTAGACTAACAGGTAGTAAAATTACTGACATTTCAGTGGGAAATTAGGGGAGGGGGCTCCAAGTCCATTTTACAAAGAGCAGAATGCTGCCAGCTGCAGGTAGGTAGACTATATGTGAAACTACCCAAACCACCCAGGAAGGACCCAAAAACAGATTATGAGATTGCAGAACTTGGGTCAAGCATGTTCAGTCAAGGATAACTGAACTGTCTATACTTGTCCTACTAAGGAAAGAGCTAAACCATAATAAGTATCAGCTGGCTTATTGAAGGGAAGTGAAATCCACTTACCAATTGCCACAGGCGTTGAAGGCGCTGAGAAGCGAGTTGTCTGAAGGTGGCACCTGCTTCATTGTAAGGTCATTGTAAGAAATTAGCATTGTGAGGCTGGATAAGGGCAAGAGATTGACACCTTTTAGTGATGGTCCTTTTGGTCTCTATTAGGCCACCCCATTAACTGGCTCTAGTCAGGGTATCCTTGGATTCCCACATAGTTTTAGTGGGCCTAGATTTTTAAAAGATCCCTCTCTCCACCACTGCTGCTTACTTTCACCAGAAATATCATTATAAACCCTCCTCACGGCCTCTATAGGACCTTTTTCCTTAGTGGTAAAAACTGACCCACTCTCCAAAGGGTCCTACACTGATACTCAAGAAAGACGGGTCCTGAAATGAGTGCAGCCTAGAGTGTTCCCAGCTGTGGCTGTGGACTGTGAGCTCAGACTGACAGGGGTGCAGAGGTTACACAGTCTCCTGTGCTAAATATAAATAGATATGGGTCATATCCATGAGGTTTAAAATTAATGGTATTTATATACTTTCCTCATATTTGGGAGCCACTCTCTGCCTAGATGTAGCTTTCTAGTCTTATTCTCAACTCTGACACCATCTTCCCAAACAGTACTTTCAGCCTACTTGCATGTGAGCTGTTGGGTTTGGGCAAAAATTATGAAAGTCATGAGCTTCATGGAATATACCTAAAATAGACTTCTTAGCTTCTTCCCATACAAAGACCCTTAGTTACACCTGCTATATTCTTACCTTTAGGTTCCTGATGATTAAACAATTTGTTTTGCTTTGTATATTACTGGTTTCTGCCACTGAGTTGTAGGTGCTACTATGATTCCATCCTGACTTCTTTGGGCAAACTAACTCACCAGTGTATCCTAGAATTACACCTCTCTATAGCCCTACCCCACTAGGGAGAGATAGAAATAGGCTGGGGGTATGCGTCCACCTTTCAATGTCCATGTCCAGTGGAGAAGCAGTTATAGAAGCCAGACCTTCTACCTTCTCACCCCATAAAGACCTTTGGTCCATACTCCCAGATGGATAAAGAATAGGGAAACTTTCAGTGAAAGGATGGGATAGGGAACTCTGGTGGTGGGAACTGTATGGAATTGTACCCCTCTTATACTACAATCTTGTTAATCATTACTAAATCACTAATAAAAAATATCTAGATGAAAAAGTTATCAGAATACCTCACTAAAATAGGAATTTTCATTAATAGCTGATGGGAATGCAAAATGGTGCAGTCATATAAGATGTGTCTGCAACTTTCTTACAAAACTACACATACTCTTACCGTACAATTCATTAATCACACTCCTTACCTTTATGTGGATGTTTATAACCATTTCATTAATAATTTTCAAGCCTTGAGAGCAACCAAAATTTCCTTCAGTAGACAAACTGTGATATAACCAATAAATAAATAAATAAATAAATAAATAAATAAGCATTGTGGTTTCTGCCACCCCCGCATGGGTATCTCTATATGCATTATGGGTAAGTGTATGCATGGAGTAACGTTAATTATATAAGCTCCAACCTGACTGTCAATCAGTGATGCAATCTCACACTCCTCCCAAACTTTTACTTTTAAACATCCTCAGTCCTGTACTTGTGGGCCCATCTCCTGCCTGAAGAATGAACCCTCTCATTTTATGAGAGTAACTTCACTTACTCACAATGTAATAAAAGTAAGTATTTACTTCAAACTTCTGTGTGTCAATCTCCCATTCTTTGCTGATTGTCACAAAGACTGAAGTAGTTGTGGTTTTTTGCCTGGTAACAGGAAGAGCACGAAGAACCAGAATTCTTGTGATAGCCTGTTTTTTTTTAATTTATCTCTTTATTTTGTGAAAGTTAAGTGAGCTGATGGCAATTATGCTTTGGAAAATCTTTATGTCTGAGCGTGGCATGCTTCCTGACAAAAATTTTAGAAAACATTTATAGTTATAACAAAAATTTATAGTCTTGGCTATAAATTAGATTATTCAGCCTAATATTTGAGAATTGGAGTAATTGAGAGGGAGACAGAGAAATGCCTGTAGCACTGAACCACTGTTTCTTTTTTTATGCACATTTTAAATTTATTTTGTATTTATAAAAAGGAAACAATGACTAAACCATAGGATAAGAGGGGTACAACTTCACACAATTCCCACAAGAACTCCGTATCCCATCCCCTCCCCTGATAGCTTTCCTTTTCTTTAATCCTTAGGGAGTATGGACCCAGGGTCATTGTGGGATGCAGAAGGTGGAAGGTCTAGCTTCTGTAATTGCTTCCCCACTGAACATGGGCGTTTACAGGTCGATCCATACTCCCAGCCCACATCTCTCTTTATCTACTAGGGTGGGGCTTTGGGGAAGCAGAGCTCCAGGACACATTGTTGGGGTTGTCTGTCCAGTGAAGCCTGGTTGGCATCATGCTATCATCTGGAACTGGGTGATTGTAAATAGAGTTAACATACAAAGCCAAACAAATTGTTGGCCAATCATGGACATAAAGGCTGGAAGAGTACAGATAAAGAGTTGGGGGGGGGGGTCCTCCATTTTGTAGATAGCTAGTAGACATATTTTAGTTATATTCCAAAGGGCCTGTGATTATACTAGTGTTTTATTTTTTCCCTGAGCCTGAAATCTGATATGTAGGTGGACTCTAATTATTGTCTGGGGAGGTGATGTTATGGCTGGCAGAAGGACTACAAAGCAGAATCAGGGAAGAGAGTAGCTCCCAAATATGGGAAAGGGGTATAAATATTGTTGACTGTAAACCCCATCGATTTGATGTGATCTGGGGCCCATATTGAGCATAGGAGCCTATATGACCTCTGTATCCCTCTAGATCTGAGCTCACATTCTGTGGTCATAAGTAGGAACGTTCCAAGCTGCTGCAATATCAGAACCCATATTCCTCAGGTGTAGCATAAGTATATAGTCCAGCCTCCCTTCAGAGGATGAACCACTCTCTACCATTGTTGATCCAAGTTAAGGGCAAGGTCCTATGGGGGCCCACAAAGGGATCTATTGTGTTGTTTCTGATAGAAATGACCGGTAACAATGGAGAGAGGAATTTATTCAAGGTCTAGGCCCATCATGTTTGTTTGGGAATCTCAGAACTCTCCAATTAGGGCCCCAGCTGATGGGGTGGCCTCAGAGTGACTAAAGAGTCATCGTTAATGTGTGCCAGTCTCTTGCCCTTATTCAGCTTTTGAAGTCCTTGCTTTGATAAGGTTAGCTTTGGAGTGAGTGAGAGAACTGTAATAGGAAGTAGGTGAAGAGGGTATCTAAGTCTAAGTAGACACTATTTCATTATGACCTTTTTACTAACTCACTACAGACTATTGTGTATTTTTCCTTTCAGGTATATATTTTGCCCTAATTTATGGATACATGTGAACACATGCTCCATCTTATGGGACCTGGTCTATATCTAGGTTTTGGGATTCTAGGTTAGGAAATGAACTTCCTGGAATGGAATTTGAGAATACAATGAAAGGAAAGGTCTCACCCGAGTAATGAGGGTGAAGGGTTGACATTCCATGCCTGAAGTCTCAGGACACAGTCTAAACTGAAGCCTGCTGTTGTGGTACTCCTTGTGTTGATTAGGCTGGGATTTGTGGATGCAATACCATTTGGTATGAATTGAGAGAAGCATGCAGGAAAGTGAGACACATCCTAGAGGTTCCAGGACTGGGGGAAATATAGGCTCTAATGAGGAAGCGGGAGGATCCTGCTGTCTTACGGTTTAAGAAGGCAATAGACTAGCATGGACACACAGACAGAAAAAGTCCACTCTGAGTCAGATTTCTTCCCCCAAATAATTCACAAAGGAGTATCAGTGAATTCAGAAATCAAAAGAAGGAGGAAGGAGTAAAAGAAAACAAGAACTAAAAAAAAAAAAATAATAATCAGAGCAGTGAAAGGAAAGAGTTTTTTTTTTTTTTTTTTAATTATCTAGGAGGAGGGAGAAAGGAGAGTGGAGGGAAGAGGTAGTGAGTAACAAGTTCCTCTCACCCTGGATAGGACACCCTACCCCCTACCTAGCAATGGAGAAAACAACAACAGTTAATTTTGGCCAATCTGAAGAAGGAGGGGACAAAAGGTACACAAGTATATAATAATAGTAATAATAAATAGAATAGAGTAAAAAACCCTAACAATCATTCTGCAACTTGGACTGTTCCAAATTGGCTGCAGGCAGGCTGAGCAAAGACAGCCAATTGTAAGAAGTATCCAAAAAAAAAAAAAAAGAAAGAAAGAAAGAAAAGAAAAAACAAAACAAAAAACCCTCCAGGTAATCTTTCCCAGGCAGTTGTGGGGTGAGACTCTGATTGGTCAGGTATTTTGTCACTCAAAATAGAGCTCCAGCCACTTATAAAAAAAAAAAAGAAGAGAGAGAGAGAGAGAGAGAGAGAGAGAGAGAGAGAGAAGGAAAACAAAAAGGAAAAACACCCCTGGTGAGCCAGGAATCTTGGTAAATAAAGGTTGTCCAGCCCCTGGGGCTGGCTCTGGGGTTGGGGGAGGGGTGAGCTTCAGAAATAATCAAAAGATTTCCTTTGTCTTTTTTCCTGGCCTCTGTTTTCTAACCAAAGATTGGTCTCACCCTTAGAACCCCTTATTTACCCTCCTGCAGATGGCCCAGTGTCCTACCCTCTCCAGAGAATCCCTGGTCACAAGCTGCTGTTTGTTGGAGTTTATGCCAGCTGCTGCTTGCGAGTTACCATCTTGGTTCAGGCACCTGCACCATCACTGTTTTTTAAGCTTCTCCATCAGGTGGGGACCAGGGACTTGAATAAGCTACTGTGTGCAACTCAACTGGGTATACCACCACCAGGTCCCTGAAGCCTAAGGCTCTAACTAGACAAACGTCATCCCATCCAAGAAACTTAAATCATGACTTAATAAATACAACTAAATGTGTTCATGGATTTTACAATTGCTTTTTCAAACATTAGCTACACTAGCTGCCTCTGCTAGGCAATGGTCCAAGAAAGTTATTAGTTCTAAATTCTGGCAGTTCTACTTATTTCATTGAATTTTTTTATTCCTTATGTTGGATACCCAAATTATTTTTGATGCATTTAGATCAAGGGGATTTTGCCTAAAGCTTATGCCTAGAAATACTGCGTACTATGGTGGCATTTTTTAATTCCTATTTGGGCCAAAATGAAATTGCTTTGTAGTTACCCGATTTTCTTAAGGGAACAAGTCAAAATATATTCAGGAGCTGAGGAAGGGGGGAATAGCTTACTGTGTTTTCAGTTTATTGTTTAGCACTAATCCAACTCCTACAATAAAATTTCCCTTTGAAAGAACTTGTTGTCTAGGGGAACTTGCACTTTTCCATTCAATCCACTCTTTTTTTCAAACAATTAAGCACAGAGGAGCACAAAGCAGGAGAGCTCTGACTTGGCATGTTAGTGAATAAAGCTGACATTCACCCAAATGAGATTTTTTAGGCCTCAAAATCTTCCAGGTTGTCTGTCATTTCAACTAAGTGAAAGGCATTTCAAACTGATCTGGAAACAGAGCCTCCAGTACCATTACATAGTCTTTTAACAGGTTTGAAAATATTTAGTATCCTGGAAGCTCTTACCACAGTAGACCACAACACATTAAAAAATCTGCCCATCTTTTGGCTGTTTCTATAGCAACAGCCTAGTTCCAACTGGAGAAAATGGGGCTCAGTTGTGCTAACTCAAGGGGAACTATGAGGTTGTTTTCCTCCATTTACTAGCTATAAATGGCTGTATCTATTGAGCTGGGGGGATAGTATCACAACCAAAAATCCAGAGCTGAGGACTAGGGATGGAAACCATGTTCCTTTCACTGCCTCCTGTTGATTTGCTTATGTAACAAGGTCTCATGCTATAGATGCTTGCAACTACTTCTGAAGCCTTAGTTTGTGATCAGGATTCTATATTAAGAAGAGCAGTTTTACATATTGCAACCATAATGTTCGTTCTTTTCCTGCTTCTGGAAGTCTTGGGATCTCCTGGCTGTTGTCAAGGCTCTTGATGACACATCTTTGGGGGTGAAAGGGAGGCTGTTGCTACCAGTGGAAATTCCTGCTAATGTTCTCCAGATGGGACAGGCTGACAGTATCTTCCAGGCCTGTGGGTAAGAAGAGGCCTTGTTGGAGTGTCTGATATTGGTCTGCTGTGTCCATGGTCCAACATGTGGATTTAATTTTGCATCAGTGCATAATAAAGATGGAAGTTTTACATTCTCATTCATGGTCTTCTGTTGAATTAGCCCTCATGTTACTGAATATTGCTTTTTAGATCTGT
The DNA here is from genome assembly GCF_950295315.1 of Erinaceus europaeus. Taxonomy (NCBI): domain Eukaryota; kingdom Metazoa; phylum Chordata; class Mammalia; order Eulipotyphla; family Erinaceidae; genus Erinaceus; species Erinaceus europaeus. Next base: position 82,924,875 of record NC_080164.1, on the reverse strand, counting down.
ATAAGTTCTTCTCTGTACACACTTTAATGTAAAAAAAATTAAAATAAAGACAATAGAAATTATTTGGTTTGATGGGTCTGTGGGTTCTGTTATTTTTCTTTTTTCCCTTTTCAGTTTTCTACAACTATGAGACATTAATTTAATGACATTAAATAATTTTTCATTGAAATTACTCTGGTTAATTTTTATTGTTCAGCCAAACTTTTTCAGGCTGGAAGAGAGAGAGAGAAGCAGTGACAGAGACAAGAAACCATAGCACTACAGCTTCTTTCAGTACAGTGAGGGCTGGGCTCAAACCCAGGTCACACATGTGTCAGCAGAGCACTATCCAAGTGGACTATTCTACCTGTCCTCCAAATTATCCTGATATTAAATTCCTTGCCTTGAAAAAAAATTAAATTTATGAAAAAATTGCTAAACTGGAATAAACAATTTCTTGATTTATTCTCCAGACCTCACTGATATTACTCAGCAACACTTGATATGACCATAATACTATAATTAAGGGCTCATTTGTTAACTATGATTCAGCATTAAGGAAAGACATTCCTGTTTCCTCATCTACTGTCTATCATCTATCTTGTTATCATCTGTCTATCTATCTGTCTGTCTGTCTGTCTATCTATTTATCTATCTAGCTAATTGTCTATCATCTATTCATCATCACCTACCTCTATTTTCTATCATCTAGCTATTACCTATTTTAATACGAATCACCTATCACCATATATATATATATATCTTCTGTATATCTATATCTTAATGTCATTTTGGACTACATTTTATCCTATGGATTATAAGTCCCTTAAATAATAGTTTTCTCAACACAAGTAGAACCTGAACTGGAGTTTGTTGTGTTGCACCAAAGTAAAAGACTGGTGTGGGTGGTGTTGGTGGCTGAGAGTACAGGTCCTGGAAAAGGATGACAGAGGACCTAGTGGGGGTTGTATTGTTATATGGAAAACTGAGAAATGTTATGCATGTGCAAACTATTGTATTTACTGTTGGCTGTAAAACATTAATCCCCCAATAAAGAAATACAAAAATAATAATTGTTTTCTTACTCAAGCTGTCTCCAGTGTGGCTGCTGTATTTCTTTTTTCCCTTCAAAATTCCTCCTGTGTCTTCTTATCATGCAGCTTCACCCTTTTAAACACTCCTCACTCTCTGGCATCTTAAGTATACTTCTAGCTTGACAGGGAAGGAAACATGAGAAAAAGAACCTTAATATCTGAGCCAGGGAAAAAGTTATTGTTAGGACCAGCAAAAAAAATGGGAGATGGAGGGCTGGGGAGACAGCAGAATGGTTATTCAAAAAAGACTTCCAAGCCTGAGGCTATAGGATCCCAGATTTAATCCCTAGCACCACCATAAACCAGAATTGATGGGTGCTTTGGGGAAAAAAAAAGACAAAAAGCAAAGCTAAAATATGATGTAGTTTTGGGGATGGGCAGTAGCACACCAGGTTAAGTGCACATAGTAGGAAGCATAAGGGCTTGCATAAGTATTCTGATTTGAGCCCCTGCTCCACACCTGCAGGAGTGTTCACAAGTGGTGAAGCAGGCTTGCAGGTGTCCATCTTTCTCTCTCCCTCACTACCTCCCCCTCCTCCCTCAATTTCTTTTTGTCCTGTCCAACAAAGTGGAAAAAATGATCGCTGAAGCAGTGGATTTGTAGTGCAGGCACCGAGCCCCAATAATAACCCTGGGGGCAAAAACAAATAAATAAATAAGAGGTAGTTTTGATCTGCAGGTTGCTCCAGGTCCCCTGCCCTGATGGCCATTAGAAGTGAGGGTCAGAGCAGTCCCCTGAGGGGTCCTGGGGTACTTACAAGGGCAAAGTGTCGAGGGCAAAGTGCTCAGAGAGACAAGCAGTCAGACCTGGGAGAACCTCAGTGGGTCTACTGGTTTATTAAAAGCCAAGCAAGTGTACCCATAACTTGGAGGGAAGGTTGAGGTAACCATTAACCCAAACACAGAGTAACACAATGCATAGGCACATTTTGACCTACAGACTGTTTGATCACAAGTAAAAGGTTACTATACAAGGTTTCGTCACAAGCTTTACAATGCACATTTTTCCAGAGGTAGATTGCAGGCACTTTAGGGCAGTGGGATGGGAGGCAGCTGAGCAATCAGGATGTTTGCTGGCAATTTATAGTTAACCACAAATGGTAATCCATGGTTTTAATTAAAGAAGGAAAGGGGGGAAGAGTGGCATGTGTAGAAAGGTGCCCATGTCCGGGGGTCCAGTTGTCATAAATTACAGAGTTCAGGGGGGACCTGCCATATCTCAGCCCGTGAGAGGGTTGAGGGTTTGGGGTCAGACCCACTCAGACCTAATGGAAACTATGACCTGTACTTTCTGAGATAGTGGGCCCATCTTCCCACATTGATCAGGCACTACTTCCATGTTAATAGTTATGAAATAAAGAACAATAGTAATTTTGTTAAAAAGTTTTAAAATATGTCAAGAAAAAGATGCTCTAAATCCTTAGTGGTGGGGTGGAGCCAAGATGGCTACTTGGAAGCAGTGGCTGGTGTGAGCTCCAACAAGCACTTGCAGCTTGTGACCTGGGATTCTCTGGATAGGGTACTATATTGGGCCATCAACAGGAGGGTGAATAAGGGGACTTGAGGGTGACTCCACGGAGGAGTCCTATAGATCACTCTTAGGTTAGAAAACGAAGGCCAGGGAGATAAAGAAAGGAATCTTTTGATTATTTCTGAAGCTCACCCCTGCCCCCCACCCAAGAACCAGCCCCAAGGGGCTGGACAGCAGCTCCTAGCAGGCTTCCCACTGAGCTATTTTCTTTACTAAGATTCCTGCCTCACCAGGGGTGTCATTGCAAGCCTTTTTTTTTTGTTGTTGTTGTTTGTTTTCCTTCTCCATTTTTTAAATTTTTTTAAGTGGCTGGAGCTATATTTGAATGACAAAATACTTAGCAAATTAGAGCCTCATCCCTGCCTGGGAAAAACAACCTGGAGATTTTTGGATACTTCTTAAAATTGGCTGTCTTTGCTCAGGCTGCCTACAGCCAATCCAGAGTGGTACAAGCTTTAGAATGACTGTTAGGGTCTTTTACTTTACTTTATTTTATTATTACTATTATAATATACAAGTGTCCCTTTTCCACCCCTACTTCTTCAGGTTGACCAAAATCAACTGTTGTTTTTTCCATTGCTAGGTGACTGGGTGTCCTATCCAGGGTGAGAGGAACTTGTTTCTTTCTAACCTCTTCCCTCCACTCTCCTTTTCACCTCCTCCTAGTTAATTAAAAAAAAAAAAGAATCCTCTTTTCTTTCACTGACTTTTTATTTTTTCTTGTTCATATCTTCTTTTCGCCCTCACTATTTTGCTTTCTGAATTTACTGACACTCATTTGTGAATTATTTTGGGGAAGAAATCTGACTCAAAGTGGACTTTCTCTGTGTGTCTCTCTTATCTACTTCCTTTTCTCCTCTTGCTAAGCCTAGATTTTACAGTGGACAGTAGATTTGCATAATTATCTATTCTTGATTTCCATTTTCTCCTTTGGATTTGGTTGCTATTATTTATTGGACTGGAGCTGTTGTTTGTCTAACTGGTATTGGTTAAACTGCATCAATCCTTGCTTCAGTTACTGTTGTTGTAATTTCTGCAATTGGTGACTTCATTTGTCATAAAGGTCTTTAGTATAGTGTGTACTCAAAACCCAAGAACTGAAGAATGACAGAACAGAAAAATAAAAAACACATCAACAAAAAGAAAATGTTTAAATCAAGAGCAAATATAACTGCTACCTCAATTAATCAAGATAGGAGCCCAGAAGAAACTCCAAATCAGTCAGAAGTAACCATAGATAAGAAAATTATGCAACCAATAATAAACTTAATAATCACAGAAATGAAGACAACTATGGAGGAAAGGGCTGTCAGATTTAGAGAAACAACAGATGAGACCCTCAAGGAAAACACAAGTTACCTTGAGGTAATTAGAGAACTGAAAGCTGAAATAGCTGAGCTAAAAGGCCAATTAGCAGAATAAGCTAATACTATAACTGAATTGAAGAAAAAACCGAGGGAAGGGGAAATAGGCTAACAGTAGCAGAAAACAGAATTAACCAGACAGAGGATGAGCTACAATAAACAAAGAAAGAAGTGAAAGAGCTCAGAAAGAGATTGAGAGACACAAAACCAACAACAGAGACATATGGGATGATCTCAAAAGAAGTAACATTCGTATAATTGGCCTGCTAGAAGAAGAAAGAGAGGAAGGGGAAGTAAAGATTCTAAAGGAATTAATAGAGAAAAGCTTCCCAGACCTAAAAACAGAAAGGACATTAAGAGTCAAGAGGCCCAGAGAGTCCCAAACAGAATCAACCCAGACCTGAAGACACCAAGACACATCATGGTTACAATGAAAAGAAGTAAGGATAAAGAAAGTATCCTAAAGACTGCAATAGAAAAACAAAAAGTCACATACAGGGGAAAACCCATAAGACTGTCAGCAGACTTCTCCACTCAAACTCTAAAAGCCAGAAGAGAATGGCAAGATAACTATCAAGCCCTGAATGACAAAAGGGTTTCAAGCAAGGATAATATATCCTGCTAGACTTTCACTAAAACTAGATGGAGAGATCAAAACCTTCTCAGACAGACAACAGTTAAAGGAGGCAACCATCACCAAGCCTTCC